>NW_027397073.1:37372929-37654880 GCF_003265705.2 Callorhinus ursinus
TCTTTCTTTCTTTCTTTCTTTCTTTTTCTTTCTTTCTTTCTCTTTCTCTCCCTTCCTTCCTTCTTTCCTTCCTTCCTCTATCTTTCTTTCTTTCTCTTTCTTTTTCTCTCTCTTTCTCTTTCTCTCTCTCTCTTCCTTCCTTCCTTCTTTCCTTCCTCTTTCTTTCTCTCTCCCTCTTTCTCTTTCTTTCTTTCTTTCTTTCTTTCTTTCTTTCTTTCTCTCTCTCTCTCTCTTTCTTTCTCTTTCTCTCTCTCTCTTCCTTCCTTCTTTCCTTCCTTTCTCTCTCTCTCTCTCTCTCTCTCTCTTCCTTCCTTCCTTCCTTCCTTCCTTCCTTCCTTCCTTCCTTCCTTCCTTCCTTTCTTTCTTTCTTTCTTTCTTTCTTTCTTTCTTTCTTTCTTTCTTTCTTTCTTTCTTTCTTTCTTTTTCTCCTTTTATCCATCTACTATTTACCCAACAACCAACCTTACCTAATTTTTGGCTTTCATTTTATTACATTCTGAATAGTTTCACACAATTCATGTATAGTTTGCCTTTCATGTTTTGACAGCTCATTATAAAGCCTTTGGTATAGTCATTCAGATAATTAAATATCTCATTCATTTTTCAAATTCACTCAACAAATATTTATAGAATAAAGATGAAGCCTATGAACTTTGTGTCTGAACTCTTCCATGCTTGCTGATTGACTGGATCTGTGTGTGTATGTGTGTGTGTGTGTGTGCGTGTGTGCGTGTGTGTGTGTGTGTGTGAAAGAGAGAGAGAGGGAGAGAGAGAGGAGTTTGGGGGCCAAGGATAATGCTCACATTTCTACCTTAGGACACTCAGTGGGATGGCGAGGCCTTCACTGGGCTAAGGTAAAAACATGGAGGAATAGGTTTGTAGGGGGGTGAATGAGGAGTTCAGTTTTGGGCTTACAGAGATTGAGGTGCTTGTGGGATGTCCAAATAGAGATATCAGTGGCAGTTGGAGATACAGATATAGAATTCCTGACTATGGAATACATTCCCAGAATTATTAACAAACATATAAAATGCACCAATTTGTCTTTACTGGGCCAGGACTGGGAATGTCTTTCCAAGAGGAGACTCTGCATATAGTTAGGGGCACTTAGTGGAATTAATGGTGAGCCCACCTCAAGCTGCTTCATTAGTAGAAACCTTGACAGGGAGCAAGGCTAGAAGGGACACAGAGTTTATATACTGACTATTCTGGATAAGCTGATTTATGAGAATATGGGAGGTGGCTTTGAAGGACTCCTTGAAACTTGTGAGCCATAACAATAATGGTGAAGCCTTGAGAGAAAGTAAAGTTATAAATGGAATTGATCAAGAACAAAACTTTGGTAAAATCTGGCTTAAGGGTATCTGGAAGGTAAGAGACAGAAAAAGAGAAGTAGAACGGTCAAAAAAAGCAGAAGAGCAGACTAGAGTGGTGACATAAGAGAGTATTTCCAGGATAGTGACCCATGGTATTAATACCTTAAAGAAGCTGAAGAGCAAGAGAAATGAAGAAGCAAGTGAAAATAGTCACTGTATCCACCATGGCCTATAGGGTGTGTGGTGGGCTCATGGTATCAGTCTCATTCATGGCATTTTTCTGAGTTTTTGAAATCAGTTTTCCTAAAAGTCATAGTGTGCATTGCAAAATCATACTCTAGGTTTCATTCCAACTATCCATGTGCTAACTGTAGTCAACTTTCTGAAGAACTATCTGCCTTTGAACAATTCAAGGGTTTGTTGAGTACCAACATTTGCCTCTCTTTGATTTTCCATCCCTCCTCTGCTCAAAGGCAGTGGTATCCCTCTGATTTCTCCTCAGGACCTTTTTTTTTTTATCTCGGTAGGTAGTCTTCCAAGTTCTGAAAGAATGTTTTCCAATCACTCTCCTCTGATTAAAACATACCTATCCTGTGCCCTGTAGGCCTGTAAACCAACATTTATTCAGCATCTAAGGTGAATGGATTTGAAGGTAAAGGTCTATGGTTTGTCCTTAGGAGACGTTCACAATAGTGAGTGACACGTTCATAAATAAGTGTCATATAAGGCAGAGTGATGTTCTCTGAGAGCAGAAAAACAGAAGTGATTTAATTCCTAGAACAAAAAATTTATTCTGCTAAAGCCAATCTGATAAACTTATTTGAGCTGATAAACTTATTTGATGGCTGAAAAGTCAAGGTGAGGATGACATTTACCTTTAACTAGTCTTTTTAGTTTTAATCTAAGGTACTAAATAAACTGATAATGAGGGAATTATACTGAAGGGAATTTTTGGTTAAGGGCAACTTGTCTAGAATTTCTTTAACAAATCAATTTCTTTGGTGGCCATAGGGCTAGTGTTTTGTTTTGTTTTTAACATAAGGCTAGTTTTTTTTTCTTATTTGTGAGTCCATGCTATCCTTAATTTCATTTCTTTACCATTTCTTCTTGCTTCCCCTGCTTGTGGTTATGAGCTCAGAGTAGATGTTTAAATCAGATGTGCTGTAATCACCTGAGTTTGCCTAAATTTCTTATCAATTGCTCTTCTTGTCAATTATTATTTTCTGTTGTTTGTGCCCTTTGTTCTTTGGCCTTTGTAAGGCCAAGATGCCTTAACATTCCCCTCAGCCTGACTAAACTTCAGACAGGCTTTTTCCTGACCCAAGGCCTCTGACCTCCTTTCCTTAGAGCATTTACTTTAGAAAACTTTTCATTGTAAATTCTTTGTCTGCCCCATTGCGAAGTATTCTCCCAGCCTCTTGCCAGTTTTACAGCCCAGGAATATCTTTCTTAAGGACACGGAGCCAAACCTTTGAAATGCAATCATTGAAGGAGATCTCTGATTCTCTTTTGGAGGGTAGAAGCCTAACTTTCTAATTGGGACAATTAGCAAACACAATTGACCACCTTCCCCACTACTAATCTTCAGGACTTTTGCAATAGCTCACCCCAGTACTTAAAAACTCTTCCAGGGGGGCGCCTGGGTGGCTCAGTAGTTAAGCATCTGCCTTTGGCTCAGGTCCTGGGATAGAGCCCCGCATCGGGCTCCCTGTTCTGCGGGAAGCCTGCTTCTCCCTCTCTCACTCCCCGTTTGTGTTTCCTCTCTCGCTGTGTCTCTCTCTGTCAAATAAATAAAATCTTAAAAAAAATAAATAAAAACTCTTCTAGGGAGTTGAGTTCAATCTCTTTTCTCCTGCAGTAGGTCCTGACTGCATTGCAATAATCTTGAATAAAGTCTTCCCTGCCTTAACTCCTTCATGTGCAATTTTTCTTTGGCATTTGTAATTTCCAAAACAAAGACTCTCCTTGGCACTTTCTTTTGCTGTTTAAAAAAATTATTTCTAGAAAATACTTAGCTGACCGGATTTACAATTTCTTCTTTCCTTTTTATCTCCCTCACAGATTCCTGGGGGATCTTACTTTCCAAGGCCTGATGTCAGTCTTCCCTGATAACAGTTTCCTTGTCTTTGTGTGTGTGTGTGTGTGTGTGTGTGTGTGTGTGTCTTGCTGATAGAGCTGCTGGGGTAACCCATATATTTTTCAACTATTTAACACATTCTCAAGGAGATCACCTCTCTCTTTTGTATGACAGCCTACCTATCAACATCAATTCTTCCTTTGAAATCAGCCAGTTGTCTTATCTGGCAGAATCCCACTTCCTGTGGACATATCCTACTTAGTGTCAATCTAAATAGGATGCTCATGAAAGCATTGTTAAGGTAAGATGTGTTTTCCCGTTTTTGGTCAACATCTGAGTCTATTATTTAGCATACCCTAGGAAGAAAGACACACATTTGTGTGGCTTAACTCTTCTGATCACTAATCAGAAGAACTCATAAAATGATTCAATAAAGTGCATGACATCCCGGAGAAGTTTCTATGAGAAGATAAAGTTACCACCTGAGAAATGAATGCACAATTTTCCTATGTCTCTCTCATTTGAAAAATTTAGAGCTTTTCTGTTTCTGTGGCTATAAAACTTATGTCAATCATCCTTTGACATTTGTGACATCCGTATTTGTCTGTGCCAAGGACTGCACCAGGTTTAGAAGGAACTGGGACAGTGTACTTAAATTTGGATAAGTATTTACAAAATCATGAAATAAGCACACTTTTATAATTCTTGCAGTGTGTTGGCTGATACATCTTTAATGTAACAATGATAAATTCAAAGATTTCCCCCCCAGACTTTACTGCTTTGTTATGTTAAATATTAATATATTTTTCTTTTTCTGACAAAGCACTGGCCCATGATGAATGGGGCTCCTGACTTTCAGTCTAAGAATCTATGGTATGGGAGGACACCTGTGCTGGCCTGCATTTTGTGGAGATAGGAAGAGGTAATTAGGTTCCTTCCTTGGTTACATTTGTATCAACAAAGGGCAAAAATTCCAGGTGGCTAGCCATGCCAGAAGTGAAGATATAGGACCAAACATGGCTGAGGAAATTGGAAGGTCATGGCTGCAACTCTCTCAGGCACTATAGACAGGTCTCTGAAAGTGGAAAAAGCAAGGAGCATGATTGAGATTCCTCACATCAATTTCAATTTTCTTTCCTTTTTGTTAGTTCTAACGCTGTCTTGGTGCCTCCAGATTATTGGGAAATGATAAAGAAAAATATGAATCTTATTATCTGGGGCTTTCCTTTATCTGCTCCCAACCCTCATTCTTGCCAAATCAGTTCCAGTCTTCAGCAGAAACCTAATTTTGTCTACTGCCTTGTCAGAGAGAAAGGCTTACAACTCACTTCTGCTCATCCTTATTCCTTATGCAAGGAAGTAGAGATAAAAAGACAATAAGAGAAGTGTATTTTTTTCTTTATAACATTGAATTTGAGATGTATGCCCCCCACCACAAGTTCTTCTTCTTTATGAATAAGAAACAATGGTTTGTGGGGCACCTGGGTGGCTCAGTTGGTTAAGTGTCACACTCTTGATTTCAGCTCAGTTCATGATCTCAGGGTCGTGAGACTGAGCCCCAAGTTGGGCTCTGCACTGAGCGTGGAGCCTGCTTAAGTTTCTCTCTCCCTCTCCCTCTGCCCCACCACCCCTGCTGGTGCATGCTCTATTTCTCTCTTTAAAAAAAAAAAAAGAAAGAAAGAAACTATGGTCTGTAATGGAGACACTACCAGCCAATTACTTACATGGCAACCAGGCGTTTACATAAATCAATAACCTTTATTTAATGGATTCTCCACTGAGCTAAGTATAGTTTTGATTTGGTTTCCCTCATGTAGCAGGTTACCTCTAAGCTCTTTTTTAAGATTTATTTATTTATTTTACAGAGAGAGCATGTGTGTGAGTAGCGGGGAGGGGCAGAGGGAGAAGGAGAGTTTCAAGCTGTCTCCCCATCTAGTGTGGAACCTGACTCTGGGCTCAGTCCTAGGACCCTAAGATCATGACCTGAGCTGAAACCAAGAGTCCGATGCTTAACTGACTGAGTCATACAGCCGCCCCACCTCCAAACTCTTTTTATTTTCCTTTTCACTTTTTAGGAACTGGTTTGTGGGACAGATTCTTCCCCTTTCCATAAAGTCCAAATGACAGTATACAGTTTGCTCTGGTGATCATGCCTGATTCTTCTTTCCCATAGGAACATATGATGTCATTTTGCAGTTAAAACATTCAATAATTCATTTCACAAACTTTTATCTAGTGCCTATAATATGCCAGACACAGCGATATTGTGGGGACATGAACACAGATTTTAAAATTTAGTGGACCATATTTGTGCCAACACTAAATAGTGTTTATCAAGTGTCCATTTGGCTCTGCGAAACTTTTTCTTTCATAGAAAATATACAGTCTAGTAACAAATTATGATGATTCGCTAATTTCACTCTTACCTAATAGGAAGCAAAATTGCCCAAATGTACATTTTATACAAGGGATTTAGGATTTTAAGGAAAAGCACAAATGTCATAAGGGTTAAGTGGTTATTTCCAGTTTTTCCATGAGTATTCAATGGAAACGATAGGGTGTTCCTTAAAAGTTCTATACTTACTCATCTCTGCAAACAGCTGTCTTCTTTCTGCCATGGTATTTCCTCTTTTCCCACTATCTTCAATCATTCTAGGAGACAAAATGGTTACAGTGTTATTACCCTCATGCTATTGAGGCAAAAGAGCCATTTCTATGTAAACACACTTGCTGTAGTTATGTCACAGAGACAAACTATTTAAAACTGTGTATTTAAGAAGTGTAGCTTTACTTTCACTAATTTAAATCACCATACATATTTTTCCATACACAGTGTTGTTGTAATTGTTAGAGGAGGTATAAAATTTTTATTTTCTAACATAAAAATAACTACAATGGCAGATGACCTTGTGCCAAACTGAATTCAACCATCCACCATCTGTTAGGTGGTTCATTTCCCATATAGTTTCTCTTTCAATTTGGGGAATACCTATGAAGAATATAGAGCAGATATTACAGATTCCATTCAAGAAATGATGATATTGAGAATCTCATGAGATTTAGTAAATTTAATGGTGAAAACATTTGGACTCCAAGACCAGTTTGCCTTCCACCATATTCTTCTGCAAGTTGTCCCTGTGCACCCCAAACCCTAGTTTGGATGCAGGTTATTTTCTAAATATTGATCTTTAAGTTGAGTGTTTGGAACCTGCAACGGTTTTTCTATGCATAATAATTTCATGCAAGGTGGTTAGGTTCACACCTCTCTGCTTAACTATACTCCTGTCTGCAGTAATCATTTAAAAGTGCTATGAAAATGCCAACAGATAAAACAGAGAGTCAAAAAGTGTTTAAAAAATTAAAATTTGACTTGAGGAGAAAGAAGATAATGAGAAAGTTAATGGAAATGTTCTTTAGCTCAAGAGAGGAATTTGGGGTAAATATTAAGGGTTTTATAGGTTGATGGAGTTGATTTTTTATTGTATCTAATTAAACTTTTGAAAAACTAAAGTTTCCTCTCTCATACATGCAAATACATGTACACATATACCACCATGTTCTGATTCTCAGGGGGCAGTAAACAGAAGGCATAGCTGATCTTTTTGCCTGTCTTTCAATGGACCCTGCTCTTTCTCAAATATGGTTTTCTGTCTATGCTATTTTTTTGGCCCAGATTCCCTGCTCCCTATGCCTGGCTAATTTGCAATAACCTTTCAGCTCTTAGTTTAGGTGGATCTTCCTCTGAAATCCTCCCTAATTCTATAATTGTCTGGGTTTGGTGCCTTTCCTCTGAGCCTCCACAGCCCACTATCCCTTTTTCTCAATGCTGAAAATTCACTTAACAAATCTTTATTGAGTGCCTTCTATACTCCAGGAACCAAATTAAGTTCTAGGTATACAACAATGATCAAGTCACAGTTCCTACCCCCAAGGTGCTTATACTCTAGTCAGGGAGATACAAAAGTACAGAAGCAATGAAACCACAAGAAAGTAATTATAGCCATAGCAGTGGAAAGATATGTGAGTGTGAGAGACATTGACTACCTGGGGGTAAATTTAACAGAACTGGGTTGCAGAAGACAGGTCAAAAGAGAATAGAGCTGTGTACAGAATAACTCACCTAAGGGTAAAAGAAAATATTGGTGAAAACCAATGTGATGCCAGTTATTCTGGTCAAAGAGCCTCACCAGTTGTTTCTATGAGTGAGGGATGATTTGCCTACTGACAGGAAGGGAAAGAAGGGCATGGAACAGCCTTGGTTTACAGAGTTTAGGGAAGAGTGTGTTCCCATTCATGATGGGTGATGATGTACCCAGGGTCTGGCCTAAATAATAACTGGAAAAGAATAGGGTTATTAATGAAGTGTCTTCAATTTGGTAACAATTCAGTGCTGAACACAGTCAAGTACTTTCTTTTTATGATTTTAAATATGCAGGTATGGTTGGTATATAGAGATCACACCCTTCCTGAGTCACAGAACCCCATCTCCTTTATTCCAGAGGAAGTGGGTAGATAATAATCTGACATTCACAAAATAGTCTGGATACAGCTTCCAATTTTTATTTCAAGAGCTTAGAAGTCGTGTTGAAGCAATAGAGAGATAGAGGATAGAACCAGTGATATGTTCCTGCATCTGTCTGTATGTTGGAATGAGATGAAAAGAACTGTTAAAAATAAATCACAAAGGATGGCAGTCTGGAAAGCTCTGATTGAAAATGTCAGGGAAGGAAAGACTGGCCTCCAAACCCACAGTGCTTACTGCCTGTACCCCTCAATTGGTACCGTTTGTGATATCTCTTTTCTAGTTAACTTTTTGTGTGTTTCTCTGTAAGGTTTTTGAGGGTGGTGACTTCAAACATTTTAAATTCTTCACAGTGCCTAGCAATCCAATCAGTAAATGATATGTCCAGTTAGTATTTATTGAAAAAAAATGAATGAAACAAAAAAAAATAGAGGAAAGAACAGTAAGAGCTAAGTTTGCTCTCCATGAAATGGACTTTTAATGATATTTCCCAAAACTGATTCACAGAAGAGTTCAATTCAGATTGCACTAGTTTCAGAAATTATTTGAAATGAAGGAGACTAATTTTTATCTCTTATAATCTAGGACCATACATTTTAAAGCAAAATCTTGTCTTATGAAACAGAAGCTAAAATAGATGCAAACTACATTGATGTCACCGTTCGGTCTATTCATCATCATTTTGTGATTAATTAACTCATGAAAGAACCATAATTAGTTATATAACAGGAATTAATTCTCACTTCTAAGTAAAATGTGTACCTTATAAGGACAAGAAGGAAAAACTCAGTCATGTGAAATAATAGAAAGCATGGAATTTAATTATAAATATAAAAGGAAAACAACACATTTCTCATTTCACCACTAAAGTTTCCTGGGAAGCAGCACTATTAGATAAAATTGAGAATACACATTTATTACCCATTGATCACAGTCATAATAGTAAAAAGGGAAGGCATGTTAGTTTACTGATTACATGGATTCAACAGAGGGACTGATGGACAGAGTCTATTCATGAATCGAACTGGCAAGGAGCACCACCATGGGCCCCTTAGTTTCCAATTTAACTCTGATCAGTGGGACTTGATATACATAATGCTTGACTTTCTTCTTAGCAAGAATGAAGAGCAAAACTTTCAGTAGGGGAAGGTAGGAGGGTTTTTGCAGAGAGCAATTTTGCTTCTGAAATTGTCACGAAGCTCTGCTTTTCATGAATTTCAGTATTACAACAGCTGCCCAAAGTCATATTGAGGAGATGAAGGGGAAAATAACCCATCTTTGAGATACTAATGTCACAAGGTGTGTGGCTCACCAACAGGCCTAATTTGGTGAGTTTCAGTTACTCCTTCATGTAGACAAGATGCTTGCAACCTTAGAATTTACCAGATTGCATAAATGTCAAAATAGCAAAAGGAACTAACAGGTGATGAATAAGTGATGAGCTCCATTAAGTCATTTCCTTTACTAGGGTTCAGTCCCATGAATTATACAGGGTGTGCATTGTTTTCACTTATGAGAATCTATCCATTTCATTTACTTAAGAAATATTTATAAGGTAGCTATAATTTGTCAGATACTCTGCTAGTTTCTCAAGATCCAAAGATGAATAAGACATGATCCTTGCTTTTAAGAAGCTCACAGTTTAGAAGGAGAAACAAATTATTCCAAATGAGAATTGTATTTGGTGTAATATGTACAATAATAAAAATACATACTAAATATAGTAATCTACTTCTGGGAAATCTGAGGGACGCATCGAAGGGTGACTCTGGAACAGAGTTTATAGGACAAACAAGAATCTTCCAGATGGAAATGAGTGGAGGAAATGGTAATCAGAGTTAGAGGTAATCATGGAAAAAACATGGAGCTTTAACAAGAATATATGGGAACTGGGAATAATTCAGTATTGCTGAGTGCAAGTGTGAGCAGAGACGCCAGAACAGGCATCAGATCTAGAAGGTCTATTCTCACATCTGGACAGTGTAGGGCTTTCCAGAAGATCAGATGCCACCGTGGTTAAGTAGGAAACTGATGTGTACAGATTTAGGTTTTGGCAAGGAGGTTCCAGCATACTGAGTGGAGGGAAGCCCGGGCAGGTGGGAGGGTAGGGATGGGAGCACATGATTAAGGGAAGAGTCCAGTTTGCTGGAAATTTCTGTGATTCAGGAGCAAGAATATTATGTCTTACGCTAAAGGATTGTTTTGAGATACAGGGCACGCAATGGGACTTGGTGATTTGCGGTCTCCGTGAAGAATGGTGGAGGAGGGCAACTCAGTCTTTGCTCTCCCACACCACGTCACACACTGGAGAAAGCAATCTGCTGCAGTAACGACTTCATAGAAAGTGAGCTCATCAAGTCACCTTGTTCCAGCATCGTCATGAAAAGGGGGCCACAAAATTGGACAGAGGCTCCCGCTCTCTGCCACTATTTGTGGGGGACAGGCTAAATAACAGAGTAGAAGAGTGAGGGAACCAGCAAGAAATAGAGAATAAATCAAAATACAGGGCACAGAGTGTTAGAAGAAATGTGAATTGTATTTTGGCACAGTGAGAATAAGTTCACATTGAAATATCACATTCTTGAGTTACTTCCTTCATGACACTTCTTTAATCCAACATCACCCATACTAAACACACATTTCTATGCCACATGACATAAGAAGTTTTAAACGTACAATCTTAAACTGATGCTGTCTTACATTTGTATAACTTTCTGAAGATTATAAAATGCTTCTCCCATATAACCTTGTGAAGAATTTGGGGAGATATTATTATTCCCCAGTTACAGCTGAAGAACTTGAGACTCAGGCAGGTAAAAAAATATTTCCCAAAAAACACACTTTCTGGAAGGGGAGACATTTAATCCATTTTTTTTTTGGCTTTTAATTTTTAAATTCCTAGGCTGGGATGAATTCTAATCACCAGTAATCTTACTCCAGCTGCCACTGTTCAATACAAATTAAGATTTCCTGAAACTAGTAAGTGAAAAGAAGTTGCTAGAGCTTGGTGATTGACAGGCCAAAAGGAGGCGGAGGGGAAGGGTCCACAGCTCTCTCAAACTGCTGGAGAGATTCCTTCGTGTGCTCCTCCCTAACGGAATCCTCCTATTCTAAAACAGTGTTTTATTGGACATAATCATGGAGATGAAAATGATTCCCAGTGTCCAGAATGATGTAAACCCAGATACGTAGAAACACATCAACTCACACACTGGCTCGCGCTCTCACGTTTTAAATCCACAAAAGCTAACAATGTTTTTAGAAATGTCTGGCTCTGCTTTGCCTCTGCTCCACTTGAGGAAACACTTAAGACCTGCAGACTTTGTGCTTAGTATGACGAGCCTGTTTCCGGGCCTTACTTCCCTCTGCTTTGCTCCAGGGGGATGACAGGAGGGTGCTGTGTTCAGCAATTACCAGGCCCTGCAATCCCCCAAGTTAATAACTGCAGTGAAGGCCATTTCAAGCTCCTTTCCTCCTTTAATTGATTTATTGGTGGCATATAAATGCCTGTTTCCATTTCTGTTAATGAAAGAGGCCTCTGATACGACTTTCGCAGTTTTACATTCTCGTCCTCATCTTTGGCAATATAATAAAAAAGTATTCAGAGCTCTTTCCCGAGGCAAAGTATAATTGCACTTGCTTTTACTTCCCAGTCCTTTATCAAGATGAGCCCCTGTAAGAAGGAAAATGCTGTTACTAAAATAAATGGCTATAATGGGTTTCGGATTTCTTTTTCTTTGAATGTCATCTTCTGCTCTTGGAACTTGGGTCTTGTAATTGGGGGGCGAGAGGTATGAGCTCACTATTTTAGTATAATGACCAGCTGGATGCATTATCGGGGATTTGATCTCCCCTCCGAAGTACCAAGCATAGGTACTTGGCTGTGACTGCCCATCACACTAGCCTGGAGACCTTGTGAAAATGCAAATACCTCGATCTACTGAATCTGGGGTTGGAACGGAGCACTTGTGTTTTTAAGAGCACCAGAGGTGCTCCTGATATGTAGCCATGTTTGAGCTAGAAATAGGATATGAGTTGAGTTTGACCATAAACCTACTGGCAGAACATTAGGGTGGAATTCTTATGTTGCTTTGTTATATGTTTCTCTTGTTTGTAAGACCCACTTTAAAAAATGTACCTTGAGCCCAGGGAGTAGATAATTAATTCTTTGGGGAATGTCAATATACCTAAACATTTACATACAGTGATATGGGTACCTAAAGAGGCAAAATTGAAGAAATAGAAAATGCCATTAAAAATTTGAGAAAACCATTTTTATTCCAGGAAGAACAACTCTGAGCGGTACTGTCAAGTCAGGAAGGAACTTGATGTTCTGGGGTAAGAGTGTACCTGACATTTAAGGACATTTGGTTTTGTTTGCTTTCATTTGGCTTAGTAAGAGGCTGGGACTCCTGCTCATTAGCACCTGCCATCACCCTCATCCCCCCTTATTAGTAGTAATGGCTTAAAGATTTCAGAGCACGGCTGGGAGCAACTTGGCTTGGGTAAAAAGGAACCTTTTGGAAGGAAGATGATGAAAATTTGAACTCTGTAATGTGGGGTTCAAAGTTATTAAAATGTTTCTGAAGGACTGGAGAGCCCTGTCTCGGAGCCCGACTGAAAGGACCTCTTCTAAGGGGAGATCACTCTAAGAAGGGGGTTGTCTATACTGATGCTACCAACACTTCATTGGGACCCAAGATTTTTCAGACCACCCTTTATTCAATAGGATGTGCCTTTGGGACAATAGTATTGTGTGTGTATGTGTGTGTGTGTGTGTGTGTGTGTGTGTATTTCTCAAGAGGAATAATGTTAAGAGTATAGCCACTTGGTCATGGTGGAACGAACTATGGCAGTCCCTAACACTAGAGAGAGAGGTATCTTTGTCCTCCTATTGGGATTGCTCAATTCTTAGTTTCTAGGGGATAGGTGTTAGGAAATGACTGCCTTCTGATCATTTGGAACTTTCTCAATTCAGTGTAAGATGTCAGAGTTCATAAACATAGGTCTGTTTCTTTTTCCTACATGTCTAATACTTGAAAACAAATAAGCGAAAAGTTCCCTCCCTCCATAAGTAGAAGAAGATTATTTTTCATTAATCTTGCAATGGGACAACCTCCATTTTGTAACAAAATTTTTGAGCCCCACTTACTATAGTGAGATTATACTGTAAATATAAGAGTAAAACATTTTGTAAATGTTTGTAAATGTAAAGAGTAAAACATTTATATATTTTTTTGTAAAACATTTATAAGAGTAAAACATTTTGAAAAATTTTAAGATTGTAATTCCAAATTTTGTTCAAGTGACAGAGTTAACTTTAGCTTCTCAATAATGAGGCTTCAAAATGACAGGATGTATTAGCTGATTAAGCAGTGCAACGCTGTCTAGGTCATAATTTAAGCTTTAGATCCTTTTAATGATTTGATAAAAGGTAAGGATACTCACCCCACCAAAATGTTTATGGACGTACATGGATAATCAATTAAAGGAAATATAGTTGCTTACGTGGGCTGGTTTAGGGGAAGAAGGCTGGGAGCTGGTGAGGATCAAATGTAGCTTTGTTTTGTAGGGAGCACCAACTGTTGGTGAAAGAGAGTGGCGGGTCACAGTGGGTGTACCTGCAAAGCAACTGCCCAGGGAGACAGTGCCAGAAGGCTCGTGGGGGTCTCTTGAGGCCAGGCAAACAGGAAGGATGTTGAGGAGAAGGCAATGATGGGCTCCTCACAGGGTAGAAGCCAGCACGCCTGGGTCTACACACTTAATGTTCATGTGTCAGGCTGAAACTCGAATCTGATCAATCCAAAGTGCTTTAGGACATTATGACGTGACTCCTGGTGCTTGAAAGAATTCTAACTCATCTTTCTTTTGAAAGATCTTAAAAAGAGCAGTAGAAAGAGATAGGTACCCCCCGTCCAATTCTAACGCATTAAGGGGAAGAAAAATGGGGGCAGTTACTGACCCATGGGCCAATCGTTATCTGGACTTCTGGGAGTATGACTTCCAGGAGAAGAACTGGGAAAAACAAAGTGAGAATAAGTGTAGGACATGGCATTGAGCATCAAGAAACGGGCCAGGGAGGCTTGTGTGCTTCAAGATGTCCATTTTTTATTTTTTAGGGTTAAGGAATGTTATGTGTGGAGACATAGAAAAGGCAGAGTCAGGTAAGAAAATTGTTTTCTGCAGTAGGATGAGAAAATCAGACTCTTTCT
Organism: Callorhinus ursinus; assembly: GCF_003265705.2. NCBI lineage: Eukaryota > Metazoa > Chordata > Mammalia > Carnivora > Otariidae > Callorhinus > Callorhinus ursinus. The sequence continues at coordinate 37,387,057 of NW_027397073.1, forward strand.
GGGAGGAGAAATAGTAATAATAAGATTAAAAGAATAACTGCCACAACACTATTTAAAACAATTACCACTTTACAAAAAAGCTCGCCCTGTACCAAGCATTATGCAGGAGTTTTCTCATTATGTTTTTAGAAGAACAGCATGTGTTGATATTGGTATTCCTATTTTACCAACATGGACACCGAACTTCTGAGAAATTAGGTAATTACCTAAGTGACCAGTTTAGAGTTTCAAACCAGACACATCTGACTACAGAGCCCACCGAGCTTCTTAAGATCAAAATGGTGTTGTATGAAGTAAGACTCAAAGGAACTTCTCCTTTTTCTCTGAGGATGGTGGTGGTGGGACATTCCCACACATACACACAATGAACGAGGCCGAAGCATCACTGAAGATGGGCATTAGTGGATGCCAAGGGGAGTTGGGTGGGACGGTGGTAAGGGGTTGTGCGCTGGCATGATTTCGCTAAGGAAAGAAACCTACAAGTCATAAAGCACATAGATCCTCTGCACTCCCTGCTTCAAGTTCTCCCACCTCTCCTCTCTTTTCATTTTATTCCCTCTTTCCTGGATCCAGATTCCTCTTCTTGCCCTTTCTTTTCCTTTCCTTAACTCTGCTCCTTTATTTATTTTCTTCATTTCTATGTGTATTACGGAATATGACTCAAACCAACAAAATAAACAGTTCTTAAGATTGAGAAAGAAAGACCAAGCAAGTATAGCAGGAAAAGAAAACAATGTTATATGGTGAGTAAGTTCTGTGGATCTAATGTATAGCATGGTGACTGTAGTTAATAATAATGAATTTTATTTTATTTATTTTTTAAAGATTTTATTTATTTATTTGACAGAGAGAGAGAGAGAGAGAGACAGCAAGAGAGGGAACACAAGCAGGAGGAGTGGGAGAGGGAGAAGCACGCTTCCCGCGGAGCAGGGACCCCGATGTGGGGCTCGATCCCAGGACCCTGGGATCATGACCTGAGCCGAAAGCAGACACTTAATGGACTGAGACACCCAGGTGCCCCAATAATAATGAATGTTAAACTTTAAACTTTGCTAAGAATCTTAAGCTTTCTCATCAAAAAAAGAAGGTAACTACTTGAGGTGATGAGTGTGTTAAGTCACTTGCTTATGGAATCATTTCAAAGTGTATAGGTATATCAAATCATGTTGTATGCTTTACAGATGTTACAGTTTTATTTGTCAATTATACCTCAATAAAGCTGGGAAAATTAAGTTTATGCCCTTAAAATGCAAATTTCCCTGGGAGAATCAGAAAGTTCACCTTGGTTTAATTAATTTGGTTGGTTTCTTCCTCTTCTTTTTTTTTTTAGAGAAAGCGAGAGAGCGTGGGGGAGGGGCAGAGGGAGAGAGAGAGAATCTTAAGCAGGTTCCATGTCCAGCATGGACCCCGAAGCGGGGCTCAACGTGGGGCTTGATCTCATGACCTTGAGACCATGACCTAAGCCAAAAACAAGAGTCGGACACTTAACCTACTGAGCCACCCAGGAGCCCCAACTCTCTTTTGAGATAAAGAGGGCAAATGGGGGGAGGGGACTAAGACAGGCAGGAAGGAGGATGTCAATAGGACCACTACTATCTTTTTACAGATTCAGAACCAATACAAAGCAGGAAAAGAACACAGGGTTCCAAATACAGTCCATGAAAGATATGAAAAGATGAAAGAGAGTGTCTCTTGTTTTTAAGCCCCCCTCCTCCTTACTAATTCTTCTGTATATCTCTCAAAATATATTTGTGCCAGAACAAATATTTTCAAAGGGCAAATCTCAAGAATCCTAGATGGTAAAAGAAGCTATTTTGTTCTCACTTAAAATGAGGAATAAGGGAATCTACATTTAACAACTTTTCAGTCTAGTGTAATTTGTCGGTAGAAAGTGGAATGGAGGCTAACCCAGAGTTAAATATTAAATTAATTAATATCATGCTATTTTTTCCTTTCTCTACTCAAATTCTCTCAGTGGAAAATATCTCAGCCTGATACAATATAAAACAACCCAGGAAACGGCAATGACATTGTAGGGATTCTGATGATTCCTATCCAGTAAAGTCACAGCCAAGTCTATGGGGTTAATATATGCACATGCCAAAATTAAATAGGCCACATGGAAAAGAAACAGGCAGAGTGTATGAGCTGCCAGAAGTTATGGCTGCAAGATCCCCAGCAGTAAACAACGGCATTCTGCACACCACGGTCCTTTCCCTGAGAGGAGGGGTGACTGGCCTGACAGGAGTAGAGAATGGAAAGAGAAGAAACAGAGGCAGCCCTTATTTCTTGCCTCTGGATCTGTTTTCATGACTTAGAAGCCTCTTCGTTATGTCCCTTCCTTTGAAGAGGATTTGTCTGAAATTAAGGAATGACTGGAAGAAATCTCTGTTTCTTGAGAGAACCATGGCTCTAAGTTGGTGGTTGCCAAGAATTTTAGTGGGGAAGAATAGCTGGTGGGAAGGCGCCTTCTTTCTCAGTCTTGAACCTCGCAGGCCCTCTGGATCATTTTGTGGAGGCAGACGTATGAATGCCTGGGTCATGTGGCAGGAAGGGACTCTGAGATTCGTTTGCAGAGAATAATAACCAAAATAGTTAACAGGCATTAAGTGCTTACCATGTGTGGGTAGGCTCTGAATTATAAGCATTTTACAGGCATTGTCCTATTTATTTCTTACCCTAACTCTGAGACAGGTCATACTACACTACCTTGTTTTATAGAGGAGAAAACCAAGGCTGAAGAGGTAGACAGAATAATGGCCTCGCAAGGAGGCGCTGGTCCCAATCTCTAGAATTTGTGACTATGTTACCTTACATAGCAAAGGGACTTTGCAGATGTGATTAAATTAAGGATTTTATGATGAGGAGATTATCCTCGATTATGTGGGTGGGTCCAATGTAACTATGAATCCTTATAAAGGAAAGAGACACTTTGATGACGGAGGTAAGGCTGAAGACCGAGGGATGGGGGTAGCCTCCAGAAGCTGGGAAAGGCGAGGTAATGCATTCTTCTCTCCAGAAGGAAAGCAACCCTGCCAACACCTGATTTTGGCATAGTCAGACCCTTTTTGGACTTCTGGACCTCCAGAACTGTAAGATAATTGTTTTAAGCCACAAATTTGTGATAATTCATTATGGCAGCAATGGGACCCTAATCCAGTTTGAAAGGTTAAGAAACTTCCACGCGATCACATTGCTGGTAGCCACAGAACCAGGATTGGCACTGCACAAGTCTCTCCAGAGGCTTTATATGGAACCATCATGCTACAAGGCCAACCTCTGCCTCCTTAGACTCCGCTAGCTCCCAAAGACCATTCATTCATTTGCTGAGATCTACTATGTTATTGCCTAATGTTTCTGATCCTATGTAATCCTCAGATCTGGAGGTGTTATCATTCCTACTTGAGAAGAGTGAGGCTAAGAGATTTTTAAAAGCTAAAATTTACATCTAGGTCAGTCTCCCTGACTGTCATTGCAAGTTTTTAGCTTCTTCATCCTACTGCCATATATGTGTGACCAACATTTACTTGGCATCTGCTAAACACCACCATAAAACATAAATTCAAATTTGAGTGTTTGTCCCTCAGTAATTCTTGAACAAATCTAGATGGTCCTACAGGAGTCACTATACCAACTACGCTCTAGGAATATTCCACTCCAGATGGTTAGTGGTAGGATCTCTGGACACAAAGTTATCATTGACACAAGCTCTTTCAATCTCAGTGGTTTAATGATTAGAATTAATTAGGCTACACTCTGATGCCATCTATATCAACACATTTAATTAGCTCTGATTGCTTAATTAATATGGTCAACTTTAATAGCAGTCAATCTAGTAAAGAATATTCTCAGATTATTAAAATATGAGATCACATATCTGACTATCACGATAGAAGAATCATTAGAACACAGTCTACCACATATAAAAAATCATCTGGATGGGAGAATACCCTGCTTCTAACAGATATAATATTCTGAAACATAGGAGTTGCTAGCTAACCAAAGGGTCTGGAAATGAGGTGCCTGCTGCTGGGAACTTTATGATCCCCAGAAAGCCTATACCACAACGAATTGCATTTACCCAATTAAAAGATCACATCCTTTTATTATGTTATATTATTTTTACCATAATATAAAGGACAAAATGATATATAATACAATTTTGTAGAAAACGGACCTGCCTAGAGGACCAGAAAACAAAGCTAATTATTGAGTCATAATCCCCAAGTTAACTGCTAAATGGAACAAATTAAATACACACACGCACAATCACCGTTTCTCTGACTCCGTGGCGCCCCTTCTTCAAACTACCCCCACTTCCACAGACACAGGACTAGAAACAGTCACAGTGATGCCAAGTAAGAGCTGTAGCCCTTGAACAAAACATTTTTAGCCAAATAGCATCAAAGCCACTGCGGGTATGCTTTTGAGATTGGAAAAGTCCATTCTTGTGATGCATCACTATATGTCTGCTCCGTGAATCGGTGAATACTGAAAGCAAGTGTTCCAGATTCATGCTCCAGTGTCTGCATTTACGGAAACAAGTGTCCCTGGACCTCGTGAGAACATAACAAAGGGTAATAAGCGGCAGGCTCAGCATCCAAGACTGAACAAGCAGTTCCTTTTTAAACAAAGGTTTTTGCGGAGGGGTACTCAAGCCATTTCCTGCTGGTCTGGCCACACAGACTAGCGCCCACCATTTCACTGTCATTTAATGCCCCAGAGCAGTGATGCATTTAATAGTACGTTAGTGACTTCAAAGACTTAATGAGTCTAAACTACTACCTGGAAATGATTAGGTACTCAGAGAAATAACTACTGAAAAACTGTTCTTTAAAAGCTCCAGAAAACTGTCGCAAGGGATTCTGGGACATCGGTAGTTGTTATATGTGACCAACAGTATCCTTCGAGCTCCCACGGTGTAGAAATGCATCTCAGAGAGGCTCCCTTCCAGCTGGGCTTGAAACATGAATCAGTCCTGTCTCTTACACAGTTACATCAAGGCAAGGCATTTCAAATAAAATACAGAGCCTGCATAACATTTCAGGGGCAAAAAAAAAAAAATGATTTGTAAGTAAAGGAGTCAGACCAAGAAGCTCCTCATTGTTATTTCCCCATTTGTAATATGTCTGTAATATGGTTTCCCAACTCTGTGGTGTCACTTGTGAGAACAATGACACTCAGAAATCAAGTGATAGGTTTAAGGCTGCACAATGAAGTAGCAACCTCAAAACTTAAATTCTTGGGTCCTGGTTAGACTTGCTTTTCAGTCTATAACATTGTATCATACTGCCTTCACAAGTCAATGACACTTTTCCTCTTTTCTGATGTAGTGATCTACTTCTTTGAGGCAGTGCCTCTAGTGTTAAATGGTCTCCAAAACTTTTATCACGAAATGAATATGGGGTGTTAGGGATGGGGGTCAGGGGAGTAAAGAATGAGAACCTTGGAGTTCACAAATGATTGTTATAATCACAAGGGCCTGCAGAAGTCTTCTCAAGCAGGCAGGGCCTGTGGAACCAGATGCCTGAAAATGTTTTAAACTTGAGTTATTGTTCTCTAAGGTCCATTAATAGTCTGCAAAGTGGCCAAGCTAATGAGTTCTTGAAAAGACAGCTTTTTGAAGTTTGGGGTGCCTTTGTTCATCCCAACTTTAAGGATTATGCCAATATTTTCTGGAGGTGTGTAGGGGACAGACTAGTTGTGATGGTGAAGAACAGAAAGAGACTAAACCTCTCACCTCCAAGCAAAACGAAAAAAGAAAAGAGGTCATTTTTCATTTTTAAATGTCACAGTATGACAAGTGTGCTTATTTTTAATATAGAGCCTGCTTATATCCTAATCACACAGAATCAGAGTCAGGTGTTTTTTAGTTTTAAAAGTTTAAGCTAATTATGTAGTTTTTCTCTGCAAAAGTTGTCAAGAGTTATTTGCAACATGCTCTTGGCAACTTTTTCTAGCCCAGTATTCAATGCTAATCCTCCGGTAATGTGGTGCTCATGGCTCTGGGCTCTCAGAACCAGGACTGGCACAGGACTGAGAGCCCTGCACGAGAGCCCTTGAGGGAAGGGGCTTGGGAAAGAGGCGTTACTATTACATTGGCATTTCTTACTGTCAAATGCTCCCCTCTTACAGACAGAGCAGACTCCTAGGAGTAGGGGCAAGGAACAGCAGACAGAAGGAGGGAATAAAGATGTCAAGGTGCAGAGGGAGCAGAAGGCAGAGGAGCTAAAAGAGGGTGACCACTCAACCTCAAGGAAGGTGTCCAGGCTTGCCTTGCTTTACTTGGCAATGGGGATTTTGGTAAATCATGGGAGAGGCAAACAACCAACATGGACACCTTCGTTTTGAAGCAAGCAGACATACCACATTGTTTAATTTCGGAAGTCCCTGGGGTCTTCTCACTAGCAGAGGCTATACTGTGGCTGTGTTTCTTGGTTTAGATGTCATGCTTTATTGTGGCAGCCTGTGATTACATGAGCTCATTTAGGAACCATGCCTTTTGTATCTAATGGCCTCCATAGTAAATAAAGATGCATTCTGGCGAATAGGGAGTAAATGCAGGATGGACTTCTCACCACCTTTAAAGTCCAAGTCTTTAAAATGTCTTTGTAGGTCCTGAGCAATATGGCTCCTAGGTTCATCGTTGGCCCACGCACTCTGTTCACTCACTGCACCGCCGTCACTCATGGCTCGGGGCCTTCCCTTCCTTTGCCTGGAATATTCTCTTTTCTGTTCCCTGTGCAAATCCCAACCCCTCTCAGCCCCAAACCCGGCCAACTCTCATTAGCCTCACTACCCTAGGGCGGCCTTTCCTAATTTCGCTAATACACTCTAGCTGTCTGCTTTCATAATGCCCTCACAATTTACTTTTATAACAGTTATCACAATTGTAGTCATAGAATACTTTATGAAATTGGTTTTTTGGGGTCTGTATCACTCATAAGACTGTCAGTTTCATGAAGGGCATGCATCATCTCAGGGGTGTTCATTAGTACCACTAGTGCCTAGAAGGAATGAATAAGGCCAAAGGAGGATGATTACACCGGCTGCAGGCCATTCTTGTGGCTTTCACTGTACAGAGAGGAAAAGAGGAGCCGCTGGAAGATTTCCGTGCCCAGGAGTTAAAAAATGCAAGCTGTAATGACAGAATATTAATCTGACAGTGAATGCACAGGATGAATTGGAGAAGCCTGGGAAGATCAGAGTTGGAAGGTTCGGCGGTGGAACTCGGCTTTTCCTCTCTCAGAGCAGTCGTTGGTCATACTATACACTGTTCAGAGGGAGGACCATACCATAGATGGCTCAGTTGTTGCTAAGAGAAACTACTTACAAATAAAATGAGAGAAATCACTCACTTTCCCTCTTACGGTTTCAAATATATTTTTAAGAGATGGGGAGATGAGGTAAAGAAGAACAGACTATCTGAGGAGGAATAATGAAGACTTCACCTCAATAAGTAAAGTTTTGTGATTATTTCACAAAATAATTTTGCACACTTATATATGATTTTAACTTTTAAACTGTAGGCTGTGTGTGGATGAGAACTTAGATAATAGCAACTTTCATAGGTATAATTTGACTCTGCCTCCCTCCTCATTATAAGATAGTTCTTTCTTTGATGATTGAAATAGTCTTTATATACATCAGAAACAAACAGTCCTGTTTCAGGTAAGCCCCAAATGGTCAATTTTGGATAACTCTGAATGTTTCCAAAGATACCAAATATCCTCCAAATACTGATACTTTCACTATACAGGAGTTTAAAAATGAATACAAGTTAACTTTTGCTACTTCCCCATTTTGAATGGAGTGAACTGCTTCCTGTGCCAAAGAAGATGAGAAGTGTTGCCCCATGGCCTCTCATGGCCTTCTGGACAAAGCTGAGGACATGCAGTACAGTAGGAAGAACACATCGAATGAGGAACAGGTAGAGAATTATTCCCCAGATTCTGTCATTTCTAGAACAAGATAGGTTTATTTTTTTTAAAGATTTTATTTATCTATTTGAGAGAGAGAGAGAGAGCTTGAGAGAGAGTACAAGCTTTGGGGAGAGGCAGAAGGAAAGGGAGAAGCAGACTCCCCACTGAGCAGGGAGCCCGATGTGGGGCTTGATCCCAGGACCTGGGATCATGACCTGAGCCGAAGGCAGACGCTTAACCCGCTGAGCCACCCAGGAGCCCCCAGATAGATAGGTTATTTTTAATGCAGGGTTTTGAAGCAGAATTTCCAACTCCACGGCATAGATGTCTTTTGTGTATATCTGCTATAAAGTTAAATTCTATATATTAAATACTGTTTTTCCATTGATTTCAATTTTTAAATGAGCAATAAATTCCAGAAGTAGTAAGGGCATAGGACGTAGTCTTTGGGGGTGGGGTGGGATGAGGACTCTGTATGACATAATATAATAATAATAATAAAATCTACAGCAAAAAATTTAACTCCTTTTATCATGTCTTGGTGCTCTTCTTGGTGTATGCTGCTTGTCCCTCATTCTTAAAGTGCCTAGCATATTATAAGGTTGCCAGATTTCGTGTAAGTATGACTCAAATATAGGACATACTTCTACTACAAAATTATTCACTCTTCCTGAAATTGAAGTTTAATTTCACATCCTGTAATTCATCTGACAATCCTATTGAAATAACCTCCTAGACTCAGAAAATAGTTGTTGGGTGATTTAATTTTCTTTACTTTGGATTATAGAAAAGTCTCTTCCAGTTTGCGGATTTTAATTTTTGCCATGGAATCTTTTCTTCAAATTAATTCCTTCGCTGGAGCCAAGCATCTAAAAAAATAATAACAGTTGCTCTGGCAGGGAAAAGAGGGGAAGGAGGGCTGAATACAGCCCACTGAGGCTCCCATCCTTCGCTACTGTTGAAAATCCATTTGTTTAGCCCAGACTTCTCACTGTCAGATGAGAAGAGGAGGCCCACGGAAGAGGGTGACTATAAATCCAGTGGCTTTGCTTTGCAATATGCAGTTCCTGCACATAAAGGCAACTCAGCAGTCCAGGAATGAGTTACACTCCTAAAGTTAATTTGTAAGTTTCATTATAGCACATTTTCCTGCTCAGAAAATGCTATAATATTAAAGTTAGATTATTAGGTGATCCAACAAGGTAACTAAAAAGTGAAATATCTACCATGGGAAAATACTAGGGAAAAATGTAGCTATTTCACATAAATTATGGGTAAGATAGGTTTTCCTGGACTAGGCTAAAAGCCTAATGGTCATGGTTTGTATTAGTGAAACAGTGTAGAGGTAGGCAAACAAATATTCTATTGTCTTTTTTTAAGTTTTAGGGAGACTGATAAACCCATTGGAATTGGTAGGAGGCTAATCTGGTGGGCGGAGCAGAAAATGCAGAGAAACAAGGGGTGAACAGAGAAGGTGGGGCTCTGCTAATCTTTCCCAAACTCTTCAAGAGCTTATAACATTTGGAGAACATCTTACGTGACTTCACCATCCCTCACCTGCCCTATCACTTCTTCCTATAAAGTCACTAACTCTAAAGAAAGAGAAAAATCCTCCAATCCTATTATCTCTCCATTTATTCATTCATCTATTTATTAATGCAATGAAGGGTTAAATATGTGGGCCAGGCACTGTATGAGTCATTGGTGACATAGTGGTAAACAAGACAGAAATAGTTTCGACCCTCAGGAAACTTACAACTCATGGGGGGGGGGAGACAGACATGAAAATATGACTGCAAAAATAATTAACTATAATTGTGCTAGTGATACCCAGATAAGTACAATTACTGCAAACACTGGCTACCTAATACAGAATCATCATTATCAGCAGCAGTATTTATTATGCACTTACTATGTGCAAAGGATTTTATATCCCTTGTATCTAAATTCACACAAATCTTGCAAAGTATGGAGGTAGGTATTATTATTATTATCACTTTTTAAAAAAAAAAAGATAATGGAAAACTTCCTTTTTTCTGTGTATAACCTCGACTACCTTCCAAAGAAGCCATTGGAAAATCCTTTGTTCTGCTAGCATCTTGATGCATTTTGAGTATGAAAGTTAGGAACAAGAACAGAAGAGAGCTAAATTTCTCTGCATAGCAAGAGGAAAAATATTTGTAGTTCCTAAGAAACAGTCTGGAGTCATGTGTGAGGGGCAAAAAAGAAAAGGAAAAGTAAGAATGACATTGGTAGAGAGATGAAAAAGGCTGTGTGCTCCCAGCCCCCCACATCCCCCAGCTCTACCAGTCCTTGCCAACCCCACACCTGCAGTGAAGTTACTAGACATGTCAGTATTGAGTGGATTCTTCGTGGATGCTGGAAAGGGGGTCAAGTTTCACTTACAATCTGATAAAGGGGGAAAAGAGAACACAGTTTGCATACTATTGGAACCAGACGAATGATAGGTTAAGGGACAGTAACTCCCAAGAATTCCCAAAGGTTGTGGGAAGGGTTTACACTTTCAAATTGGTTCACACCAACTTTATCTGACTCCCCAAGGGGGGAGGAAGTTCCAGCTGATAACTGGATTATCCAAATGAGTACATATGGACTCAGAGAGGTCCCAAAGCTAGTTATTGTATAAAAATTATACTTGAACCTAAATCTGACTTCAAGGTCTGTACTCGTCCTACTTTGTCATGCTTCCTCAGTTTTGTCAAGAAGGGTACAAGGCGCCATAAGGCAATACTTCTCACCCTATATGACTCTGTAGGGAATTAGCTCCAGACTGACCAAAGTAATGGCTGATGATTCTCATGTCAGAATCCCCCAAAATTGTGTGCTTCTTTAATGCTTAACATCCAAAGTACTTTTACATACATTACTTAATGTATGGAATTTTACTTCTTCTGAATAAAGAACTAAATAAATTGTGCTAAATAAATCCCAAGGGGTTGTTAGTGCTTTGTTACTACAAATCACTCATCCAGCTGTTCCTTCATGGGTATGATCTGCTATATGCAGCTTTGCCAAGCAGAGACACTCAGCTGGGGAGCAAATGTAGAAGTTGCGTTTGCTGTGCTTGTGGACAGACATCAAGAGCAACGTGTATATCCTGTAGGCTTTGGAAAGAAAACTGGGGACATAATGTCCTGGTTAAAGCAAATGCCTACATTTATTTTTGGAATTATTTCTTGGAACTGTGAGGAGATGAGTTTTTTCATGCAGAACCAAGGACAGGAAGCAAGAAGGTTAAGAAAATGCAAAAAAGCCCGAGTTCTTAAAGCTCTACTAAACTTAGCTAGTGTGTCCTGGAGGTTTAATCACTAGGTAGAGTAAATCCTCAGCAGGTATAAATAAACTTAGGTTCCTTTTAGATCATCTGCTTTGTTTGGGGAACCGCCAGACCTATAAGGGCCATTTATCCCAAGTTGCCATTTATGTCTTTCCACCTTGAATTTTCCATCTCTTGTCTCTGTGTCCTCATTTAGATGATATTTACTTTTAGATCTTTGAGAGTGCCTGGTATGCTGTTGAAACTACTCTTTGAATGCCAACATGGAATAAGCCCAGCTTTCTTGGAAAAAGTTTAAAAACTGGAGTGTGAAATTCTTTTAATGTATACGAATCCCACAGCTGATTTTAGTGTCTGGAAAATATCCACCATTTTACCTACGGCATGCGCTCGGATGTATTGTTCTCTGTGTTAGCTCTCAGAGCAGTGTTTGCAGAGCAGAGAGATGCGGTTGCCCAGATGTTTCCTTCGGAAGGCTAGAGCTTTTGCTTGACCCCTTGCCATTTCACACACGTGGCAACACAGAATGTCTCTCTGTTGCTCGACTGCACATGAAGCCGCCGTAGAGCTGAAGAAAGACAAACATTTGGGAGGGGAAGTTTGGCTATGGCTTTAGACATACCTTAGTTCCAATCTCCTCACTGCCATGTTCTACCTGCAGGTTTTGGGGCGAATAACTTAAGTTTCTCTTACCGTCAATTTCCTTCTTTGACATTCACCTTCTGTAAATTCTGTGAGAACTGAATGAGGTAATTTTGTCAAATGCCTGGCACTGTACCTTCTAGTTTCTGTCCCTGGACATCTGTCACAATGTCCTTCCAACATTCCCTTTCCTCCTTTTCTCCTGTAAATCTCTCTCGTCATCTACTCCATGTGTTTGCTGTGGGGCTGACTTTGTTTCCCTTCAGACAGAGAAGCAGAATACCCTATGCCCCCACCCCACCCGGCCACAGTGACTGTTCAGGGCTGTGCACACAACCCAAGCAGCCTTTTGCCACTTACTTGCTGGGATCTTGTTTGAGGTACTAAGAACAATTCCCTGCTGAGGATGCTGGTGGCCATCCTACTTGCCACTTGGAAAGTCCCTGTCCATGGGCTAGTGAGAGAACCCGAGATCTGGTTATGCTGTTTGGGTAGGACTCAATAGGAATACAGTTAAGCAGAAACTAGCAGAGCCTGGAAATAGGAAAAGATAGCACTTTGGGGATGTCCTCTGGGTCTCCAGAGTCTAAACAAGTCTAAAAAGCCAAGGGTACCTGGACTCCTTTTATTTATATCAATCAGTTCATCTTTTTAAACTGGTTGGGGAGGTATATCTTGCTGCAGTAGAAGGAGCCTATTATAATTCCCTTCTGTTCTCATGCATTATTTTTCTCAGATTAAAGAGAGGGCCTTGGGGGCGCCTGGATGGCCCAGTCAGGTAAGCATCTGTGTTCAGCTCAGATCATGATCTCAGGGTCTGCTTCTCCCTCTGCCCCTCCCCCTGCTCATGCTCTCTCTCTCTCAAATAAATAAATAAAACTTTAAAAGAAAAAAAAAAAGAGAGGGCCTTTTTTTTCCCCTTCTCTTTCTCAAAATAGTTTTTGCCCTGATTCTTTACTATTTAGAAAAATTCCAAAAATTATACAAAAGAAAACAAAAACCATACTATTAGTGTTTTGGTTGATTCCCTTCTTGCCTCTTTTCTGTACAAAGCTGCATTCTATCGAGTATTCAATTTCAAATTCTACCTCTATAACCTAATTTATATCACAGCATTGCAAAAGTAGCATATATCTACTGGAGAAAGCTTAGATAACACAGAAAAGTAAGGACAGAAATTAATGTATTACCCACAGATTAATCATTACTGACATATTGTTTTCTTCTTTCTTTCTTTACTTTTTAATTTCAATATCAGGATTCAATGGTAGATGGTATTTTATTTAAAGGTATATTCTCTCTCACTATTTATAAGACATTTAAAATGGTTTCATCATATAAACGTGCCGTAATTTAATTTATTAAATAATCTATTGAATTTATTAAATTATTTATCCATTATTGGGCATTTAGTTGTTTTAAAAATTATCTTAAATAATACTGGTTAATATCCTTGCTTACAAATTTTTGTGCAAAAGTATTGCCAATTTACAGTTTGAAAAGCAGAAGCACTAAGTCAATGCTCCTAAGTATTTTAAGTCAATTAAAAGTATTATCAAACTGCTCTCCAAACATTTGTAGTAAGTTCCACTCCTACCAATAATTTATGAAATAGACTAATAAACACCCCCTTGGTAGCTGCATAGGATTTCTTATCTATAGAATGACTTCAGCTGCTCATTTTTCCTGTTACAAGGTATTTTCAATTTTTCACTGCTATAAATAAAGCTAAAAAAGAAAGATGTCTGTACATAAATCTTTGTATTCATTTCACACTTCTCTAGGTGATTCCAAAAAGGAAGTTTTAACCAAAGGGTGTAACTATTTTCAAAGTCACTGATACTTACTGATATTGTCAAACTGCTTTCCAGAATTATTGTGTTAATTTATACTTCCACCAATAAAGTGTGAGGACGGCTTCCAACCTCACTAACATGACACGTTGCCACTATCAAAGCAAAACAATCCAACAGCAAAATATCTAAAAATATTTGCTCCTTTGAAAGGTGTTATGGCAATGTTTTAATTTCTTTGATTAAAAGTGAAGTTTAATATTTTTTCATATAGTTTTACTTTCACTTGCTTGTGAACTACCTATTTATGTCCCTTTCTCATTTTACCTCTTAGTATTTTTCTACAGGGTCTGCACAAGTTCTTTACATGAAGTCTACACACCTATTATCTCCCATATGTGGACCAGACATTCATTTTATGAATTGTTTCTATTACGTTTCACATACACTTTTCTGCGTTAGGATGCTGGACTTACTTCCCCTGTCAAGTATGCCCGTCTGCATGTAACATATGCCCTGTCTGCACAAGGGAAGGCAGCAGAGAACGTGGGTTAAGATCCAGAGTGCTTTCACCTGGGATAACAGTATCTACCTTTCAGGACTATTGTGAAGAATAACTGTACAGCAAACATCATACAGTTTCTGATGCCTTGCCCATAGCAAGTTCTTACCGCTGTTAGCTACTACTTATATTTTCCTTGACGATCATTTAACCTAGAATTTTACTAATGGTATTTTTTGATGTGAAGAAATTAAAAGTGTTAACGTTGTCAAATATAACTTCTTTTTTCCATTATGAACCTCCATTTTTATACTTATAAGGCCCTTTCCTTTCACAGGTCATTTAAAAATCCTTCAGGTATTTATTCCAAAGGAAAAAAATATATATATATTTAAGGATTTTAACATGAATGGTCATAGTGGCCTTATTTGTAATAGTCAAAAGCAAAAACCCCAATGCCCATCACTGGATTAATGGAGAAACAATAAACAAACACAGCAATAAAAATGAACATATTATTGATTCATGCAACGACATGGTTGAATCTGAAAATAATTATGCTGAATGAAAGAAATTAGACAAAATGAGTATGCTCTGTATGATTCCATATAGAAAACTCTAAAAATGCAAATTAATTTATGGTGACCAAAAGTGGGTCTGTGGTTGCTTGGGAATGGGGAAGGGGTGAGAAGGTGGCATTACCAAGGGGCATGAGGAAACTTTGGGGATGCTGGAAATGTTCACTATCTTGATGCTAGAGATGGTTTAAAGGGTATACACATTATGTCAAAACATACTAATTCATACCCTGTCAATAATGGTTTATTGTCAATTATATCTTGATAAAGCTGTTTTAAAAATTCCTCTATATTTTTTCTAATTCCCATAGTTTGATTTGTTATAAGTATTTAAATCTAATCTAGTTGGAATTTATTTTGTAGTATGAATGAAGACCTTCTCTTTCCCCATGAGACTTACTGCATAATAATAATCTCCCCTATTGATATGTACTGCCTTGTCTAGCATATATTAATACATATGCTAGTATTTGTTTATACCCCAGGGTTTTCTCTATATCAACACCCTCTTTAATTATAGTTCAACTTAATTATAATTATAGCTTATAATATATTTAATAGCTGCTAAGAAAAGCTGCCCTTCATCTTAATTCTTTTCTTGCCTAACCCTAATCCTCAACAAGAGTCTTAGATCTTAGCATTACTGTCAGAAGAGAACATTTAAACCAAAGGATTACTTTAATACAATTTTAAACACCAAAGGTAATAAATGTTGCAATTCAGAATTTTTTTTTTTTTATGTTTTAAGGAAAAGTGTAAGTAGTAGGAAGCCCGAATGGAAGCAATACTCACTAAAGTAAGGAACGTCAGTGTCGCCAAATTGGAAATACCTGTTGCCGACGACCATCACCTCTGGCTTTGTTTCTCCTGCTGAGACTTTAACATCGGTTCTCACAGGGAATCAGCCAGGGGGAAGAGTATTTTTGATATCTCTGGGAGACAAGAAAGACAGCTAAACCCACGAGCAGTGTTGGATAAAGGAGAGTTGCAAAGACGATTGTGTAATATGAAGGCCAAACACATACCTAGGAATAGAATGGGGCACTATATTGTTAGGATAAAATTGTATATTGTTTGGTTATTGTGTGAATATGGAAGAGACTAGTTTGGAGGCTCATAATGATTGCCTTTTATCGATTTTACATAGGCATGAAGCATCTGCCTTGTTGCCTTCTGGTTTTGGCCATTTGAATTATTTTAAATCCACTCGTTAAGATGTTGGAGGTTACAGCCTTTTCTTAAACTAAAAAGAATTCCTTCTCATTTTTATTCACATTAGTTTCCCACGTTGGGAATTACAATTTCTGACTATTCTCTTTATTCCAAAATGATTTTTTCATCAGATGCATATGAATCAGAGTGATTACTTTTGAGGAGTACAAAGAGACAATAACCAGGCAGTTAACACTTATTAAATACCTACTGTGTACATAAACTACTTTGAAGTATTAAGAAAAAAAGAGGATCAATCTGAATAATCTGAATAAATCCAAGAGCTCTTAATTTGTAATAGAAGTCTTTTAAAGACAAATTGCTATCACTGAGGAGATTTTTACGTTTGAAGGTGAGAGGGACTTTGAACAGCATGTATTAGTAAATCAGTAAATGAAAATCTCTGCTTTGCTGGCTAACTCAGTGCCTCCAAGAAATTCATTCATTCACCTTTAAAAAGGGCATAATGATGTCATCTCGCTTGCAAGATTATTAGGAGATTCAAATATAATGCAACCGAAATACTGTGCAAACAGTAAATCACATACACACGTTAGTTATTATGGTTACTAAAAGCTTATTACTTCTCCAGATAATAAATGACACATAACATTTGCAGAGATTACTTTGGAAACCCCGTGAATCATAACATTATCCACATAGTCCCTAAATGTTCAAAGAAACTATGGTCACTTAAGCTTATGGAGACGTAGCCATCTGAGATGAAGGTTGCATAGCAGAGGATAGTATCTAAAGACAGATTTTCCCCTCATCCCCCAGCCGTCCCTTCCCTCAGTAGCAGAGTGCAGGGAGGTCTGCTGGTCTCCTGCCTCGTCCTCCTACTGGGGTGGTCCCTAGCACACTTGCCCAGTGACATCCTTGGCTAAAATACTGGTCATTGATAGACAAAGGGCACTATGGGAGTGACAGATGCAGAAGACAAGGCAACTGCTGGTCACCCATCCTGAGGCTTTCCCTTGCTCGCTCTCTTCTGCAATCCCCTGACTCCTTCCAGAGTCCTCACATTTCTGCCATCCTGAGCCCTGGTGTCCTCAAACCTCCACTGCTCGTTTCTCATGCACAGTCCACAGCAGTACCATTCCCTCCAGGAATTCCAGGAACAGAGCTGTGCTTTCACTGCCTCTGTCTACAATGGTGAGTAGCTTTAATTCCGCATCTGTTGACATTCTTACTTCAGTTAGATTGCAAGTCACCTCATTTTCCATTAAATTATTTCTGTACAGAGGATGACAGTCCATCTATCCCCAACTAACCCGTGTTACAGGAAAACCGATCAGAACCCAAGTTTGTGTCTGACTTTGTTCTAGGGTCTGGTTGGGTTGGGTTCTGCCTGGAACCACCTGCATGACCTTGAGGACTCTATTACCAGTCCATTCCCTTATGACTACGCCTTTCCTACTTTGGCCTGATTCCTTTTCCTGGCTGCTAGCGGCTCACTGACTCCCTTAGGTTATGCAAATGTCAGACCGCAATGAACAAATTGATATATTATGCAAATACCAAGCATGGAAGGGAGTTTCACTTGCTCGCGTTAGGACCATTAGCTGCAGTCATTCTCTGTCAAAAGGGCAGAGCTGTGTAGATGTGTATATGGAACACTTCTATGAGGTACATATTTTGAGGTGAAAACTTCAAGTGCCAGTCAGACTGATTGATAATGTTTGGTTAGAAAGAGGGTTCCTCCAATTTATAATGGGCATGCTCGTAAACAAAGCTTTACTCAAACTTACATGTGAATAAAGCCAAAGCTGCCCTAACAATCTCACTATTTCTGAGCAGTGTTGTGTAGAGTGACATAAATAACACATCTTCTAAATCTTATTACATAATAATAATTGCTAGCAGCTTTAAGAATTTACTATACGTCAACTACTCTGTAAGCACTTTGTAAGTATTATCCCTTTACATATAATAGACTTTACATAGATTAAGAGTAGGCAAGATGGCATAGTGGTTGAACCCACTAACTACTGCTTAATAATAAGTGTAAGCCCTTGGGGAGATTAGTTAACCTCACTGGCCTTGATCTCTTCATGCATAATTTAAAGGTGATATATAATAAAAGGCTCATGGGGTTGTTGTAATGATTAACAGAGATAATAACTGTATGTATTCTAGGTGCTAGGTATTATTCTCTAAATGAGGAATCATTAGCTTAAAATTAAGTGAGTAAACTAGGGGCACCTGGGTGACTCAGTTGGTTAAGCGTCTACCTTCAGCTCAGGTGATGATCCTGGGGTCCTGGGACCCTGCTCAGTGGGCACCCTGCTTCTCTCTCCCTCTGCCCCTCTCCCTGCCTGTGCTCGTGTGTTCTCTCTCTCTCTCTCAAATGAATAAATAAAATCTTAAAAAAAAGTGAGCAAACATGTTGGGAATAGTATCTGGCACTTAGAAAGTGTGCTACTTTATTACATCAGAGAATGCACAACATGGTCAGTACACTGCTATTCTCTGCTGTTTCCTCCGCATCCCCTTTGCTTGGTCCTCCTGGTAGCCAGACTACCGCAGACCCTCTTGGGCAATACCCCTCTCCTTTTTTCAGCTCTCTATTGTCAAGCCAACATTTCACTTCCTCCACTTTACTCTGCATTTCTCTACACTCTTTTCCAACCACGGGGATCATAAGACTTTGGAAGAAATTGAAAGTAACTTCTTGGAAGACATTGGAGGCCCTGATGCTGGAAGTAACAGCTTCTATTATCTTCCAATCCATACGCGAACCAGGATATACTGCCAAGAGAAAAAAAAAAGCCACCTCGATGGGCAAAGGCAGGAGAATAATAATGTACCCAAATCAGAAATTCATTTAGAAGACCTGTTTCCACAACGATAAAGGGAACTGTTTTGACCTTTCTAAGTGAGCTCTAATTATATATTTTAAAAATCCTTATGTGTTGGAAAGAAAAAAAATCACTATATGTCCTTATCAAAGAACATTAAACTTTTAATGAAAGGGATACTTTCATAAAGGGATAATTTCAGAAATATAAAGTATTTCTTTATAACCTCCATTATATCACATCTCCAAACAATATTGTGATGTGCCACGTGCTTCAAGAACACAGATGAGAGTAAGTGGCACTTATTTCCAACAGGATGATTTATGCAAGTTGGTCCTGTTGGGAAAACTTGCATATTACAAGATAAGCTCTGTTTCCTTGGCAGCAATAGTCCTGCTATAGTGCTGCATGCAGTTATTGACAATTTTCAAGGGGGCTTAAAAAATAAGTCAGATGTTCTCTACCTGACTTACTGTAAAGACAGACAATTGGCAAAACACCTCTCAAATCGACTCCTTTTCAAATTCTACTTTCATGCCGTGAGCTCATACCTGCCCTCCCTCATCCCTGTTCTGAACCGTGCCATTAACTTCTTCACTTATTTCTGTCCATCTAATATGGCTTCCCCCTAGTCTGTTTTCTACCTTGCTGCTGGTATGACTTTTCTCAGACGGCTTCCCAGGGTATTCGGGATAAAGCAGTTTAAATTCCATAGGAGAGAGACGAGAATACTCAGCAAAAGTGGAAACTCAGTGTGGTTTAACAAGGCTGCCCCTGGTCTGACATCCTAGTTTGGCAATTATTGGCAGTGCAGTTTTCTCATCAATAAATTAGGGCAGTATTTGCTTCTTAGGGTTGTGGCAAGAATTAAATAATGCATGAGAAATGCTTGGTCTAATGCCAAGTGACCAGTATGTGGTTACTGTGATTGCAGTGATGATGGTGGTGACAATGATGTGATGATGATGGTGATGAAGGCGGTGGTGATAGTGATCTGGTCCCTGAACACCTTCTGAGTTCTATTCTTGTTACATCTTCATGACTAGCTTACATCTTCAGAGATTTCCAATTCTCACCTTTCCCTGATTTTTCCCAACTGTTCCCTCTCTAGAGATCTTCTTCTCCCCAGTCTCCTATTTAATGCTCACTATTTTTAAAGTTTGTCCCAATGCTTCCGTCTACACAAACCATTTTCTCACCCCTTCTCTGTAACATCTGGTCTGTGTCATATGATTCCTAATCATATCCCAAGGAAACTTTGAATCTAGGGACTCTAGACTGTCGTTATGTTTTCAATGTCAAGTCCAGTGTCTGACTGTGAAATAATAGAAAAGAGATATTGGTCTCTGCCCTTGGGCCCTGGCACAGAGCTCCTAAAACCCTTGTAATTTCCTAAGTGATAAGAACATTAGAAGCATCTTTTGTTCTAATATTTGGTTTTTGTCCCTGGCTCCTGATAGAGAGCTCCTAAATACTTTGGAATTTTCTGGGTGATAGGAGTGAATGTCTTTGTTCTAAGGGTGACTCTTGGTGGGCTCCTGGATAGCTTTGGGATGGCATTGGTCACCAGAAAGACCAAGCCATGACTAGAAGCTTGGAACTTTCAACTCCATCCCCATTCTCTGTGGAGAATGACTGATTGTGCCAAACTGATGAAGCCTCCATAAAAATCCCCAAAGTGTGGAGTTTGTAGAGCTTCTTGGGTTGGTGAACACATCCATGTGACAGGCCAGTGGTGTCCCCAACTCCACAGGGACAGAAGTGCCTGCCTTAGAACTCTTCTAGAACGCGCCCTGTTTAACTGTTCATCTGGTTGTTCACTTGTGTTGTTTCTTATAGTCTCTGTTATACAATAAAACAGCAAACATTAAATAAGTGTTTCCTTGAGTTCTGTGAGCTATTCTAGCAAATGACTGAACCTGAGGAGGGGGTCATGGAAACTTCCAATTTGTTGCCAATTGGTCAGAAGCACAGGTGATCCCTGGACTTATAACTGGCCTTGGAGAGGGGTGGGGCAGGCAGTCTTGTGAGGCTGAGCCTTTAACCTGTGGGATCTGACAGTAACTCCAGGCAGTTAGAATTGTTTGGTGTGGAAAATCCACACATCTGGTGTCAGAGTGTTGTAAGGGTGGTAGAATAAAGGAAAACAAAGTACATTTTTTTTTTTTTTTTTTTTTTTACACATGAGGCAGAGATCCAACTTAAGTGTTTTCTTTTTGGTAAATGAAAAAATCAGTGAACATTAGAATTCTTAAGTGAGGAAGGCTAAAGAATATTTGAGACCAAGACTTCTCTGAACAATTTTGGACTTACAGTCACAGAATCAAAAGATCTTCCTGTTAAGTATTTCCTTGAATGAAAGGGAAATTTCACCAAGAATATTCACCTTCTTGTCCTATATCACCCTTATTCATCAGAGATGATTAAATGAATCCCCACATTAAATAAAAGACCCAATTTGTTGTCCTTAATTCTAGAGCCACACTGTCCAATAAGACAGTGTTAGTCAGAGATGGCTATTTGCATTTAAATTACTTAGCATTAAATAAAATTAGATATACAGTTCCTCAATGACATTAGTCATATTTTGAGGGCTCAACTATAGGTGATTAATAGTTACCATTGGACAGTGCAGACATAGAACATATTTAGAACCATGGAAGATTCTTTTTTTCCCCCATATTTATTTATTTATTTATTTGAGAGAGAGAGAGAGAGAGAGAGTGCAAGAACGCATGTGTGCAGGGGAAGAGGCAGAGGGAGAGCGGACTCCTTGCTGAGTGCAGAGCCCAACCCCAGGCTTGACATGGGGCTCAATCCCATGATGCTGAGATCATGATCTGAGCCGAAATTAAGAGTCAGATGCTTAACCGACTGAGCCACCCAGGTACCCCCCCCATGGAAGGTTCTATTGAACAACACTGCACTAGATCTCTGCCCACTTCACTACACCTAAAGGCTAGTTTACATTCAAGACCAATTATCCTTTGCTCACCCTTATGTAAGCAGAATTTCTTTTGAGTAAATTTCAAACAAAAATAATTGGGAAGTATATCCTATCCAAAATATTTTACTGTTTTTCTATCAAAGTCAAGGCATTCCAGCTTTTACCATTTGGTATTTTCTTTCAGTGAAATTATAACACTATACCCTGCCTCTTCCACTTGATATGGGACTATTTATTTGCAAGATCAGTTGTGAAGACAAATGCAAATAAATGGATAAAGGGATCCACAGATTTTTTTATTTTCTACTCTCTAACATTAGGATTTTAATAATGCCTCATATTTCTATATATTAATTCAACTAGTCCATAGCAGCACTCAGGCATTCTGAGTCTTACGCCAGCCAATGCCTTTTTCTCTATACTATGCTGCCTATTTGTTTTATCCAAAGAGTAGAGAAGTGGAACAGTTTGATAAGCATATAGCCATTTCTATGACTTCTTACAGCTTTATAGTTATCAGAGCAGAAATATAAGCTGGTGTATTTGTTACATTTCTCAGATTTTTTTTCCTCAGAATGGTTGCTCTTATTTATACATAAACACCACAATGAAAAACCCTGTGTGTGTGTGTGTGTGTGTGTGTGTGTATGTATATATATATGTACATATATATATGTGACTATTTATTTTGTTAGGATATTAGAATATTTTCCTTGTAGTAGAATTGTTGGGTCCAAGAGTGTGTAATTTTTAAAGCCTTTAATACACATTGCCATGTTGACCCTACCCTCCTCCAAAAGTATCAATTTGTACTCTCAATAGCATTGTATGTGAGTTCCCATTTTCCACACCCTCCCTAACATTGGGTATTATCTCCCTTTCCTCCTCCTACTTCTCTCTTTTAAAAATATTTGCTAAGGATTAAAATGATATTTGTTTAATTTGTAGGTATTTTCAAAATAATTAGTGAATACAACACCAAAGCCACAATGCACGAAAGAAATAATTGATAAGCTAGGCTTCATTAAAATTAAAAACTTCTGCTCTGTGAAAGACAATATCAAGAGAATGAGAAGACAAGCCACAGACTGGGAGAATAAATTTACAAAAGACACATCAGATAAAGGACTGTTATCAATAATATACAAAGAACTTTTAAACTCAATAATAAAAAAACAAACAACCCAATTAAAATATGGGCCAATGACCTAAACAAACACCTTACCCAAGAAGATATACAGATGGCAAATAGGCATATGAAAAGATGTGCACATCATATGTTACTAGGAAAAGGCAAATTAAAACAATAATAATGAGATACCACTATACAACTATTAGAATGCTCAAAGTCCAGAACACCAACACCAAATACTGGTGACATGTGGACTAACAGGAATACTTATTCATTGCTGGTGAGAATTCAAAATGGTACAACCACTTAAGAAGACAGTGTGGAAGTTTCTTACAAAACTAAGCATACTCTTATCATATGACCCAGCAATCATACTCCTCGTTATTTCCCAAAGGAGTTGAAAATTTATGTCTACACAAAACTCGGCACATGGAGGTTTGTAGCAGCTTAATCATAATTGCCCAAACTTGGAAGCAACCAAGATGTCCTTCAGTAGGTGAGTGAATAAATAAACTGTGATACATCCAGACAATGTAATATTATTCAGTGCTAAAAAGAAATGAGCTATCAAGACTTGACAAGGCACGAAGGAACCTTAAATGCATATTACTAAGCAGAGGAAGCCAATCTGAGAAGGCTACATAATGTGTGATTCCAACTATATGACATTCTGGCAAAAGGCAAAACTATGGAGACAATAAAAAGATCAGTGTGCACGCTCTCTCTCTTTATCTCTCTCAAAAAAAATAATTTAGAATTTGAAAATATTTAAATATTAAAATATCAAATATTTGATAATATGCATGCCAGGTAGTGGGGAATTACTATAATAATTTATCACTCTAAAATTTATCATGTTAATATTATTATGAGAGTGGAACCAGTTGATTGTTCCTTTTTGTATATTAAGACAAATTGTTCATTACTAGCAATGAGTTTACTTTTTTACTGTAACACACTGCACAATTATTGGTAGGCTTAATCATTATTGATGAAAGCCTCTATTGCTTATTGAACAAAGTCAACATCCTTTAAAATAAGCTCTGATAAGAATATAGCAGACACACCTATTGTTAGTGATTTCTAAATGTTATTAATGGAATTAATTACATTTGAAAGTAAATATCTGAAAATCATACCACCCATTAGAAATTTCTACTTTTTAAAAAAGATTTTATTTATTTATTTGAGAAAGAGAGCACGTGAGAGAGAGAGAGCACAAGCGGGGGGAAGGGTAGAGGGAGAGGGAGAAGCAGACTCCCCACTGAGCAGAGAGGCCAATGTGGGACTCGATCCCAGGACCCTGAGATCATGACCTGAGCTGAAGGCAGATGCTTAGCTGACTGAACAACCCAGGTGCCCCCAAAATTTCTACTTTCTTTTTAAAAACATTGGCCTTTTACTATATACAGGGCTTCGAGCTTTCTAATAAAGTCTATTTTATTCTCTGAATTAATCATTATTACCACTGTCATCATGATCACAGTGCCTTTCCTTTTTTTCCATATGAAACATTTAAGAATATTTTTAAAAAAGTCCAATTCTTTTCATGCAAAAAATTACATGGTAGTCAATAATAAAATCCACTTTAGTGAAGTCATAGGTTTAAAAATAGCAATACCTAAAAATGGAACTTTACTTTAGAAATATTATCTTAGGGTTGAACAGTTATCATTAATTTTATTGAAGAAGCTATAATAGTCACTATGATTCTTCTTCATCATGACTCTGTTGAACATCTATCTCCTTAACAGAGGTAAATGTAGATAATTAGCTGTTTGTCTGAGAGGTTAGGGAGTTCTAGAAATTAAAGCTAAAATGTTAAGAAACACTACTAATCGTTCAAAATGGACAATAAAGCATGATTTAAAGAAACACTGACAAAAATATGATTCAATTAAAACACCTTGGCAACATTTCTAATTTAAAACAAGCATATCAAAAATCATTTTGCATCTTAAGAATATAAGTATCAAAACAACTAGAAAAGAAACTTTCATATAGCCATTATGGAAAACAGTGTAGAGGTTTCTCAAAAAACTAAAAATAGAACTACCATATGATCCAGAAATCTCTTTTCTGAGTATATCCTCAAAGGAAATTAAATAAGTACATGGAAGAAATATCTGCACTCACATGTTCATTGCAGCATTATTTGCAATCACTAAGGTATGGAAATGATGTGTCATCGACATATGAATGGATAAAGACATTGTGGTACATACATACGATGGAATATTTATAAAGGAGATCCTGCCATTTGCAACAACATGAATGAACCTAGAAGACATTATACTAAGTGAAATAAGCCAGACACAGAAAGAAAAATACTGCCTGTTCTCACTTGTATGTGGAATCTGAAAAAGTTAAATACATTGAAGCAGAGAGTAGAATGGTGATTACCAGAGATGGGAAGGTGGGGGAAATGAGGGGATGTTGGTCAGTGTATACAGAGTTGCAGTTATGTGGGATGAATAAGTCTAGAGAGCTAATGTATAGCATAATGACTATAGGTAATAATACTGTACACTGCACACTGGAAATTTGCTAAGAGAGTAGATTTCAAGTACTCTCATCACATACCAACAAGTAGCAACTATGTGAGGGAAAGATACATTAATTAGCTTAACTGTAGTAATCATTTCACTATGCATATGTGGGTATTGAATCATTATGTTGTACAACTTAAATATATAGTTTTATTAAAAAATAAAATTTAAAAGGAGTTTCCGTTTTATGGACCTCTCAGTTACGATGACCTGAGAAATGGACATGTACATATGGCCTAGTGTTAGGTGTGTAAAGATCACAGAAATCTGGGTACATATTGGTTTTTACATACATCTCACTCTAATGTCTCAGCTGGGTCATATCTTAGCCCACAGCAGCAAGGACTGAGACAGTAGGAACTAAAGGAACTGAAACAATAGGACTTTGTTTTCATTCCAATTATAGAATGGATCTAGGCCTGATCAAGTACTTCAAATATGGGATAATGGAATGCTAGTACTTTTCAGTGATTCTACCTCATCCACACTACTCCATCTCTCTTCTTTTATATACAGAGATTTAACCCATTCCAATACTGCTGGGAAAGAAGGAAGCGTGGTTAAGAGATCATTTACACGTTTATCTTTACCTTTCATCAGTCTTTCTGTGTCTTCTGTTTGTGTCTCTGACTTTCCCTCCTTCTTTGCCTCCCTCCCTCCTTTATTTTTCCTTTAATAAATACCTACCACTTTCTACCTCAGATATTGTCAGTATTGAGAACTTCACACTTTAAAATATTTTACCAGGTACCATCTTTCACTCCTTCTTGGGAACTTCCTATTCTTAGCTAATAACAACTTATGCTTGTTATTAGAATTGATGCTCATGGCTTGTTCTATATTCCAAACAACACAGGGTAAAAGGAAAGAATGATTTCAGATACAGCATGGCATTTTACACATGTTCAGTGTTAGTATAATGCTTTTGATGTTTGTTAATCATGGAAATAGTTCCCTTTATTTGCAATCATGGCAAAAGAAATTGTTTTGAGAAGTGATTATAACTCCTTGCTCAAATTTAGAAGATGATCCAGATGTACGAAAACTGGAGAGACCAAGGAAATAGCAATGAAAATCACAGAGCATAAATGGATTTCACAAAATTTGTTTCCCTTTTTGAAGAAAGAGTGATATATGACCAAACTTGGTTTTCATTTTCTTGGCTTTTATCCAAATCACTGTAGTGGCAAATAACTGATTTTAGCTAGGAAAATATTTTCGAAAGACTTTCTCTTTTGAAATGAAAACATTCCAGGTAGTGAGTGAATCCGCTTGTTTAACGGCAGGGGCTCTGCTCCTGTTTTTGTCAGGCTTTGTCCCTAAAGCTGCCCGGACAACTTTGTTCTAAGTCGAGAAAAGTTGGCTGGGTTAGCCCTGGGCTAAAAAAAGTTAAAGTAAATCCTAATGTCTTATGAGAAAGACCGACAACAAACATCAAGTAGAAACCATGAAGAAGGCAGCAACCTAAGTTATCAGTCAAGACAATTTCTCCTCCTTTAACTTGCTCTCGGTCTATCAAAGCCACCTCTTTTGAAGCAAGCTGGTAGGGGGCCAAGTAAACAGCACAGGAAGAGGCTTCTGCGCTCCGGGAACTGCTGCCTCCCCACGCCACCCTGCATTGTTTACATTCACTCTCCCCAGCCTCTAAGCAAGAGTTCATTTTATACTAACCCGTATTGTATTTACTTCTATTTTTAAATCCTCCCGAAGCACACAGAACCACAATGGCTGAAGGAACAGAATGCTAATGGAAATAAACTATGTTGTAAAAATTATAGATAAAACCGAACTACTCATGTGAGATGAGGCTGTGATGCAGATGAGGGAATATGATGCAAGAGGAATAAATGCGCAGGTACAATAAATACACTAAGTAACATGCGGGAGGATTTTGTCCTCCGGTTTAATTTAGTATAAGAGACAAACAGCTTGGGACCGATGCTGCTAATCAGGTGTCCTCTCAGAAAAGTGGACCATTTTCAAAGATCAAAGCAAGGAAGCACTTTGCCCAAGTTTTACGTTGACCTGAAGACACGAATTACTGCATTCTTATTACTTCTTTCCAGTTTTCTTTCTTTTACTTGCACACACACCCTCACACACACTACTAAAGAACTAGAGAAATTCACAACGTTTTAGACTTTCAAATTAATAAAGGGTAAAATCAGAGGGGAGGGAGCTGGGGGCGGGGGGGGAGGGGGTGGACAGGAGAAATTTGTCTTGCGTCCCTGGAGGGCTGGGGGTGGGGGCGCCGGTGAAATTCCACCCAGCAAGTTATGCTCCTGCAACAGAAGAGTTCAGTTTCATAGATTCGGTTGTGCCTTACCTGGTTTTGTAGTGAACTGCACCAACATGCCCCTAATTCTTCCCCTAAAGTCCTATATATGCTGAGAGCTATAGTATTTGACCTTACACATTTCCACAGAAGAAACTCCAAAGGAACCTTTAACTTCAATAAAACGCTGTGTTCATTCTTCCCCTTGTGCTCAACACACAGCAATCTAATACACCTCATCATGTGGTCCGTTGCCATGGTAGCAATGAATCCAGCTGCTGAAATACAAAAGACTGACAAAAAGTTGCCTTTTTCCCCCTCCACCCACCCTGACAAAGTCAGAGGTTTTTTTTTTTTTTTTTTTCTGTATGACAAGTCTGATTTGAATATGTTTCTGGTGCTGACTCAACTTCGTGAACAAGGAAAAAAAAAAGAAAGAAAAACGAAGAGCAGAGGTATAAGAATAAGAGGTCCCCCAAAGCCTTTAAACAAACAAAATAACTATATACATTTTTAAGTCGCCACTAATCCCTCAAGATACTGATCATTAGCTGCTACTTCTTCCAACCAAGTATTTTTAGACACCAGTTACTAGCCCAATAGAAAAATGCAGCAATGATCTCACAGCTCCTTTAAATATATATATAAAAGTTAAATAATTCAGTCAACACGGAGGCTGAAAACACATCAGTGTGGGAAGGGCTAGCCTCAAAGTGTTTTCCTAGAGCAAACTTCTAATCACAGCTCAGAGGTGGGAGGTAAAATTCTTCATTTTCTTTTCATCAAACCCTGTGTTTAACCACTAAACGGATTAAGTCTCAGTCCTATTTCAAGTGATCATAGATTTGGATCTGTAGTGACACAGCCTGGTAGAATCAACCAAACCATACTTGGGGGCTCTATCTTAAGAGTAGGAGTTTTGGAGTTGGGACAATAGCAACTCTGAAGAATCCTGGGACCCTCCCCCCGCCCCCCAAATCCATGGCTATGTAATTACGATTTAAGGAACCGCCTTCAGTTTATTCCCAGTACTTTAAGGAAGCCTGACGGGAGGCCTGGGTGACAGGCTTCACTTTGTGTCACTTGCGGTCCCTCCTTCCCACCATGGGCGTCCTTCAGTTGCCGCTCTCCGTCCTCCAGCCAGCAGGTACTTTGTCCCTTGGGTTTGCACTGCCACTCCCCTGATTCCCCAGCTTTGCTTACTTTCCAAATTTAGCTCATATTTCATAATAATTCGTTGACATATCTGTTCTTTCTCTTTAGACATGGACTCTCCCAGGAAGGGGAATGGAGTCTTATTCATCTTTGCATACCATGTAACCAGCAAAGGGCTTGGCATAATGTAGGGCTCACTGGCTATGCTTGAATGGATAAAGCAGGGAATGAATGTTTTGTGTCAGTATCGTGGAGGAAAGCTCAGCTCCTTCAGGGCTATGTCCACAGCATTCTCTGCTGTGGTTCAACCCCTGAAGGGTTTGCACAGTCTCTTCCTTATTATTCCACGCTGCAAAGGGAGGTAGGCAAGAGTAGCTCTTAAGAAGAGCAACCATGGAGTTACTCGGATGTGGGTTTGAAATCCGGCTCTTACCCAGGCTAGCTTTGTGATCTTGGATAGATCATTTAACCTCTCTAAACCCCAGTTACTCTTTTGTAAAATTTCTACTTTAAAGAGTTATGACAAAGGATTAAATGAGATAGCCCAAGGAAAATACCAAGCACTGAGCTTGAAACATAGTAAGTGCTCAACAAATTACTGCTAGTGTTGTTCAGCCAACCTGTTTACAAGGTTTGAACAAGAGGGACAACAAGAAAACTCATTGACACCCGACTTTCCCTTGCTGATAAAACTGTCATTTTCAACCACATACACATTTTCAATTATATGCTTCATAATATGAGCATAATACAGTGATCATTTCAGGCAACTAGCCAGGATTGCTCGCTCCCACTTACAAACCATCTAGAGGAGATGACCAGTCAAAAGGTTTTATGTATTACCAGTGTGAAATGGACTGTATAAAGACTTTCAAAGTTGGTAGTTGATTAAAAAAATCTTTTTAATATGAAAAACATGAAGTAAAGCAGTTCATTTAGATATTTATATCGAATTTTCAAGAAGTGGCCTATATGTCATTTATTAGCAGGTTTTTTTTTTTCAAATTAAAATGGGGTATAAGAATGGTCATATAAACAGCATCAGAATAGAAATTATGTACAGAGATCACATTTTTAACAACTTCCCTGTGTTGGCTTAACAGCAGCCTTTGAAAGGTCACCTTGATCAGTAACGAGCGAGGGCTCTAAAGGGCTCACCACCACAGAATTTTTAGCTGCTTTTCTCCACAGTCATCTAACTCAGGAAATTACCAGACACCAAAGCCAATTGAATGGGAAAATTAGCATTAAAATCCCTTTGAAGCCTTATAGTGCAAAGAAGCAGCCAGGGGTTAAAAAAAAAATACACCAAAAAACCCCCCCAAAACCAAGAAACAACAACAACAAAAACAAAACAAAAACCTGTGGTGGAAAAAAGAAATTTAATGGCAGAAAGTTGCTATAAAATAGAATAAAATGAATGTTGTGCATTGCAAGATTTCTCTATCATTACAACAAAAAGCCCTATAACAAATCAGTAGAGATTATTAAAATAACTTTGGCATTTGCTAGAACTCTGAAAAATCCTTCAGTGTTATGGCTCATGATGACATAGTCCTATAAAGCGTGTAAGTGAGGCAGAACAGGCCAAAAAGGCAAGAAGCATATACATTGGAAAGTGAGAGCCCCTTAATCCTGTTCAGGACTGTTGATGAAGGAAAGATAAAGAGAACCACAATTTGAATAATTCATAATTACTCTCATGTGTGGCTAGCTGAATAGAAACTTTTTCCACTGCTTGTCTTCATTTCTTTGGGAGTCTTTACTTTGTGTCTTTTTCCTCCTACAGATGGGTTACGCATCTCACTGTTCCTCATTTTGTAAACTGAAGAGCCTATCATTTATCTAGTTAATGGAGACTACTCCTAGAGCATAACTATGATGAGCAAACATCCTTTGTCAGATGTTAAGCAACTTGTTTGATTCTCCCTCCGAAGCATTAGGGAAATATGATGTCAGCATGTTTGGTTTCACAAAGTCTCAAATCCCCTTTTGCAAATGTGAAGATGAACTTCTTGCTCAGTGTGAACAAAATTTGTAACATGATCTGTGCCGGCGTGACCCACTTAATTTCATATGAAGAATCCAATCACTGAGGGAGAAAGAATCTTTGAGACATAATGCTTCAGAATGCACCCTGGGAAATTGTGCCAAGCCCGAGACCCACAGACCTGGTAGAGAGTTTACAAGGTTGTCTGCTTCACTGCTCTCTCTTCAGACACAAGGGCACCTAAAATCCCACACACTCAAGGTAACAACATGGGCTCGGTGGTCACACCCCTGAGTTAAACAGCATGGTTACCAAAAAAAAAAACTGGCTGCTAATGTCAGTGAAATTAAAACAAGACAAAACAATTTGAATTTCTGCAAAATCAATGTTTTTCAGGCCACATTTTAAAATTGTTATTTTATAATACCACAGAGAGCTTTATGGTCAGGGCATGAGTTTAAATCAAATAAGAGAACTTGTTCACAGCAACAACAAAAAAGATTGTGATCTATTGAACAATTTTTGCAGGCGCATAGTTTCTTAGGCTGCTTTGAGCAGCTGACCTAAAAAATATTAATCGGATTAGTATCTATTCTACACATGAAGATTTCTTATGAACGAACAAGGCTATTGCAAGGCATCTCAGTTTATATAACTCAGTATCAAGATATTCTATTTTACCCTTAAGATGTTTTTAAAACATGCACTTCTCTTTTGAATTGTATTAATGGTGCTATAAATATCTGTTTCTAAATAGCACTGTGAATTGATGGCTACACATTCTCCAGATAACTTGTTGTGAACCCTGAATCATTTTGTCCTGTTCACATATGGAAATTTATTCCCAAATTTCTGCTTTTTGGATTTTTCATCTCTTCAAAATTCATAATTATACAATTATAGTCTGGATTCTTCCTTAGTGAAAAACACATTTGGTTTTGAAGCTTAATAATAAAAAGAGATACCACGTACCCATTTTCTCACTGAAAGGTAATATCACGAGTCCAATGCAGAGAAGTTGAAAAATAGAGAAAGACTTATGAAATAACATTAAAACCACATAATTTAACTATCAGAGGTAACCAATATCAACATTTTGATGTATTTCTTAATCTTATATACTAAAAATCCTGGATAATTTGACTATAGTTTTCTTCGGCTGAAAGAAAGACATGTAAAATAAACACAGTATGATATTATAGATTCTTTGAAAATATTTTTTAATAGTTGCATAAAATCCCACTATTTGGATGTATCAGAATTCACTTAGCCATCCCTCATTGTTAAATATATATTTAGTCTTTTCCAGACTTCTTTATATAAGTGATATATCTTTGTATATAAAGTTTTGGTTGTATCTTGGGTTATTTCCTTAGAACAGATTTCTGTGCAGTAGGGGGAAATTATTGAGTTTAAGTTAGAAAATCTAAGCACAGAATTTTATTTTATTTTATTTCTTTTTTAAGCATAGCATTTTGGAATTGGAAGATCCATCCCTATAATTCAGTGTAATATTTCATTTTATTGATGAGGAAACTGAGGTGAGATAACTGGCTCAAAGTTCTGTCATGAATTCTTCTAGTGCAAGAATACAGACTGGGGTTCTTTGCGAGTCCACTTAGCTTTCTGTCGTTTCATCCTGCTGACTCTCAATGGCAATTCATCTCTGAGGTGCTCCTTCCCAGTTTCGGTTTGGTATCCTCTGTGAAACTCCATGAGTATGCTCCAGAGTCCAAGGCAGGAATGGGAGTAACTTGGAGATGGGTAACACAGTTTTATTTTTTGTTTTTTGGTCAGAGACAATCCACATGGAGTGTCTCTACAGTCACCTTCCACTCATAGTAAAACAAAGTGGATACTGAGAAGCAGCAAATATTCTCTCAGGTCAAAATCTGTCCTGAGGAGAACAAAATGGAAAAAGATTCCAAGAGAGCTGAGAGGTCAGGATGCTCAAAATGTTGGTGATATAAAATTAGGCAGAGCTCTTGGATAGACCCCAAGTTCTTTTATGGCCTTGTATTCTGTGGGAGAAACAGAAGATCTGTGGGATTTGAGTGGCAGATTGTTAGGTTACTTGTAGGGGCAGGGGAATAAGTTACTTGTCTGGTCATCCTCTGTGACAATCCCATATCCTGGAAACCCAGGTGTGTTTGCACAACCATGATGATGTCTTTGTTTGACAGAATATATTCTTTCTCAGTTAGAGGGAACAGGGGAGAATATTTCTGAAAATCAAGTCTTCCCATGAAGTCAAGGAAACAGGCATATTCCTGAAAACTCACTCTTGAAATAATTCATTTTCTTGGTCTGAATACAGAGTACACAGAGATTATTATTTCTTGGTCTCTTCCATGTGACTTGTTCTAAAATAAGATGACTTATCCTAATTCAATAAATTTTAATCAAGTGTCTTCTCAAACCACATATTGTATAGATGTAGGCAAAGAATATAAATAGCCACAACCTAGATGGGGAGGTAAGAATATGGATAAAGAAAATATAGCTGTAGATATATGAACAAATTGAGAGTAGATAATTTAGTTAGGTCAGTTTAAGCAGAACATTTGGGGGGAATCACCCAATCAGTGTGCCCCAAAGCTCGGAAAGCAGTTGACTGTTGGGATATTAGGTGTGTTTTCTCAGATTCTTGTACTCTGTATTTGGGTACTTGGACTACATTCGCACAGTATACATGCTAAAGCTCTGTGGAGGGATGCCTGATGTACCCTAAGAGCATGTTCAGTGACCAAGATTAGATGTAGGAGTGATAGAAGCTACTGAATTTCTCCCTTCTGCTGTAATGTACTCCTGGGAAAGGATGAGTAATTAAGTAGTTGGTGGCAAGGTGAGGGGGGACGATGGATAGTAGCTGCTTCTCCAGTAATATGTGTGTGTATATCGTAGGTAATGAGATGAGAGATTAGGAAGCAAGTTCAATGTCATGCACACTGTAGGCACTCAATAAAAGTTAATTATTGGTGCCAATTTTGATAAAAATAAAGAAGCAAGTTAGGAGAACAATTAAAGGTAAGACTAGAGGAGCAGAAATTATTAAGGGAAAACACAGACTGAACAGCTGGAAAAGGATGGAAGGTGATTTAGAGGGAAAGATGAAAATAACAAAGACAAAAACAAAACATAGGTGGTTAAAGAGAACACAGAAAAATCATCCAGGAGGTATGAGAGAGAGAATACTGAAGAAATATACAATTGGGAAAGTTGTTTGAGTAAGTTAAGACAAGTGACAAACCAATGTCTGAAATGTCATTCTATATACCTCAATGAATTCCATCATTGGAATGAATGAAGAAGGTCCATTTGATAGTTATAAATTGACCCATAATATAAAGATATCGGGCACTTTGGACCCTGCTGGGTGTCTTTGATGGGAAACACTGCATCAGTAGGGATCATTCCTCTGACATGTCAAACGTTCCCGTATATGATGCTAGGGAGTTCACGGTTATCCTTGCTCCATACTTCACACTGGTTAATTCTCCATCAGGCCACTGCATTCTGTTTAGAGTCTCACAGTGACATGTGAAATGGGGAAACTGGAGAAAGCATTGTATAATGGTGAACAATGAACAGGAAGGGAAGTGGCATAGAAGCCTGAGAGGGAGGCACTTAAGAGTTTGAAAGGATATCTGCACATAAATAATGGTGAGCAGGTGTTGTTCATTTTTTACTGAAGGCACCACACTTTGTGTTTGCCAGGTGAGAGACATCAGAAAGGACTCCTGACATAATCTCAAACTTATGCCATCTAAGTAATATGAGGCAGAGAGGCATTAGCTTCTACTTTGTTTATCACAGATGAATAGCCTTTTTGGAGGATGTTAGCCCCTCGCGTTCATTATACATGTAAAGACACTTTACATCCCAGTGAAGACATAGTTATGTGTTTATATGTTCCTGCACACACACACATTGAGAAGACAGAAACCTTAAGTCATACATCAGATTCCTGTGGCTTGGATTGCCCCCCCCCATAACTATCATACTTGTAGCAATAATATACAAAGTGTTAAAGACAAACACTATTTCAGGCTTTATGATACCGTTGATAAACATTGTAACCAATTAAAAGATGAAATTAATCAAAAATATTTTCTAACCACTTATAATCTCACCAGCCACAATTGATATTTTTGTTATTTACCTATTCATATCTGTCTCTAAGTAACTGTGTAGCTTGATTTTAAAATGATTGTTGAATGGGTGAAATAGGCAATGGGATTAAAGAGGACACTTATGGAGAGCACTGAGCCATGTATAGAATTATTGAGTCACTGTGCTGTACACCTGAAACATATATAACACTGTATGTTAACTATACTGGAATTAAAATTAAAAATTTAATAAATTAAAAAAAACCCACAGAAACACACCTCAAGAATGATTAAATATAAATAAAAATGCAAAAAAGAGAACTAAAATAAAATGGATTGTTACTTTTAAAACTGCAGCATTTTCCATATTCTAAAGGAGGCTATAGCCTTCATGACTATATTTGAGAAAGAATGCTCTTTTTTGGGAATAAACCTTAATGGGCCTACTGTTTATATAATAAACTAGTCTGCAAGAAAGTGTTGAAGGAAGAGAAATTAAGCCACCCTATGTAACAGAGAAAAAAGCTCCCTTCTTTATGGGTGGTATAGCTGGAAAACTGTGAGTTATGAACTGGAAAGAGGAAGGGTCTGGTGACTAGAGCCAGGGAGAATGGGTGCTAAAGTTCTGGACACAGGGAGCAAGGTCCAGGTCATAGGGAATTCCCATCTGCAGGGGAAACAGGTTCTAAAACAGGGTGGCCCAGGAGGAGAGGGCCCCAATATGGGATCCCTTCTGAAGGGTATGACTACGGTCTAAGGAATAATGATGCTGATGATTAATTTTTATATTGACTTATGATATCTCTGTTATCATCAAGATTTTAGGAAAGCTTTGAGAATTGCTCTTAGCTTCACAGTGAATGATTAAGTCTGTGTCCATGCTTGGAATGGGGGTATGAAGAAAGAATATGCTCTCTGAGAAAGTGATATTTGAGATGACACCTGTGAAGAATGGGAAGGAGTCTTTTTTTTAAATAATTTTTTATTGTTATGTTAATCACCACACATTACATCATTAGTTCTTGATGTAGTGTTCCATGATTCATTGTTTGTGCATAACACCCAGTGCTCCACGCAGAACGTGCCCTCTTTAATACCCATCACCAGGCTAACGCATCCCCCCACCCCCCTCCCCTCTCGAACCCTCCGTTTGTTTTTCAGAGCCTGTCTCTAATGGTTCGTCTGGGAAGGAGTCTTTTAAGCAAAGGGAAGAGCATGTGTGAGGTCCCTGAGAGGGCAGAGAGCCTGATGTTTTCAAGGAACACCAGAAGAACAGTGTGGTTGGCGCACTACACATAAAGGGCAGAGGGTCATGGCACAGGAAAGTTGGCAGACCAAGGCTTTGGAGGGACTCTAAAATTTATTCTAAGTACAGTGGGAAGGTTTTAAAGGATTTAAAACATAAAAATAACATAATCCAACTTTTATTTTAAAAGAGCGTCCTGGCTATGGTGTGTACAATGGACAGGAGGGGGGCAAGAGTGTTTAAAGTGCCACCAGTCTGAGGGCCAACGTTTGACTCTGAACTAAAATGTTGACAGTGGAAAGAGTGAGAAGTGCATACATTTAAAATATATTTTGGAGACTGAATTGACAGGACTCAGTTACACATTCACACATTGAATGAAGGAAGATGAGTGAGAATAGAACGTAAAGAAGAACTCTCAGCATTGTAATAATAATATGGAGGTGCCATTTACTACAGAGCAGAAGCTGGATGCAGGGGCATGCTGAGGGAATGCAACATGGGGTAAGGCAAAGTGTTGAATCTGAAATGGCTCTGAGTCAGTTAAGCAGTAATGTCACATAGGCTGTGTCTATATCTGCCTGAAGCCCTAAAGATAGGGCTCGAATGGAGGTGTATGGGTGAGAGCTGTAGGTACAAGAGACTTTTTTGAAAGCCATGGGAAAAGGAGAGCATACGTGGAGAAGCATACCCAAGACTTCTCTCCAAGACAGAGGATCAGGGAGGTAAGAGGAAATCCTTGTGACTTTGTTTTTATGGAAGCGAAATGGGAGTTCTTCAGGAGGAGGGGATCGTCTTTGAGTTGAAAGCTACTGAGAGGTGGAGTAAGATGAGAACGGGAAAAGTATTCATTAGTTTTAGAATATGGCAATAATGACCACCTTAATAAAAACCTTTTTCATGAAATGGCGAGGGACAGAAAAATGAGGGGTAAGGAAGTGGAGTTAGGCTGGGTAAACGATTTCTTTTTTGGAGAAAATTGGATCTGTAGGGGAGCAGAAGTAGGGCAGCAAGTGAAAGGAAACATGAAATCAAGGGACTACTTCCAATATAGGAGACTCTAGAAAATATTTACATGCTGCAAAGAGTGGTCCATCAAAGGCAGAGAGACTGATGATGTGGCAGAGAAAATGGCTGGTTGCATGTGTGCAGTCCTAAGAGGGTAGAGGGGGACAAGATACAGAGTACGTGTGGAGAAATTGCCTCTCCTGTGACATGAGGGAAGAAGGATGCAGATGAGGGTATATGTGTACATTTCCATGTGTACATGGAAAGAGCGAGTTCCTATCTAGTGACGTCTATCATCTCAATGAAATAAGAAGCAAGGTTGCTAGCTCAGAATGAGGAAAGGGGAAAAGATTTTTGATCCAAGGGGAGAAATAATGAGCTAATCATTATGGAGAGTAGGAGAGTGAACTGCCTACAGAGATAGTGGGAGAGCCATAGAGTGCTGCAAGCACATCTGATGTAGTGATCATGAGTCTAGCATGCTCAGTTGTGTGGCCTTCCTTAACAAAGCTCAGCCAAAAAAGTATGGGTAAGTCAGGTAAGGGGGTTCAGCTACCTGGCTTGGCTATCGCCTGGTGAATATAATGGGAGGAAAGGCATGCAAGGAAGTTGAAGGTACGTAAAAGGAAATGGACCATGGAATCTAACCAGGCAAAGAATGAAGTAAAGACAGGAGGTGGTTACTGGACAGTGAAAAAGAACCAGGACAAAAAGATTCTGTAACGAACACAAAGAATTGCAAGTGTGGCGATCAGAACAAAAGAGCTGGGAGGGTGGGATGTGGTGTTTGGAGAGGGGGATATCTTGCTTGTTTTTCTGATGGTGGACGTGCTTCAAAGAAGTAGATGGCTGAGGTCAAATGGAGGGATTTATTTTTGGATATGAGGAAGGTATTGATTGGATCATCCATGGGTATACTGAAATTATCAAGAATATAGCACGTAAGCAGCACTAATCAAAGTTCTGTAGGAAACAGAGCTAAGCATTCTTCCTGTGGTCTATGGCTGGGTAGATTTTGTATGGTGGGAGGTGCTGGTGTCATTCTTCATCATTGCATTGATAGAGCCTGTGCCCCAGGCACGTGGAAACTTTTGCCATGTCCTTATCCGCCAACTTTTTCTTTTCTCCCTGTGAGCCTCTTTTTTGAGTGAAGAGACCTTTCCCAGAAAACTCCCTATATTTCTTTCCTAAGGACATTATAACAAATGATCACAAACTTGGTGGCTTAAAAATAACAGAAATCTATTGTCTCATGGTTATGGAAGAGAGTGCGTGTTATTTCAGAGAATGGTTTTGCTTTCCACTCATAATTCCCTTGACCTGGTCCTTCACATGGCCTAACATCTGCTGCCTTTCAGCACTTCCAGAGATGGCAGCCCTACTCCCTCTCTCTCTCTCAAATAAATAAATACATCTTTAAAAAAAATATATCTCCCCCCCCCAACCGAGCAAACAGAACCATATGCATTTGGAAAAAGCTGTTTGAGAGCATAAGTCCTAGCAGACATTTCATTCTCTATTCTGTAGAAAGTATATCAAAGACGTTAGGATCTGGTCTTGTTGCTTTTTCAGTCATTCGCTTGTCCCCTATCACACCATCGAGAAGAACATTATATTAAATGCTAATTCTCATTTTTATGATTTAATGAGCTACTTCTGAGAAAGGTACTGTTTCA
Organism: Callorhinus ursinus; assembly: GCF_003265705.2. Lineage (NCBI taxonomy): Eukaryota > Metazoa > Chordata > Mammalia > Carnivora > Otariidae > Callorhinus > Callorhinus ursinus. The sequence goes on from NW_027397073.1 coordinate 37,425,895, forward strand.
CCAGCCCGTTAGAAACGTCTGGAATGGCTAGTGCTGAATTGAGGCTTAGGTCATCCAGCTGAAACTAATGTCAGTGTTTCAGTTATTCATTTATGTTCTTCAGCCTCTTGGACACACCTCCACTGGTTACTAGGCAACCAAAGCTTACTGCAGTTAGTATATATTAAGCAGGAATTCTATGTGTGAGTTTGGAAAGGATCTGAATATTTTAATGAGAAGGCGACCATGAGCTGAACTAGACTATTATCTTAGTTATGAGGTAGGACAAAATGTGGGGACTTCACTATTTTCCAGAACGTGGATGAGTAACACTTTACTAACAAGCCTTCATGCTTACAGGTGTAACCGTCTATACTAGTGCCTCAAAGCTGGAGGATATGGAAAACCTCAAAGGAGTCCTTTTTATCAGATGGAAGAATTCTTGTTAAGAACTGTGTTTAGAACAGGGATTCACAAGCTCTGCTTCTCAGGCCCTTTTGCTCTTCGGACGGTGGGGAGGGAGAATCCAGGGGAGAATCCAGGAGAATCTCTCCAAGGGGAGAATCCAGGAAGGTGTTTATATTAGGGTAATTTTTACCACTGTACTTAATGTCTGCAAATGTTTTCTTGCCAAAGAGAATTCAAAGCGCTGTGGGAATGTGCCAGGGATTCGGTGGTGGCATGCTTTGTGTTCTTCCTGGTGGCAGTGTTGGCCATGTAGGAGGGACGTGAGCCGAGCAGGGCTCTATCTGTGCCGGTATAAAACAGAACTCTTCCTGAATTGAGGTCATGAGAGGCTCATTTGCAGTGACTGAATGGGAAGAATGTAGCCTTCTCTGGAACATGATGAGGCTTTTTTATCTCCAAATGTGCCTTCTGTGGATGCTACTACTCTGGGAAGAAATTCAACTTCAGAAGAGAAACCTTATGTAATACTAGAGTTGTTCGTACGCATCAGGAAGGGATGGTGTCATAATAACACGCACTTAGAAAAAGACAGCCACCGTCCTTATCTATGCAGCTAGAACTGGAAGAAAAATTATGGCAAGTATTTATTTGAGTCTGAACATGTATTACACACACACATAAACACAGAAAAACTTTCAGCCCACTGTTATGGAACTGTAAGGAATGACAGCAAAGAGAGCTAAGGTATTCATCTATTTTGATCATTTGAAACTATCAGATTCACGGTGGAAGATTTTGCTGAAATAAACAGTGCAGATTTAAAAGTCATGTTTTGAAAGTTACAAAAATTAATTGATGGTTGAAATACAAGCTAAAACAATAAACTGTCACTCATATGAATGCACTAACATCGAAACACCTTATGATTAACTTTTGTAAACACATCATAATCCTTAGTGTTCAATATGAAAGCATTGTTCCACCCATTCTTGTGATGATCACAATTTTAAAAAATCATACCTACATGAAGGTAAATAGTATCCTGCAAACTCTTCTGGGAAAGTAGGGGGGAAATCGGCACACAAAATATAACTCAACAGGCAGGGATATAACCTGGGGCTGTGAATAGAAGTCTTATTTTTTTCTAAGATACTCTATATTTATTTTACTCAAAGATAGGCACTGTAGTGTGCATATGCTACTCGTATTTTTTTAAAATTCTTTTTCACTCTGTAATATGAACAAGTTATCCATACAATAGCAGTAGACCAAAGACACCAGGCCTGTATCTTTTTGTTTTTTTTTAATAGATGGGGTATTTATAGAGTTTACGATTTTACAATTTTTAAAGAAACGAATATGTTACAATCACTTTAGCTGCCATTTTTAGAGTCATATTCTGCCTGTCAGCACCTGGACTATTCTGGTCTTCCCATTCAAGGGCAGTTTAGGGCTTTTGTGCTGGGGTCTCCTACATGTGTGCTCCAGACAGTATGCAGGATGTGAGCCGGGAAGGCATTTCTGCTTTTGCTCAGCCATATGTCCAACACCTAGCAAAGCTCCTGATAGTTCTCAATGAGTACTTGATGAATAGTAAATCTACTTCTTTGTATTGTAAATGAAACCCAAATCCACCTTGTTTTCTTAGTCTTTCCGTACATGTAGAAACTCTTCTTGGAGGAAAATAAGATCAAGAATATAGTAATCCTGGCGATGAACCATGAGAGACGATGGACTCTGAAAAGCAAACTGAGGGTTCTAGAGGGGAGGAGGGTAGGGGGATGGGTTAGCCTGGTGATGGGTATTGAGGAGGGCACATTCTGCATGGAGCACTGGGTGTTATGCACAAACAATGAATCATGGAACACTACATCAAAAACTAATGATGTAATATATGATGATTAACATAACAATAAAAAAATAAAAAAAAGAATATAGTAATACTGGCTAGTTTGTTGTATGATGGACAGGAGTTAGGTGGTAGGAGACTCATCAAGGTCCTAGTTGTGACTTTGCTGCTAATTTAGGGGGTTGTACTTAACCTCTCAGCCTCAACTTTCTCAAATGTAAAATTAAGAGTTGCCATGGTCTCAATGTTTGTGTTGTCCTGAAATTCATATGTTGCAATCCTAATGCCCAAAGTGATGGTATTAGAATGTGGGGACTTTGGGGTTGATTAGGTCATGAGTGTGGAGCCCTCATGGGTGGGAGTAGCACTTTTATAAAGGAGGCCTAACAGGGCTCCCTAGCCCCTCCTGCATGTGAGGACACAGAGAACAAGTGCCTGCTTTGAACCAGGAAATGGGCCCTCACCAGAATGTGACCATGCTGGTGCCTTGATCTTGTACTTCCCAGTCTGCAGAACAATGAGGAATAAATCTCCATCCTTTATAAGCTACCCAGTCTCTGGTATTTTGTTATAGAGGCTTGAATGGAGTAAGACAGGGGTCCAAGTTAAATAATCTGAAATATCCTTTCTGATGCTTAAATCTTGTGATTCTAAGACATAATCTATGGCAAATCAAAGTAGGATGTTACCTGAAATAATTATGCCTTATTTATCTCAGGCTCCTGGGTGCCTAGCATGGAGCCAGGGAACATAGAGATGTGTAATATATATTTAAAGAACAAATGAGTGAATGATCATCCTAGGTATAAATGTGGCCTAAACATCATCAGGATTTTTCACCAGTGGAAGAAACCCTTTTCTATGGATACTGACTTTTGTAATTACAATGAAGCCAGAGATTGGTTTTTGCAAATTCTGAGTTTTATTCATACCATTTATTATTCTTATACATGATATTTGAATACTGTGATGTTTAGAAAAATTCAGAACACACTTATGCACTCTTTTAAGAAGGGCCAACTGTGTCATGTCTATGGAATTTTTTATTTTGCATCCCAAACAAACTTTTTATAATTAATTATAAATATTCATTTCATAAATATTCTTAAGGAGAAAAAAGGAGACAGAAATTCTTGCCTTCAAAAGCCCCCAGCATTAGTGGTATTTTACACAACGTACAGCCCTAAAGTTCTATCAGTCGACAGCGTTAGACATCATTTCCGAGCCTATGCTCACATCAGTACGTGAGGTTTTTGTGTAAGTAGTCTCAGAACCACAAGGTGCTGTACCTTTTAAACTCTTGTTGAACAGAAATAGTGCTAATTTTAGCATCAGCCTAAACACAAACTTATTTGCCAATGAGAAAAATATCTGTAAACTTATAAAGAGCTTACTCCTCAGGAAATATTTTAAATGGAAAATTCTAGCATTGTCTTACATACATATTCTTCTTCTAGGGTTAAATTGGAAAGCTCTTTCAGTGAGGCAGTTTGCTGCAGTGAAAATATATGACTTCACACTCTCATTCTGCCACTTAGCGGAAATGTGACATTGGCAAGTTACCTACGCTCTTGGAACCCTAGTTTTCTATCTGAATAAGGAGGGAAACAACAGCCAATTTGAGAGGATATTACGAAAATTAAATTAGATAATGTTCATGGAGCATCTGCTTTGGTGCTTGGCACAGTGGCACCAGATCCCCTCTGTAAGGTGCCCTGTCCCCTAAGGGAGCTCTAATGCTGGACGAAGTACTATGATCTTCACCACACTCGAAGCACTCAAGCATATTTCAAACTACGACCCTCCAGACTTCATTCAAAACCAAAATGGGAGACCGCTGTGAGCTTGGCATAGGTGATTCAAAGGTAAAGAAAAGACTTGGCATTTGTCCTTGATGAAAATTTTAGAGGGAAGATAGACAGATAACAGGAGAAATGGCATGAGGTTGTGAGCGATTGAATGAGATCCCTTTTCTTGCTCTTGTCTACAATTGGAGCTGATCTGGTAATGGCCCAAAGGGCTATATGAAGTCAGAGAAAGGCCGATGATAACTGGGGACCCAGGAGGAAGTCATCACTGACTGGGATACTGCAAGGCCCTGGAGAGTGCCTGTGTGCACTTGGGTGAGGGCTTTGCAGAGGAATAATGAAGGGCAGGAGCATCTAGGCAGAGGAACCAGCATGAGCAAAAGTAAAAGCACAAAGACCAACTGATGAGGGGCACAGGTAGGCCCTGCAACTCAAGAGGTCTATTGTGCCTGTATTATGACACACTAAAGGAATACACGAGATGGATTTTGTGCCACAGCTGATGGGGCAGCCAGCACTGGCTTGGAGATCTAAGTGGCCTAGGGTAATTAGATCATATTGGCTCCTGTTCAGTGGGCACCTGCTACATACCAGGAACTGTGCTTTGTTGTTTTATGGATCTTCTTTTCTAGCCTTCACAACAAATCAAACATAACTTTTCAGGGAAGGATCTAAGGCTCAGAGAGATCAAGTAAGTCGCTGCTCAAGATTACACATTCCTAAATGGAGCAAAGGAAAGAAAAGGAAGAATAGGATTTTTAAAATATGAATTTCAGACTAAACCATTAAAGAATGGGAATAATGAAATTTGAGTGTAAATTAGGAAGTTGATTTAGACGGTCATGTTTTAAAAGAAAAGGAGAATAGGAACACTGAAAGAGGGAACTTGTGGTTCAAAGTGAGGCCATTCAAGATTAGGGTGAGATCTCTTAATACAGGCACGTTTTGAAATGATGTAAGGTTTTTAATAATAAAAAGTGTTGCTTCTGTGTTTGAAAGTTACTTCACAGTTATATTTCACGAGAGAGAGTGAGCGTAATAATTAAGTGGGCAGGGTCTGAAGCCAGACTGTCTAGATTTGAATTTTTGCCCCCAACTTAACCTCAGCAGATGATTTAACTACCCTGGGCCCTAATTTCCTTATCTTTAAATAAGGAGATATAATGTTACCTATGTCATAGGATTGTTTAAGCATGATATGAGGTATATGTCTATACAGAATAGTGTTTGGCATAAAGTAAGAACTCAGTAAGCATTAGCTTATCATTGCTTTGGGCCTTAGTCTTTATTCACCAACCATTTATTTAGAAATTATCTACAGTGAACCAAGGACTGGGCCAGTTTCCAGGAACCCCAAGACAGATTACAGATGATTTCTGCCTTTAAACACATTTGATTTTTTCCAATATCATACTTTGTGGCTCAGCAGAAATACTACTGATGATCTCTTATTTAAAGCACTTTCCTGCACTATTTGGGCACCAGTGATTTAAAATCTCCATTCACAGTGTTGCTCATTAGTGTAAGGAATAATACCTGTGTTCCTCCTGCCCTTCCGCCAATATGGCATTAAGATCTGTTCAGCCTGAGCTATCTTTTATGACATGTTTCTCTTGACCCACCAGGCAACATCATGAAGTTAGTGAGATTAGTTCGGTAGCCCTCTCCTACTTATGTGTACCAAATCCTCAGAAGCTGAGTGTTTGCACCACTCCTTCAGGAGTCTCTGGCTTGCTAATTCATTAAACTTATGTGTGATGTAGTATGTACTATTAATGGATGCATTTCTTTCCCTGAGAGTATTTTTTTTAAATATGTGTCATTTCCAGAAGCTGGAGAGAAATGTTAATGATTGGAATTTTCAGTGCCATACCAAACCTTAGGAAGGTTTGTTCTGAGAACATCAGTTATTCACTGCATCTTAAACCACACCATAAAGCTATCCATCCCTGTGTCTCTCCATTTTGGGTTATCAAAGGATCCAAGTAGTTCTGCTTGCGATGGCATTTTCACATTGTCTGAACAGATACTCAATTAGGCACTGCAGGTTTAACATTAACATTGCTTGAACAGATGAAAATTGTTGGTAGGAGGGACAGACGCTATGTCCTTTTGAATGTACCCACAATACATTAAAATGGACAGATGAACAGTCACGATAACCTCCAAGAAAAGATTGAAAAGGCAAATGTCTATATAAATAAATGAGAAGGAAATGCAAAAAGCAAGGTTTACGCATTTAAAATAACCAAGTGAAGTGATTTTGTGAAAAGCCACTTTAATATCAAGGAAGCCCTTTACAGTGGGATTGTTGAGACAGTGGTGACTTGTTTACCTGCCCAAAAAAGACAGACACAAAGTGGCATCTGATCACTTAGCTTTCTAATAGAGCCAGGATTTATTATAGGAAATGCGAGCTGATCAGATCATAAGGCATCTTCAAGTAGCAAACAACCGTTACTGAAAGAGAGAGGTCAGATCCGTAATCAAATAGAGCTGAAGCTCTGACTTAAATGTGAATGCAGGAATGGGACTGAGGCCCTAAGAAGCAGTTCTCATCTGTACTTAGTGAAATGAATTTAAAAACTAAAAATCATATTTGGTACATATCTGAGAATTTTAAAAAGATTTTATTTATTTATTTCAGAGAGAGAGAGAGAGAGAGAGAGAGAGAGTGCACACAAGCGGGGCGAGGCACAGAGGGAAAGAGAGAAGCAGACTTCCTGCTGAGCAGGAAGCCCAACTCCATCTCAGTGTCCTGGGATCATGACTTGAGCCAAAGGCAGCTGCTTAACTGACTGAGCCACCCAGGTATCCCCATATCTGAGAATTCAAAAATCTTCTATTACTTTGATATGCAAAATAAGAATATGACAATGATTTTGTTAGCAGGAACAAATTAATGCTACAACATTGTACAGCTTAGAATATGACTTTCAATATATTAAGTTAAATTTTTTTGAGTGTAGAAAAATCCAACCTTACATTTAACTTGAAAAGTACTTCCTGAGAATCTTTTTCCTTGGGAGAAGCAAGTAGTCCCCGTTCATTTTTAATTCTAATACTTTTGGGAGAAATTAATGAAGGACTGGCTGGTCAATTAGAATCTAACCAAGAAAAGAGAAAACACTCTAAATATTTAAAACAGATGGAATTTAATCTAGAGAAAGGGTTACACGGACGGTGGAAGAACTGTGAGCTAACCATGGGATCAACTGGGAGATCAGCGGAGGCAGGAAGCCAAAGGCATTACCACCCACAGGGCTCAAGGGAGAAAGGGAAGAGGTGATATTACTGTAGCTCAGAGTTCAAGGTCACTGGGGGAAGCTGAGACAATGGGGTGAGTCTTGGTGGGAGGAAATACTGCCCATAGGGGTCAGTCCCCATGGAACCAATAGAGTAGGAGCAGAGTAAGGAACGGACAAGAAGGTAAAAACTGGCATAGACCAGCAGAACTGGAAAACAGCATTCAGTAAATATATTTCTCATTTTCATTTTCTCCTCCAGAGTGTTACACTAGGCAAATTGATTGATTGATAATTTTAAAGGGCTCTAAGCTTAGCACCTGGCAACTGTGTTCCACAGACATCTTGTAAATAAATGAAATCACCATTTTAGTTCCATATATAACCTCAATAAACCAAATTTACACACCCCAAAGATTATGAGGGAATGAGCACCTTCACTTTGAAGTCAATAAAAAGTATAAAGGAAGCAGCGGCGTCTTCCAGATGAGATTAAAGAAAGTGGTCAATGCTCTGTCAGTTGCATTGTTCTATTCAGAATTGTGAACAGAAGTTTATTCTGACGTTCTGGAAATGACCATTCTTCAGAGTAGATCATACAATCACACTTTGCAAACTAGACTCTGGAGGAGGTGGAAAGCCACACAACTTCCTGAAGACGATCACCACTCAATTCCTCCATTCCTTTCCATTCTGCTGAGAAATGACAATGGCAGACTGCCGACTAATAGTAAAGCGCCAATTTGCAGGCTTATGTCTTTTGTAGCATGGCAGGGTATTTATGGATGATAATGTAAAAAATATTTATCCATCCATTTTATGGTCAAACAAAACCAGGCTTAATGTATGTGAGCCCATGTGTGTGCTTAATCATATACGGCAGTTTAAAAACCACACCTAACCTAAACTATGTCCTACTTGAATTTAAGCAGCTTAAAATCACCCCATGGGCAGCCTCTGAAATATTACCGTTGTATCGCACACACAGACTTGTTAATGATTAGACTGTCACTACCACCATCAAATTTTCCTCTAGTAGTTTTGCCTCATTCTGGCTTATTACTCTGATACTAAATACTTCCATATATTTAAAAAATTAGATGACCTTTAGAACTGAATGAAGTATTCCAGCATTTGCTTAATGGGAGCCAGGAAGAATGTCAGGGTATCTGTATCTCATACCTCATACCTCAGGTGATTTCTGACAACAACAACAAAACCACGAAAGGCACAGAAACTGTCTTTCACTGCGTGGCCCCTTGCCACAAGTACAGAACACTGATAACATTTAACCCCATTTTCTTTTCGTGTAAAGGAGAGAAGCACTTTTAAGGGGAATTAGTGAAATGTCCATCTTAAATTCTTTGTTTCAGATACACCTACCTAAAATTCAGTGAAGAAACAGCATGAACTTTCCAAAACCATCTATTTCCTCTTCTTTGAAATGGCGGTTGACTATGGCATCTAAAGATTTCCCAAGCACTTCATCCAGGGATTGGTAAATCTTATTTATCTGCAATGAGAAAATATACTTTTATTTAGCTAAGCAACTTACACTTACATGTTTATTACAGATCTAGGACATACGGTATTTTACAAATCCCCTCATACACTAATAAGGGTCTGTAATACTCGACTCAGAAACTTGGTTTTCATTTACCATAAGAAATACTTAGAAAAATGGACATTTGTGCCAGAAGTCACCTTACAGATGAGGAAGGTGAGGCCCAGGGGGACTGTCCAAGATTAAGCAGCTGGTTAATAACAGACAGTGGCCTTGGACCTTGGGGTCCTGACATACCTCTTTAGTTTTATTTGATTAAAACCCCCCAAAGGGGGAAAATATGGAATTTTCTGTTTCCCAAGTAGGTAATTTTCTGGAATATTGTGTCACCATAATTTCTACCAAAGTCAAGGAAATTACAGCTGAGGTCAGAGTCCTCAGACCAGCATTTCCTTTAATGATTTAAACCCGAGCAATCCTAAGTAGGTATCCTACAAGAGTCCACTACCACAAAGGCAACCTGACATTATTTAATGATGCGTATGATTTATTACATTATGTAGTAATAACGTAAATAATAAATAGTTCATAAAATTGCCTGTTAATGTTTCTTAACAAAGCTGAATGATTTTCTAATCTTTTGCCTTCGGGGCAAACTCACAGAGAAGAAGTGGAAGAGAGAGGTTCGAGACGGCACTTCCCAGCAGATTCCCCAGTGGTGACCCAGGTACCCGCTCACCGTCTGCCACCAGCTCTTCTTTCCCACCAGTCTCTCTCACCCTTCCCTTGCCCCTTCTTCTCCTTACCAACCATTTAGGCTGTATGTTATTACCCCAGGTGCTGGCGAGCTTGAAGCTGCAGGGAGTTGAGGCTCGGGAAATCCCGTGTTAAGATGAAGGAAGAGAGTGGGAAGGGATCAGAGCAGATGAAGGAGAGAAGGCGTCTGATGGCAGTGGGGGTGGAAAAGGAAGGGATGACAGGAGCCTAGCTCTGCACCCAGGATGGGAGAAAGGTGCCCCCTGTCTCCAGCCCTGTGCCTCCACTTCCCTCCCTACTGACTTCTTCAACCCCGGTTCTTGATGAGGATGAGGATTACAGTAACTATTTGAGCTCTCATGGCTTCTGGCATCCTGTGATTTTAGGTTCCTAGAGAAAATTCTATACAGTAACTCCCCCTTGCTCTAATCTAAGTTTTCAGATATATTCATTATTGGAGGAGATTATTTCACAGGAGATAAAGACATTTTCACGACATAAGGAACCCTTGTTCTGTGCCACATCAGAACCCAGCCTTCTTTCCCCATACTTAGATTCTAGGTACAGACATGGATTTGGCATTCTTTGAATTAAATGTATTATTACAACAGTAGTACTTTCAAACATTTTTTTGTTTTCTTAAAGTACATGTTACTCTTTTTTTTAAATTGGGGGTTCAGGTAAATTAGAGCCATGCATCTGGGAATAAGTTATATATCAAAAATATTCTCTCTCCCTCATGGAGGCAGCTCTCTGAGCCCCAACATCAGGAAATAAAATGGAAATCTTACACAATCTTATATACTTTTCTTTAAGACTATATAATGTCTATCACACACATAAGGAAACTGCCATCTAGCTTTACCTACAATAGAGAGTCACTCAAGATATCCTTTGGTATTGGCCTGGAGACTTCTTAGGATCATGCTGCTGGTTTTTGCTCTTCTACCTGGCAACTTGGGGAAAGATGTTTTGCATTTTTGTTTTTTGTCTAGGTCCCTGGGTTATCTCAGGCCGTAAGAGGCTAGGAGGGAGACAATGCTCAGATGGAGATGCTGTGTTAAAATACCCCATGGGTGGCTCAGGTTGCACGCCTTACCTGAGATCTATGACTTCAGTAAAAGTTGCAACTTGAATGATACCTTGCTTGTAAGCTAGCTTTCTTGCTTGCTATTCCTTCTCCACCTAGGAGTGGTCCTGTTTCAGCTTGTATGTCACAGGCGGTGATCAAAAGTGGATGTTGAATCTGGAGGCAGCTCTCTCCCTATCCTTCTTGGCTTCTATCCCTCATGACTACTCCAGAGTATGCAGAAACTGAATATCTATATTTCTTTCTACTCTGAGCCACAGGGTGACGGTCTCCCCAAGTGCCACTGAATTAAAGGCATCCATCCTACTCTCTCCTCTTGCTGCAGCCCATTGGATACTTGCAAAGCAAAAGTTTCCCATGAACAATGGGTGGGAATAAAAAACAATACCTTTCTCTCTTAGAAGTCTTATTTAAATTCTATATCAACTACCAGATTCTTGTTTGAATAACTTGTGACTAGAAATTAAAATTTAGTGTCATGAGGTAAAATAAAGTACACTTTTTTTCTAGCTCCCTGAAAAGCATTCAGTCACTGTCTGGTTGAAGGTAGGAGTCAATATCTTACCACAAGAGAAAGGAGTATTTTGCTAATTTGGGGTGCCATATTTTAGATGTACAGGTTGAGCAGAAGTGGCAGGAGGCAGATTTTTGCTTAATAAAATAAACCCCTCAACACAGAGCACACAAAATGGGCCACCTAAAAAGATAGTAATTTTCAAACTAAGGGTATTAACTTAACTGAAGGCTCAACAATCACTTAATTGTTGTGGTGGGATTTGGTCAAGCACATGCATTCATTACACAAGGATGGCGGAGTGGTCACTCCAACTAAGAGTATGTGGGAGCCAGCTGGATATTAGACTGGGGTGGAGTTAATAATCACATTTTTATCCATATTTATGCCCTTACTGATCTTCCCATCTAAAATAGCACTCCCTCCTCATGCTCTACTGCTCACTCTGATATATTCTCCTGCACAGCACTTCCATTATTTATTATTTATTCATTGTTCATCACTTCACATTAGAATATAAGCTCCACAAAGGCAGGAATTTTGTTCACTACTATATCCCTGATGCTTAGAACACTGCCTGATGCAGAGTAGGCCTGCAGTACTATTTATGGCATGAATAATACATATAAATTTACATTTCTCTTTTCTTATAAATATTTGATCCAATTTCCTCTTTCTTACCCCTATCAGTTTGCACCATGCTGAAAATAGTTTTGTCACAGTCGGAAGAATTCAAAGGCCCTTATTCACATTGAAAAATAAAGAAACCAAGTAGGCATTTTATCTATTTTCATTGTTATGAAGGAAAAAGATAGTCTACGGGTTAAAAGGAGGGTTGAAGATGGTGCTCTCCAGTACTTATGCTGTAGTCTTCTTTTTTAGTTATGCTTGGGAGACTATTGTGCCATGATTCTAATTTACTAGATTTCAGAAGTGGGTAGTGAGCCCACTTTCAGATCCCTTTCAGATCATAGGAGGCTGGTTCCATGTTATGAGAAACAGCTATAGATGATGATGATGACCATAGACTTACAAGAAATATTCCAGAGAAATGCCAAAGATGGAGAGCCACACTGCATTCAGAGACATATGAAACTTCGTCTTTTCTGGTGTTTGACATTGTCAGTTGGCATAAATTGTAGGGGCTATTAAAGGATTTTGGCTAAGAATGATGAAAGTCGCTTGAGAAACAATATCTACTTGTCCAAATAATTTCTCAACAACTGACATAGGTTCTGTGACTCTTTGTTGTCATATTCACAAATGGCATGCTAGGGTCTCATGCCAGTGCTGAGGCTGAGCTCAGGGTCCTGGCCAACCCTCTTCTGTGGACACAGCATCAGTCAGATCCTCAACAACAAAGAAGCTAGAAGGGGAAGAAAAACAATCCTGAAAAGTTCCTGCAGCATCTTCTGGTGCTGTAGATAGGGGACGGAACTATGATCAGAAGTTGGGGTTTTATTTTTGTCTCTATACTAACTGGGTTTCAGTTTTCTCATAGTAAACTGAGAGTGTTGGTCTAGACGGATGGTTCTCAACCCCCGGGGTGACTCTGAGCCACCCCAGAGACATTTGGTAATGTCTGGAGGTATTTTTAGTTGTGGAGGGAAGGTAGGTGCAATCGGCATCTAGCAGGTAGGGGCCAGGGATGCTGCTGAATGTCCTACAATGTACAGCACAGCCCCCAACAGAAAATAATTATCCAGCCCCAAATGACAGTCATGCCATTTAGAACCATCTGAACCCGGATGTAGATGGTTCAAGTCCCTCTCCATTCCCAACACCATTCTATAATTTTACCACTGGTCTCATCTAGACCTCTGAAGTTGCACAAGGTAAGCCTAATTCCCCTTCCGAAGCTTCCTCCAACTCTACATACCACATCGAGCTCCTTCCTATACCCCCCAGCTCTGTTCTTAGATGCCTTCCACCCCCAGGGACCTTGATGGTTCCACACCAGGCTTTGAGATCCTTCCTTATAGCCCGTGTCACCATGTAAAATTGCCAGGGATTTTCTGATCTCCCTGTAAGAACATGTGCAACCAGAGGGTAAGGACTGTCTTGTTTATTTCTTCATCATCTTGAGCACATCATCTTTCATGGTGGATGATCCTCCTCATTAGATGTTTGTTTGAGTAAATGACTGCTGATGGAACAATTAGTGAGCACGAAGCTCAGCATTTTCTCACTCGGTACCTACATGGGCCTGTGATATAAACCTATTCAGATCATCTTACCCCAGATTATTATTTATTGGCTTAAGAATGTCAAAGTGCCTTAGGAAGCTACAGTAAGATGGATGTGGGGTAGACACAGACACAAATCGGACTAAATTGGACTAAATTGAGAATCACCCCAGACACAACAATAGTAGGGCAGAGTTAGGGAGAAGACTTCTGGGAAAGAGGCCTTTCTGGATGGCTTTAAAGGTGGGGACAGAATAGTGCTCAGGGGCACTTGGGCACCCTCTCTATTCTAAGGATTTGTTCTTGTTGACACAGAGTTCAGCTTGAGAACCAGGCAGGTCTTGGCTGTTTGTACATATTTCCTATTAAGGGCATAAAAGACTGTTGCTTTGAGCTCTTAGGATGAAGAGGCTGTGGCTCTGGGACAATAGAGCTGTTCAGATCCAGTGTGGCCCTACCACAGAAGGACAAGATCACGCAGCCTGGTGGACTCCCCCACTGGGGATTCTAGGTCCCCAGGGAAGCCCTAGTGAGCCTGGCTGCATATGTCTTTATGACGTTCTTACGTCTGTCCAAATAAGGACATTAATCTAACTTCAGAGGGAGTCGTGCACCTGTCATTTCTGTCCCTCAAATTATAGTCTAATGGTTGCAGAAACATGGGTTATACCTCACAATTTAAAAAACACAGGTACCTATACAGGGAAAGTAGGGTCCCTGCCAGGCTGTCCCTCTCTGTCACCTCCTTTCATACTCCCTGTAACACATCAGAAGACTACGAGAGAATATCTGAGCAAGTGTAAGACAGTAGCGGGCTGTTCAATTTCCCTCCTGATATTTCACCAACAGACAAGGATAAAACATCATACTTCATCACTTAGGCTAGAGTAAGATAAAGCAGAAAGAACAATAACATTTGGACAACATAGCTGTCAGAAGGAATGGACATATACATTTGGCAGTAAATGTAGAATTTTTTACACCATAAAGCCAGAGACCTGCTGACACTCAGGAACTCTTAAGGAAAGACTATGGTGACTTTCCTGTCAACATCAGTTCAGCTGGGTATTCAGTGAACCGTTTTAAAGGTGCCAAGAAGGAAGAAGGTGGTTTATAAAGAATTTCTCAGTTCTGTTTGGTGTGCGGCATTTTTTTCAGAAGGACCGCCTTTGTGTTTCTTTCCATTGTATCTTACTGTAAGGATAAGGCAGTGGCATATCCAGATGATATTTGCATTTTAAAAAATACGTCCCCCACCCTGTGTGTTTAATGACTTGCACTGCACCTGGCCAGTGATCCTCAAAGGGGTTTAACCGCTAAGAACTCACTTGAGGGCCATGACTTTTTTCTCTTTGAAAATAAGAAATGTAAAATATAATTAGCTATATGTTAGTATTTATGAATAAACAAGTTTAATAAAAATGGATCAAGAGATGGCTGGAAACTTACAAAGTTATTTTGGTAATCAAAGTGATAACTTTCTTTTTAAGAAATGTGGAAAATATAATACATTATAAAGAAAGTTAGTGTCACCCACATTACACTACCCAGAGGCAATCCCTGTGAGGATTTTATACATTTACTTCCAATTATATATATGCATATATGTATTTGCACACACATATATACACACACATAATTTTTAATGAAATTGAGGGATTATAAGCCATATATAATTTTGTTGGAAGTTTTTTTGTTTGTTTTATTTTTTTTCTATTTTTACTGATCCATACATATTCAGCATAAATTCCCCCCCCCCACTTTTTTAAAAAGATTTATTTATTTAGGGGTACCTGGATGGCTCAGTTCGTTAAGCATCTGCCTTTCGCTCAGGTCATGATCTCAGAGTCTGGGGATCCAGCCCCCCACCCCCACCCTGTCAGGCTCCCTGCTCAGCGGGAGTTGGCTTCTCCCTCTCCCTTTGCCCCTCCCCCTGCTCATGCTCTCTCTCTCTCAAAAGATTTATTTCTTTATTTGAGAGAGAGAGAGCACTCATACACACAGCGGGGGAGGGGCAGTGGGAAAGGGAGAGAGAAAATCTCAAGTGTACTCCTTGCTCAATGCAGAGCCCAACTCATGGCTGGATCTCATGACCATGAGATTATGACTTGAGCCAAAATCAAGAGTTGGATGCTTAATCCTGAGCCACCCAGGCACCCCAATACTTCCCCTTTTTGGCTACGAGATTATTGCCTCAAACTTAGTAATTAAAGGATATGACATATATGAAAATATGGGACTTCTGTAGTCACTAAATGATTCTTTAGTCTCTTTCAGTACTTTGACACACTCACATTCTCACAGACCACATTTCTGCTACATTTCAGGGTAAGCCAGTAGATCATCATTAGTAGTGCTTATTTTGTTATAGAAACCTCTGTTGCACAAAACCAATGTGTCCCAAAATATCAGATAAAGAGGAGTCATTGTCCCAGAATACACGTTTAAACAGAGTGATTATCTCACATTGTATCTTTCTTAAAAATACAATTGCAAACCAATAAGTGTCTCCTTTACTTACACAATCACTAAACATAAGTATCTCCAGTTTGCTTAGATGAAAATCTCATTTCATGAATTAAGTAGAACATGCAACTAAAACAAAGCATAGGCAACAAGCACTCCATAGTGATGACCTCATTAAATCTTTAAACTCTCCATGTTGAAATTAATTCCAAGTAGGGCATAAAGATTAACATATTTTTGCTGCCCAGGAAAAAAAATATTTACCCAAGATCATCAGTCTTTTGTCTCTTGTGTACAGTATATCTGCCAATTTGGTAAAAAAGAGAATTAAATTGAACTTGGAGGGTTAAATCAAACTGTGCCAAAGATGAATTCAATTAATTTTTAAGAAGACAACTTTTTAATTAGCCACATGCAGGTATATCGTAGATTCTACTGAAATCTCCCTGGGAATACGTGACCATCACTATCTCTCTCAGATTCTGTGTTCATTCATTTGTTGAAGTGCTGCACAGTTCTAAGAGATTAATGATACAGTGTGATTTGATGTGTGTCTGTTTGATTTTACCATGATGTAAAGATCAAAACAAATAGAAAAGAAGAAAGGCAAAAAAAAAAAAAAAGAAGAAAGGAAGGAAGGAGGGAAAGAAGGAAGTCATGAAACTGGATATAGGGGGAAAAAAACCAAAATTCAAAAAAGATTTTCTAGGAACTTAGCCAATTATCTTAGTGACATTAAAAGGTGGGGGGCTGGATAGGGGAGTAAATGTTTGCCTGCAGAGTACCAAACCTCCCACAAATATCCTGAATTAATTTTTTGTACTAAGCACATGGAATTCCACATTTTAAAAAAACATTACTCTTCTCTAATATGCAAAAAGCCTAGCCATAAAGCTCACGCTCATAAAACAACATGTATGCAAATGCAGGAGTTATTTGGATGTAATTTCAGTGACAAATTCTCTGGCATGAAAACCAGATTCTTATTTATTTATTTGCTTGCAATATTTCTTGTACATCTTGTTTCCCCAGAAACAAATGTTTATGTGAATAATCTGGATGGGTCTTTTCTTAGACAAAGAAATACTTTTTTTTCTGGAAATCATAAAGGGAAAGAAGGATCTGATTCTGGGAATGAATGTTCAGGGTTTGCCCTTCAGTGATATATTTCTACCTTGACTGATGGCCTTGAATACGCTTAGAGGGAATGAGTATTTTTTTAAAAAATGAAGATAAAATATATAGCATTTAATTTGATATAAGTAAGGTGCCATGCCACTTTGAATTTTAAAAAAAGATACTATACACCACATCATAGGGTTCTCAGACATCTTGTTCTGAAAATCCCAAAGAGCTTTTGTTTATGTGTGTTAGATCTATCAACATTTACCTATTAGAAATTGATTTAAAAGAAGATGGCAGGAAGGGAAAAAATGAAGGAGGGGAGATCTGACGGGGAGATGAACCATGAGAGACTATGGACTCTGAGAAACAAACTGAGGGTTCTAGAGGGGAGGGGGGTTGGGGGATGGGTTAGCCTGGTGTTGGGTATTAAAGAGGGCACGTATTGAAGGGAGCACTGGGTGTTATATGCAAACAATGAATCATGGAACACTAGATCAAAAACTAATGAGGTAATGTATGGTGATTAACATAACATAATAAAATTAAAAAAATCTTAAAAAAGAAATTGACTTAAAACATTTATTTATTGACTTAAAATATTTATTTATAGATTTATTTATATAATAATGATAAACCCATTTGATATAACATAAATAATTTCTATTTTTAATAAAATAGCAATATTTTCCAAAAGTAAAAATATAGGGAGATGTATGGCATGGTTTTACATTTTGGGAAATCTCTTTAAAAATGTTTGGCTCAACAGAAAGAAGGTAGCTGGATTTTCATATCTGCTTTTGCATTTAACCTATGGCAATAAGCTGTTTTGGTTGAAGAACATGAAGAAACTCCACATTTACATAGATGTGTAGCTTGCAAAGGTAGCATGGGATAGCCTTTCAGATGACTGTGGATATTTTTCTTTGATATGACACTGAAACTCAGCAAATGGTTGTTTCTTAAAGGTGAGTTGCAGTGTGGAACCTGAGCCACATCAATGAACTTTGCATAGTCCATGATGTTAAAATTCTTTACCTGTCTCATACTTTGTATAGATTTTTTTACTCTTGTATGATTTCATAACATTGGCTATTTGGGAAGTATTGGCTCACTGAGTTATGCAGATCTTCCAAATGTTGATGCCTTCCATTGTCAATGACAAAAAGTCATATTTGTTACTATCACCATCAATCTCATCAGAAAAGGCCCTTAGGTACTGGGAAGCTGTCAAGATCAGAGTGGCAGGTGCAAGCTTTCCAAGATTCTGATTTTTACTTCAAAGTCTGAATTTTATCATTGTCAGAAAATACTGTTAGTTTTCTGACCTGACAGGCTCACTTCATTCATTTTCAAGGAAATCATTGCCAAATACCAAGTCTGAAGAACCAGAGTTTGTCTGCCACTTGTTCTTTCAAGTAAACGTATTGTTCTATAAAAGAAGTGGCTAGTTCAGTTTGCAAACCAAACAATTTTACTTGTAGGCAACCACTGTCCCTTAATATATTTTAAGAGCTTTATGCTCACTTCCCATTTCCCCACACAGAAGATTAAAAGGATGCATACTTGAGTGTCAAGATTTATTAGATTTTTGTTGTTGCTGTTGCTGACCCTTGCTTGCTTTGTTTTTATGGTAAATGCATGGCAGTGAAGAATATAATTACTACCAAGACACATTGGTGCCACTGCCTTGATTGTAATAAGGTGACAGTCAGTTTTACCCACCATTACATCTGCATCATACTGCAAATGTCCACATGGTAAAAATAGCAAATAAATAACATGTTAGAGTTATTATTAAAGTAGTTTGACCTCAAGGATCCCCTAAGAGTGTCTTGGGGAGAGAACCATTGCCCTAGGAGGAAGGGAATATTGTAAGGAGGTTGAGTGAAGGGTCTGAGATTGAACAGAATCTCTGTGATACTGGGCAAATTACATAGCCACTCCAAGCCCCATGTGCCACACTTCTAAAATAGGAATAACAGATCTTACCTCACAGGGTTGTTCCAAAGATTAAAGGAGATCACTTAGTACAGCCCCTGACACATAGTAAATGCAACAGATGTTAACTATGATTGCTAATATTTATATTACCACTTGTTTTTTAAAAAAGTATTTTATTTATTTATTTGAGAGAGAGCACAAGCAGAGGAAAGAGCAGAGGGAGAGGGAGAAACAGTCTCCTGCTGAGCAGAGAGCCCGATGTGGGGCTCGATCCCAGGACCCTGAGGTCACAACCTGAGCCAAAGACAGACGCTTAACCGACTGAGCCACCCAAGCGCCCCTATTACCACTTGTTTTTAAGATCAAGAAGCAATGAAGTGAGTAAATCAGAATATCTGTTGTACTTGTTGCAATTGTTTATACTACACCAATCCAACTTTATTTACACATTTCCTCTGTGGGTACAAACTGAATGCAGATGTGTTTTTTTGCCCCTACTATGTTGCATGCAAAGATTTGCCCTTCATATGCTGATTTTACAAATCCTTGTCTAGACAGTCATGAGAGAGATTTCTTGGTAGTTAGAGTTAGTGGTGACAAATGAGAGATGGTATCTTGAGCTCCCAATCCCTCATCATGTGTGGGAAGCTGATATTACCAATGGTTTATACTATGATCAGAAAGCTAGATCACAAGGAGTCAAAAGGACCCCTTCTGCTTAAGACCTAGAACAAACACTTGAGAAATGTCTTTCCTAGAATTCTTGCCCGAATCTCAGTCCTCTAGATTTTACCACCTTGTGGAGAAAACTGAATTCAAGGAAATGGACGCTAAGGAGAAAAGGGAAAAAAGGGGTACTTGCTTCAACAAAGGGCGAGGTGTGTGTGTGTGTGTGCGCGCGCACGCACACACGCACATATGCAAACACGTGCATATGGATCTTGTACTCTAACTAACAATAATTTGGCAGAGACTGAGTGCTAGAAAACTCTAAGCTCATAGGCCCATATAACTGATGGAAATGGGGAAATAGGTGGGTATAAGTCAAGGAGACCTAGGCATAATATGCCAACATATTTTACGTCTATGAGCATCTTTTACTATCTCAAAAAACTATGCTCTCACTTTCCTTGAAATTATAAGAGATTCGCTTGGTATATGTTTTATTTTTACCGCTTTTGATAGTGACCCAAGTAAAAAAGAAACCCAAGCAACAAAACTTTTTACAACAAGAAAACAACGATGCACGCTTATTTATACGTGGCACATGATATTTGGTTTCAGTGTTGGGAAAAACAAAAGGGTAGTAGTGATGGAGTTGAAAGGAAGAGCGTGTGCCCTGTGTAAGGAGAGCACCTCCCTCTGGCTATTCCACATAGAAGCATGGATCCAGGATGGACACATCTTCCTATTTTCAAATTCAATATGGAAATCCAGATTTTTACACGAAATCTTCAAATTTATAAATGTTGCCTCAAACTGGATAGGACAAACAAACCATGTTTGCAGGGTTTGCAGGCTGCCAAATTTTAGGTTTCTCCAAAGATATAATTTCATTTCCTTTCCATATCATGGGCCAGTAAACTTGGCATTTGACTCACTGGGGGTTCCAGGGTGGGAACAGAGGCTAGAGAGGAGCCTTGATCTCCCCCTAGTGGTGAGAAAGTGCCAAAACAACTAGCTGAACACAGTTCAGCTCGAGTTTATGTGAAACTCACTACAATCAGCAAAGCCGACTCTGGCTATTCCGTGTGAGATGTGAATCATATGGTAATTTTAATGTTAGTGCAGATTAGACTGTATAGACATGTATAGATGAGTCTAGTGTGAAGGATCATCTTATCCACTAGCCAGAGCTGTATCGAGTAGTTACTGGTTAATTTGATCCCTGTTTTAAGTATTTAATAGTAGCTTAGTCTTTATTAATTGATGGAGAACATCTTATATCCCTTTGCCTAGAAGTTTAATTTGAGGAAAGCATTTTTAGGGTGGGGAATGGGATAAATTTTGCAATTTTGAAAAAAATTAAATAGAATGTTAAATAGGTCAGTAATACAGAGCTAATAAATGATCTTGAGAAAGTTGAAAAACATATCCCATGACAGCCTTGTTTCATTTGGACACCCATGTTGTCTTAGAACACCGTCCCCAAGAATTATATGCCTGAAGCTCAAATGTCAACTTTCAAGGTTGGTTCCCTCTGAAGACTCAATGCCTTGCTGCTTTGCCCTCCTTCACACAGTCAGATAATTTAATGAACTGAAATACAATTGCTTTTAGAAGCTCAATACTTCATTATACTTTTGTTTTAAAAACAGTTTTCGAGTTGAGAGTATGTCAGCAAAACCAACCCAAAGAATGTGGATGTTGTTACAAGGTCAGCTTTTCAGAAGCTGTGGGCAGGCGTTATTGGCGTTCTCTCCAACAGTCACCATGGGCTGCAGTGCTTTTCAGAGGCAATGAGTCAGCAGCTCTGACAACACGAAATATGGTAACTCATTAACGTGCAAGATAATAGGCACACAGGCTTCCTCAGAAAGCACTGGAGAGAGTAGATGTTTCATTTTTCATACTTTTGTAGAAGGAAATTGGGATAGGTCATTCAAACTCAGATGTTAGTGTGTGTATGTGTTCGTGTGTGTATGTGTGTTAGAATCTAGATTAAAATATTTACACATATGGATTTCTTTTGTAAAGAAAAACACATTCGGATAGAGAGCTACAACATCAGAAGCAAGGCATTTCGAATGGGATAGTGTCGGCTAAGAGGGAGTCATGTTTTAGATCAGGGCCGTCCAATCTAACAGCTATTGGCCACATGTGGCTATTTCAGTTGAAATGTGCCTAATCCAAATTGAGGGGATGCTGTGAAATGTAAAACATACAATAGATTTCGAATACACAGTACAAAAAGTGAATGAATCGTATCCTTACTAACAACTTTTTTTTACTGATCACATGTTGAAATGATATTTTTGATATATTGGGTTAAGTAGAATAGATTTAAATTAATTTCACCTGTTTTTATTTGTTAATGTGGCTACTAGAAATTTTTGAATTATGTATGTGGCTGGCATTATATTTCAATTGGCCAGTGCTGCTTCAGAAGAAATTTGATAACATCTCCTTCCAGTATCTCTCTCTCTCTCTCTCTCTCTCACACACACACACACACACACACACACACACACACACACACACACCGAAAGGGGGGCACAGTAGTGAGCCATTTGAAAAACACAGTCTTCATAATTGGATTGATGGCACCAATATTGGAGATCCTAGTGCTCTATGTGGAGAATGGGTACAAGATAGGCCATAACACCAGAAGACATCTCATCCTGAACTGCCAATCTGCCTGTGCCTTGGGTCCGGGCGCGAAAGGGCACTTGTCTTAGTTCATTTAATTCTGGCCTCCTTGCTAACAATGAAAGGGCACTGCTGAAGCTCTGAGAAATGTCTTTCCTTTACCACTGTTTAGAGAAGAACAAAATGAGCTTGTAGAAATGAATTGGTGTTGCTTTCTGAACTTTTAATCTGTTTTAGACTTGGATGCTCTCAAGAACGATTTGATGGTGATGGTCAAAACTGCACTGTACCACACTGAGCTAAAACTTTTATTTAATACGAATTTTGATAAAAGCAAAGTCTAGACCCTAATTTGGCAATTTAAACCAGCCAGTGAAAAATTATACTGTCGAGATTTGTCTGGATGCATTTCTTGTGTTTTGAATATCGTTTGTCATGGCTCCTGGATTATCCCCCGAATTCTGACAGTATTGAGAGGTTCCTAGCAGCCTTTCTCCTGTACCTGCTGCTCTATCCTTTCTAGCTTCAGAACTTGAATCCATTCCATCACCTGGCTTCATTCATCTTCTTAGCCTCAATTCCTTTGAGGACTTTGGAGTCCTGGAGTCCAACAGATGCTAATTTGGGTTCCAAACTCACCCATGTCTTACCCTTACATTTTTCTTTTATCCATTTTAACTATTAACTTTAATTTTTATGAACACAGGTGGAAAACAAACAGCTGAGCAGAGATTTCATTAATGGTGGCTAGGCCACTCTGAATGATTGCCCATGAATGGCGTATTCTGGCAATAAAAAGGTGTTCCTGGCTCCTGAACTAGTTGGAAGAAAAGGTGAGGTTCCTTAAATATTTCTTCATTAGAGCTCTGCAATGTTGTCCCTCCTTCCCAAATAATTAATCCGATCTTGTCCTTCAAATTCGGAAACTCAGGTCTCTGGGGGGACTTCAATTGGAAAGTGTTTCAGCATGCTCTCCTCAAATCTCTTTCTAATATTCTTCTTTTTCTAAATGGACATATGTGAAATTGAGTGTATTCTTTTCAACTACAGAACTATTTTAAAGAAAAATAAACAGGTTTGTATTGTAATCATTTTTCATATATATGACTTCTCATTGAAAAAAGAGTGAGTGTTGCATTGAGTGTTACAATGTGAACATTTTCATAAGGGATGAAAACTAGAAAAACACTTTTACCATTCTTTAAGGTGATTGGTTTTTTAATCTTTTCAGTTTGGACAATGACAGGAAATTGATTTATACCACATTTTGCTTCTTGACAAGTTTATTTTTTTTAATCTAAATTCTTGACAAGCATTTCCGAGCAATAAAAAATGTGCCTATAGTAGGGAAACATACAAAAACAAGGAAGGTGTAGGTAAGCTAGGAGAGGCTTATAGTATTTGCAGAATAGCACTCTTATATTATCTGATTCCAATGGCTGGGATTAAAAAGATGTTGAGTAAGAATACGCAAATATGAAAGATGATATAAAATAGACTGACTTAATGCCACTCAATTTTCAGATAACTGCACTACAGTATTGAACAAACATTTCAACATCTGGAAGTCAGAGTTTTTCTCTTCTTTTTATTTTAGGTTTTATTACTAAGAAATATAGAAATAAGGAATCCTATATATTCTAAGATTTTATGGGTTGTTAATGAAACTCCTTCAGAGAAACCAAAAGAAAAGCCACACACACCACTGAAGTCCCTGATGTCTATAAAATGTGATTTGGGGAACCTAACAGGCTTGGGGGGACTTCAACATGAAAGTAAGAAGCACCTTCAGACTGCTCCCTGATCTGAATGTTTAGGAAAAAAGGGGTTAGTGGCAATTGGCAGCTCATCTCAAGTCCTTTTAGCATCCCATCCCTTTAACAGAAAAAAAAAAAGATACAATTGTCAGGTGTTTAGAGTAACAAGAGCCCGCAAACATGATTTCCAGCAGGACAGTGTGCAAAAGATAAAAACCCAAACTCTACAGTCTTTACGGGCTTCACTAAGGTAAATTGCATTAATGAATGAATGGCTTACTTCACCTTTTCTAGGACAGACATTCTGTTCTTACTGCGTGTTTTGCAACACTAAAATTGAAAATAGAATCATGCCTGAGGTATGTCTAATGAAAGAAATAAGAGGAACTTGTAACTACAACTTCATAAAAGGAACTTATAAACTGTGTTAAAATTCAATAATGAAATAAGCTGTCCTACAGTGGGATTTCCCAAACCACAGAATTCACTGCCAAGAACATAAACCCATTCCTAAAACTTGATTCTTTTATCTGCAGTAAGAGAAATAATTGGCAATTGAATCTCACTCTGCGTGTGTGTATAAGTATACATGTGTGTATGTGTGTATGTGTAACACCTCTCTTGTTTGCTCATTTAAAGGTAGAATGTGAAAGCTGATAGGTTTGAGAGTTAGTTAAAATGATGACTTAATTTCTCTGTGTGTATGAATATTGACTCTTCCCTCAAAGAGCCTGTCCACCCCATGGCAAAACTGTGAGACTCCTAGAAAGACCGGTCCATTCACACTTCAACAAAATGAGTTTTATTGTACTCAGATGCATCAAATTCTTTGATTAGAAAAATACCCGGCAATCTAACGTCTAAGAAAATTGATCTACTATTAATTTTTAATAGTAAGCCTAAGTACTTATAGAACATAATTTCACTTTGGATATTTTTAGAAATTAATACCTATAAAATGTCTGTGATAAAAAGTGAAAACACCTAAGGGAATTGACAGCTTAAAAAGGCCAAGT
Organism: Callorhinus ursinus; assembly: GCF_003265705.2. NCBI lineage: Eukaryota > Metazoa > Chordata > Mammalia > Carnivora > Otariidae > Callorhinus > Callorhinus ursinus. The sequence continues at coordinate 37,450,848 of NW_027397073.1, forward strand.
GTACAGCAGTCTGCTAATATACCTAAGAGACCTTCCTTCTCATTTAGTAATAGTTAATAAAGATGAACATAATACTCAAAAACACTTACCTGCATAGCTATGCCTTTAACCATGTTTGCCTTTACCAGATAAAGTCAAGCCAGTGGGATTCTGAGCATCTTCAGGCAGGGAAATGGTGGTGTGGGGGAGGGGAGAGGAGATGCTGACGAGTGGGAATGATCTGCATTATGATGGGGTGATATTTGTCTTCCTCTTACTCCAAAGTACCACCAATTGTGTAAGAGAGAAGAAGGCAATGATTTCCAATAACTGACCCAGAAAAGACTGAGTGGGTTTGTGCGGTGTGGGAAGGTCACTCCTAAGCCCAGAACCTTACTTGCCTGCCTACTGAGATTGGGGTTTTCTCTTTTGCTGGTTGAATAATAGAATATCTTAGGTTGCCAGCATGCTACAGGGTTCTGAAAAAAAAGTACAGATATTAGCAAAAGAATTTCTTAATATTGTTATTGCTATATACTGGTTATTTTTTTGGAGTTTTATAGTTAACTTTTAAAATTTATACGAGGAAAATTATCCTAATTGGAAGATAAGTTCTAAAATCTCCTGGATTTTTGGTTCAGAGTATGAGGTTTGTTTTCGGAATGTGTCTGAGAGATTAACTTTCACAGCTAAGCTTTGTTCTAGCCAGGATTGAAGTTAATGCATGTGCTCTGAGTCTGTAGTAACGAGATGCTCCACTAAGCAAAAGTCTGTAGTAATGAGATGACTCCACTAAGCAGGAGTCAGCTTAGTGACCAAGAGCATGGAATTACAGCTGCTACTTATTTTCTCTAAAGGTATCTCCTCATCTTGAATGTAAGGATAATAATAGTGCTGACCTAGAATAATCTGGACGATTGATTTAGGTAATGAGTGTATTGCACCTGGCACATAGCTATCACTCAATAGCTGGTAACTGCTCTAGGATTATGAAACAGGGTAAGGGATGGAAAGTAACTAAATAGAAGTGGGGCCCGGGACAATTCCCAAAGTGTCATTTCTTAAGTGAGAATCTCCTCGCTGTCAATCAGCAACAGCTCTATTATATCAGCTATTTGAGACTATCACCAAACCAGCCGAAAAGACTGCTGCCCAAACCGAGAAAAGAAAAGAGTATGGTGACCAGATGAATGACTGAGGCCACCCAAGCCTATCACTAAATCCACCATTCTTTGGTAAGCCATCACCCTCCCCACCTCTCCTTGGGAGAATACTTTTTTTTTTTTTTTAAAGATTTTATTTATTTATTTGACAGAGACAGCGAGTGAGGGAACACAAGCAGGGGGAACGGGTGAGGGAGAAGCAGGCTGCCCGCTGAGCAAGGGAGCCCGAAGTGGGGCTCCATCCCGGGACCCTGGGATCACGACCTGAGAGCCGAAGGCAGACGCTTAACCGACTGAGCCACCCGGGCGCCCCGGGAGAATACTCTTAATGTTGGCTTTAGCAGGTTATCTGAAATGGCTGACAGCTCACAAGGAAAGCCCTCAAAGCATTTCATGCAGTTTCAAATAAGGCTCAAACAGCATTAGCAAGCATGGGGGCGGGGTTCCAGCAAGTTGGAGCGGGCAGTATATCTGAAGACATGTTTCGTGGGTCTCCAGTTCAAAACTGGCCACTATTTCAGCACAGATTTTTCAGTGGTGTTTAAAAATTCCCTAGGGCAAAGTGGTTTTTATCCTTGTTTTTTAATTTAAATAGACCATGAATACACCAGAGAGACTTAAGCCTCAACTCCAGTATCTCTGTGGAGACAACCAGGATTCAACTCTAGTATCCACTGTGGGTGGCAGAACCTGCCAGAAGCACTATCGGTGTGCCTAGGAAATGCAGAAGTGACTAAAAATGTTCGCTGTAAATTCATGCGGAGAGCCCTGAAATGGAAAAACTAAAGGCGAGGCAGAATTTTATTTTTAGCCATCAACAGGTGGAAGTCTACTCACTATTCTCCTTTTCTGATTTATCATGATAATAAGGATATACAAAAAGCATGAGCAACTGCATAGTACGGAGCTGACAGTGGAGAAGGTGATACAGGTTCAAGTACTTTAGACCTGTAATCCTTAATAACATTTTATTCACTCATGGGGTTTTTATGTAAATCTTGGAATCCTGTAAAAAGCAGTGATTTTCTTTGGAGAAATTGTACTAGATTCAGGTTTAATCACTTTGAAACAAATAATTTAATTGTTGTGCTTGGCAATGTGGGTCATTAGGAAGCATGAAAATAAGGTTATTTTATCTATTTCCAGAAAATTCATTCATTTATAGATTTATTATGAACACTGCAGCTCCTGGACTCATGCCAGGTTGGGGGCTGTGGAAAAGACAATGATACATTGGACCTGGACTCTGTCCCCTATCACACAGAGATCTTGTAGAGGTTTCAGACTCATGACATAACTAGTTGCAATGCAGTATCAAAACTGGCAAGAGCCAGAGGAGAGATTTACTTAAAATATTAGGATTTCAAGAGATGAAGAAAAATGGACAAGATTATTCCAACTGGGACACCTGGGTCCTTCTCAGAAGAAATGTCATTTAAAAGTAGCACAGCTCCCTCTACATGGTGGTGCTTAAAAAAATATTTGTAGTCTGAAGGAATGAAAGATGTTGGAGGGATGAAGGCTCACAACACCAGGCACACAACGGTTACTCAACAAATGCTTCCCCAGTTGAACTGCAGACTTTAAGGAAGGGCATTCCACTGGAGGAACTGAGCAAACTCATAGGCAAGTGGGGTCATGTGGGGGAATGAGAGGAAGGGGCTTGAAAAGGTGGACGGGATTAGGCAGGCTGGGTGGTATTAGATGGATGAAGAGGAGCCAGTGCTGATTTTGCAGCTACTGGGGCATCGAGTCCACACTCCTTGACACGAATCCCAAGGCTTTCTGGGATCTGGTGCCTGCCCACACCTCCAGCCTTCTCTGTCTGTTACTCCTCTCTCCATTACACTGGATTTCTTTCACTTCCTCAGTAAACAGCACTTTCTCTCCCCTCCAACTATCACACATACTAGTCCTTCTGGCAATTGTCCCATGTTGGTCCGTCTTTTGCCGCCTCTGGCTGGTTGACTCCTACTTACATCCAGGTCTCAGCTTTCACATCACTTCTTCCAGGAAGCCTACCCACCCCTTGAACTAGGTTAGCTCCCCCTTCTATGTTCTCCCGCAGAGCCTGCACTTCTCACTGCACCTTATCGCAATTCCCTGGAATTCCCTGTAACTAGTAATCTCCCTGTTTGTGGCGGGCTCTCTGAATGCAGAGACCTTGCCTTTCTCGTGGCCATATCCCTAGTACCTAGCTCATTTCCTAAAATACTTAGGAAATGCATTTGTTGAATGAATGAAACAGACAATACCAGAGGTGGTATTAAGAAATTGATCATACCCCTTATTAATGAGTAAGAGGAACTCAGGATTAAAAAAAAAAAGGAAAGTGTCTGGCAAGGGTGTATGGTCATTAAAATGTTATAAAAATGAAATACTAACAGTTGTTAACATTTATTGAGTGTCTACCATGCCGAGTACTGTGCTAATTGCTTTCCAAGCATTATGTCATTTAGTCCTCACATAATATTATGAGGAAGGTATTGTTTATAAGAACATGAAATCATAAATACAATTACATATAAATAAAATCTGACCTCCTTACAAAAACACTGTGTCTCTACCTTAAATACCACTTGTGGTTTTGGCTACCACAGCCCACAAGATATATATGAAGTATCTGAAGGGAATGGGGAAGTAGTTGTATAAAGACAGACTAAAAAAAACATGGGGTATTAAAAAGAAGATGAGAAGTCTCTAAAGCTTTGAATAGTCTAGAAAAGATGACAACAGACTTATCCACAGGAAAGTCACTAAAACTTCAAAGAGGTAAGTTTAAGATCCATAAAAGGATGTGCTACTAATATTACTAAGACTAGGTTGAAAATAGAAAATAATATTTAAACTTTCAAAGGACGCATGAGTCATAGAGCTGTAATGAATTACTAATGAACATTAGGATTTAGAGGCAAATTCTTAATCTGACAGTAAGGAGAATAACTATATTCTTCCATAACACATTTCCTGGTGCCACTGTAATAGGAAAACACACATTTTTAGCAGGACCAAGAGTCTAATTCAATGTACTAATGTTATTTTCTTTACCGACTTTGGAACAGATATTCGTAAATACTCAATTATAGCAGCTTTTTCATATATGCCTCGTATAGTGTCTGTCTCTAAGGCCAATAAACCTTCGTTGAGTACTAAGAGTGACCAGGGGTGGCACAAGCTAAGAAGCTGAATTTTCATTCTATTTTGAGGTAGAGACATTGGCTTCAAATCCAAAAGATGATTAATAGTATCTAAAAAGGAAGGGGTCTGATTACCACTATTACTATAAAAAGACTGTGTTCCAAGGGGAGAATAGGAGTAGAGCAGGTATGTACAAGTGGGGAAAACAACACACACACACACACACACACACACACACACACACACACACACACACCCCTCCCTTTTTCACTGTCTTTAGTTCTAGAACTTCGCCCTTGAAGTAGAATGGAGAGTTCACCTGACTCATAGTTTTTCTGCTTTATAGTCCATTTTTAGTGTTTTGGCAGTAAATCCAGATGCTTGGAAGGTTAATTTTTTCTCTTTTAACACTTTGCTTTTAGAACAGGTGGGTTTTTATTTTCTGTGCCAGATGCCAGAATGCAGTGTAACCAGTGATCTGCTCAGCTGATCTGTGCAATGGGAAATCTTAAAAAAAAAAAAAAAAGACTCCTTTGACTCTCAATTTCTTCTGTGTAATTGACTTTATCTAAAACTTTAAGTCCTGAGCTCTTTTTTTTTTTCCTTGTATGGGGAGAAGTATCAGTTTTGAGATAAGTGAGATAGGCAAATACCTGCCCAGAAGAACAAGTACCACCACGGAATTTGAAAGCACAATTTATGCCATTTCTATATTCCTATCTTACTTCCACATACAAACTAAAGTCAGAACAACAAAGTGAATTTACAAGATCCCCTCAATTACCTATGGCTGCTTTGGATCACATATAAGCATCATCGTGCAGTAAGGTTGCAACACAACTGGAAAGAACTGGGTGAAACAAAGAAATGACTAAAGATTTTTGGAAAAAGGTTTTTAAACAGAATGGGGCCCATGTCAAAGAGAAAGTGAGTGATATCACACTAGGCATGAAATGGAAAACAAGGTTATAAACATCAACGTGCTTGGCAGAAACAACCCCAAATTTCTTTGTAAAAATCATACCTGCCCCTCCAGTTTTTCTCTCCAGAGATCACTAGGTCACTAAAGAATTTTATCCACTCAAAATAGCACATTTTGGATGAAAATTATTCAGATAAATTGTTTAAAATGGAAACAACACTGAACACATGCTAGTATCATTGCCAGAAGAGCCCCAGAAATGAAGCTCTACCTTTAAAATGAGGGAGGGAAGCTCCTGGATGTATTTCACTGATTGTGGTTATAATGTCCCTGCAGGATATCTGCCAGGGCCTCACAGAATTCTTACTTGTGTGTAGCAGCCATTACCGACCCATCAGTTCCCAAGATTGTAATATCCCTTTACCCATATCACCTTAAAAGGTGATTGATAAACACTAGGATAGCCCTCCAAACACCTCTGGGAAATCACTATGATGTCCGTTTTCAAGATGAGAAATGTAGACAGAGATAAATTTGCAAGCCAAGCACGAATGGGGAGAGGGAGATGAGAAGAATGGAATTCAAGAGCATCAAATTTCCAGGCCTCTGTACACAGTGTTCTTATCTCTAAAGAAATTCTAATAAAGGTCTGAACCATTACAACTAACTCTGAAATAGTAGAACACTGGATTCAAGGATAAAGTTTTAATACTATTACAATATTTGGATTACTTCCTAAAACATGAAGTTGAAAAAACAGAAGCAACAGTATCACATTAAGAAGAAATAAATCGTCCAAAATTTACCTTTTCTTAAAAAAAAAGTTTTATGGGTAAAATATTTAGACACTAAAGATAAAGATACGTTCACCCCTAAACACACAAACATATAAATACAACCCTCTACTGTAATTATGCAATTTATTTAATTAATTTCTTGAAGACAAAGAGAAACAGAAATATAACATCTTCTGGAGTGAATTTTGAAGAACCCCAAGAATCTAGCCTAAATTTAAATGCTTGTTATTTGACTGATCTTTGAGCACATCTTCACAGTTGGGACAAAGCTTCTGTAGAAATCTGGAGGAAGCAACACTAAATGTCTCGCGTCTAGTGTCTACATAGTCATTGTCATGACCTTCCAAAGAGAAGAATAACACAGTACAGACCCAGAGGATTCTATTGCTGAATATGTCCATCTGCTCCAATTTCCCTTTATCTACAACATGCATTTTAAGTCCCTCCATCTCCTGTGCCTCCACCTTGTTCTAAACGGCTGTTCTGGTTAAGTCATCTTATTTGGATGATTCACTATAACCTCCTAACTAGTCTTCTGCTTCTACTCTTACCCTTCAACTCATTCTTCACAGAAAGCTGGAATGATTTTTTTAAAATGAAAATATGATCACATCATCCCTTATCCTTCTTTATACTTTTCACTGTGCCTGCAGGAAAAACCAAGGGGCTGAATATATTATAGAATCCTTTCCTGGGACAGTCCTTGCCTACTTTTCTAGCCTGACTTCCACCATGACCAGCCAGGTCCTCTGGGTTCCTGTATGGCCTTCTTGCAGTTCTTAAATGTATCTATCTCTTCCCAGCTCAGATTTTTTGAACTTATTGTTTTCTCTGCCTACAAAGTTCTATCACCCAACTCTGCTAACTTACTCATACTTCAGGTTTCAGCATCAATGTTATTTCCTCAGAAAGACACCTTTACTGATCGCCCAAATTAATTTCAATTTCCTATTGCTTTTTTTCATAGCACCTACTCTTTTTCCACCATACATTTTCATTCATTCATTCATTCATTCATTCATGCCTTTAGGCACACACTCATTCAACGATTATCACTAAGCACCAACTAGGCACCAAGCACTGTTTTAGGTGCTAGACAGCCAGGGTCCATACTCTCAGGGAACCTACATTAATGTGTAACTCTATGTTTATTGGTGTGTTTGTTTGATGTTTGTCTTTTCTTTTAGATTGTGAGCTCCGTGAGACCAAATAATACAAAAAGTAAAAAGGGTAGAACCTGTTAAATTTTCTATAATTCCTTAGTGACAAAGCTAGCCCCAGAAGCCAGTCCCTAGTAGTTAGTGCTTTTCCTTGTTTTTAGGAACATATGAAATAGTTGGTGTGGTGAAAACCACTAGTGTTCTCTTTTTACCCTGGGAACACTATATATACTACATTTCCCAGATTTCCTTGCAGTTAAGTCATGGGATTAAGTTCTAGCCAGTGATATGTGAGCCACTTTCAGGCTTGCCTCTATAAAGCTTTCTTCAGTGCTCATCTCTACACTCTCTCCTGTTGGCTGGAAACAGAGGACTCGGTAGTCTAAGAGGATGAAATGGACCTGGTTCTCTGAATTACACCATGGAGGAAAGTCACCTATTGACCAAGAAAGACTACCTGAGATTGGTACATGAAGGAGAAATTTGGGGATTTATTTGTAATAATAAATATTATTACCCATTATTTCTTATACATTTGGCTTTTCTACGAACATTAGCATTTAGAGACATTAGCCAAAATGGCTACTGTGCATTATCACATTTTGAATCCTGGCATATTTCCTAAAGAAGGCCACTGGACAGTTCACCTTGTATTCATATTCAAGTCAAATGAAGATCAAAGGTCCATTTTAATTCCTCTCACAATTCTGTGAACCTCTTGAGCATAAAAAGTATCAATGTCAAGTCAATGTCAAACATAAAGAACAATAATTTGAATATGTGGTCTATGCTTTAAAAAAATTAGCATGAAATTTGGCACTTCTGATGTCATATTTCTTGTAAAATAAAAGTAATCCAAAATTGCTATTTTATCCCAAGATAAAAGACATTGACTTGTGGTGAATCAAGTGGTTAAAAATTAAAACTGGTGATTATTACTCTAGTAAATTAATTTGCTTACTAGCTCAAAGTGACTTTTGGGTATTATGTAAATATAATCAACCCTGGACATAAAATACACTTTTTTTTTCACAATAAAGCACAAAATATGGTATATATGTTTTCTTGTTATTTATATTAACTGTATCCTTTTAATTTTATATCGAGTCAAAATGATTAAATCTAAAACACAAGTTTATTAGTAATCCTAAGCATAAATAAATTTTGAGTTTAATATAGACAAATAAGATAGGAATTCAAGGAATGTGCCTGGTCTGTCACTGTGATTTTTCATCATCTCATGAAGAATGTTTTATTATTATTTAGGTCATTCTAAAGTGACTAATACAATGACCTTTTAAGATACTGTATTAGAGGGTGAGGGCTTTTGAAAAATCAGGAGGCACAATCAGACATTCTTCAAAATACTCAGTAACAACAACAAAAGCCAACTAAGCAAATACATATCCAGTCAATGCATTTAAAATTATCATAGCCTATCCAGCTATACACATAAATAGGAAGGGCTGGGATTTCTGGGATGTATGTCTCCACCTCTGTTTCTTGATTTCTGGATTAGATTAAGGGAATAGATGGAAATGAGATGCAATATTACACAAAATAGTTACAAGACTATGAAATGAGTTAACGAATAGAAAATGATGTTAGCCAGCTTCTAAAGTCAATACAACCAAGGAAGCATTCAAATTATTTGTTTCTTCCCCTCCTCCAGCCTTCCAGAAAAGATGCTGCAGGAAGCTGAAGGGACTATGCATTTGCTCCAATAACATTTATTGTATGTGCTTCCTCAAAGTCCTGGTCTAGGAACTCCTCTCCATTGCTGGTGCTGATGCAACTCCTCCATGCACCTCAGTCTAGCGTAGACACACACCCTCCATACATCTGATCTCTTACTGAGGTCTGTTCTTTACCTTCTATATATAGAGATACATATTTGCAGACTATTCTATGAACAGGGATATCTAGAACGGAGAGGGCTGTCTGTTGTTACTAAAGTTAATATCCTTTTAACAAAGCCTAAAGTAATCTTCCTTTTCTCCCAGTCAATGTAATTCTCAATTACCTGCCCACACCACAGGGTAGAATTAATAACCCTCTCAACCCTTGCCAGCTTCATGAACAGGCTCAAAAATTATATGCAAATTTTATTAACAGCAAAGAGCAATATCTTAGCAGGTATATTTAGGGTTTACTAAAAGTGGTTAAGATCAAGGGTAATAAACACATTTAAAATCACATCATTCATTTAATTAAGTCCTTCACATAATGTAAAAATCTCTAAAGGTCTTCCAGAATCAGGGTCTACAGGCTGCAGCCTGGCTTTATGCTAATCTCTGTTTCTAAGAAGATGACAACTCCTACATTATGTCAAAAAGCTATGCAATAAATAAGTTGAGGAACTTAGGAGAAGACTGAATTTTCTTCCAGGATGAAAGTGATTGTAATGAATGCATCCAGTTTACAACCTCACACATGGGTGCTCAAAAGTCTTAAAGGGCAGCAACTAAAAGAATGCATTTACTATTTTGAAAATAAATTCAAATACTTCATATATGTTAAAATATATTCTCGAGTACAAGAACATTAGAAGGACTGTGATGAGCTGTTTAGAATCTTATGTGTTTTTGTATTTACTGTAATAAGGATTCATTGTGCAAAGTCTGAACATTCTGGCAAGCTGTAGCAACCCTAGGAAATGTTAATGCCAGATACATTTTATATCCATATTAGGCTGAAGCAAAAAGACGGGTTGGCGTGAACTGCAAATTGGGGTCTTCTTTTGCTCAAAATTTTTGTAGGACATCAGTAATGTTCTCTCCAGATTATAAGTGAGGCACCAAATTTTGTATTTCTAGGATATTCATGATGATTACAAGCACACAAATCAACACCTGTAACTTGAAAATAGAGTTAGAGATGTCTGACTACACACATCCTGGGAAAGATTTTAGTTCCCCTGTAGAATTTAAGATATATTTCAAAGTTTGTCATTCCACAAAGTCTTTTGAAATGATGATTGTGTCTAAGTTGGAATCTTTAAAAAGTTCCTTTATTAGCTGCCATGTAATTGTATTCTGTACATATGTCAATTAATATAAAGATCATAAATAGTCATAAATAATTAACATCCACAAAAATATCCTCTTGATAATAATATAGTTAGCCGCTATATGCCTCAGGAATCATTCAGCTTTGTGGCTATGTGGACCCTCTGTCTCCTTTATTTTTCCATCATTTCATTTTCTATATGTATTTCCACTGCTTTGTAAAGAACTCCACTAGAGGGTGAATAGGACAATAAATGGATATAAGTGGACTAAGATCTATCAAGGGAGGGCTGAAACTACCTACTCAAATGGGGTTTGGTTTATTTGTGGACTTCAAATATCTGTGTTATTCCTATTTTTTGCTATCCCCCATAATCACATTGGCCATTATAAGAGTGATAGATAATTTAGAGAAAACAATCTAATATGCAGTTGAAGAAAGATGTACTATTTGGTGAGTTGTGGAGTTTGTTCTAGCAATTTAGATTTGGGTTACAGGAGTTCACAATTTTTATAGTGTATAAAGATGATGCTTAATGATGTTTGGGGATTTGACATCCCCAATTAGGGAATACACAATCTGATTGCTGTGGAGTATATAATGATAATAATTTTATTAAGATTTCATAATGGCAATTAACCCTAAAGTGTAGAGCAGAAAACATAATTCTAGTTTTTAAAAAATACAACTTCTATCATTTAATCTAAAGTATGTTTAAGGACAAATTTGGCATAATGGTCAGGCAATTCTGGCCAACAGTCTATTTAATGAAACTGTGGCTCCTGGTGATATTGTTGCCAACATTTCTGGTTCAGCCAGGGAATATATCCTCGGAACTTCTGCAGAGAATAATAAAGAATAAATAGATCTCATTAAAGACACGAAATGTGTAGAAATGAAGGTAAATCACAACTGAGCTAATTAGCACATTATTTATAGGTCTTTTGTCATACTGTATTTAAACTCAGGAGCTGGGGAGAGGCTCCTGTCATTTAAGAATGATTCTTGTCACAAAATAAGAATGTGCTAATGCAAATCCCATACTTTTTTTTGGTAACTCTTAATCCCCACACTTTTTAATGAGTGTTAATTTTGAAAATTAAAACTAACATTATGCATTCTTCTAACATTGATATTTCAAAATGTATGGGGTGCATGTTTTACCACCCTGATGAGAAACCATGGGTTCACATAAAAACCTAATGATGTAATGTATGGTGATTAACATAATAAAATAAAAAAATAAAAATAAAAATAAAAAAGAAACCATGGGTTCTGATTGTGGTTAAAAGCACCAGTGGTAAACATAAAAGAGGCCCAGAAAGGCTAAACATCATGATGTATCTTACCACTCTGCTTTTAAGTTACATATTCATTCTACTCACTAAACGCTGGCAATGGCTTCAAGTTAAAAGAATGTTACCAGAAATAGGCACCAAATTCCTTTTTTTTTTTTTTGCCCTAGTCACAGGCTCCAGCCCAGCCTAATATCCAGAGAAGTTTGTTAACAGCCTGTTGCTCAGTTATGGCATGCTAGTTACTGGCACGGATTCCAGGTTAGTGTTCAACAAGCTTGGGACAGGTCAGCACTTCCGGGGGCATTTCTGGGAGGGTCTGAAGCAGAGAGACTTAGCCCTGGAGCCAAGGCAACATGATTCCCCAGGAAAGCCAGCCTAAAGTAAGGTGGAATGTGCAAGCTGTTTTCCTGTCAGGAGACGGTGCTCCCTCTACCGAGGTGGCAAGATTGTGTACTTGAACGGCATTCAAGAGTTTTAAATAGCGAAGAAAGCTGCTCTTTCTCAAATCAGTAGGCTCTCTCAGAGCCCCAGGGGGTATCAACATGGAGGGTGGGAGTTGCCTGGAGACACTCAGCTCCTATCTGGGTAACCACTGCCGGGGACCCCAGTGCTATGCCAAGTGCCTTTTTGTCCTGAGGCCATTTTTGTTTTTGCTGTAGGGTGCCCCAGAGGATCCCCAGAATGCCTCAGTAGCTCCTCACAGACTTTGTGGCTGTGGAGAGACTGTGGTAAGACCTTCATTGGAATTCCTCAGCTCTGTTCATACCCGAAACACAGTATTTGGTTATCTGGGGCCACACTTTTAGAGGCCCTGATATCTGATGGGAGGGAGAGGGTTGAGTCAGGGACTACAGGAGTCTTTCCAGAAAAGAGTGTCATACTATTAGAGGCTGGACTGGCTAAAGGAATTATTAGTAATGTTCCATCTGGAGAAGAGATGACTCAAGAGATATGTGACGAAGCAGCATGGCAGAGCGTGGAAGCTCGGGACAGAATAAACTGAAGAACTCATTCAGAGTTCCAGTAGAACAGCCTGGGCTGTCCCGGTCAGTGGTGAGCTCCCAGCGCCGGAGAGGGTAATTTTCCAGGATTAAATTGTATTAATCAGATGCCTCGCTCACCACAGGGTACACAAATTATTCAATAAGTGTTAATTATCGCATAATTAATAATTATACTTGTTTTTAGGCATGGAATTGATAAATGACTAAGAAGTTTCTATAGGTCTCTGAGACTCTCTGATTTGATAATTCAAGTCTTACTGTCACTGGCTTAGGTTCACATATTATCTACCCTGGGTTCTAGAAATCTTTGAGGAGGTTTTATTTTAATATTTATTTATACTAGCAGCAACATTTATTATATATTACCTCAACGATATTTGATTATTGCCTTTTATCCTCTAGGCTGGCAGGATAATGGCGCCTAATACATTTTCCAATCCCTTCCTAAAAGAAAAACATAAAACCGAAAACCAAACAAAACACACCAATTAAAAGTACCAAACCAGTCCTTTGCATGTGGTGAAAAGCAGCCAGAAGTCCACAGGGGAAAAAATAAACTCTTGTTTTCAGAATAAATTTTGAAATTTTAATACAAAAATGGATAGCAGCCAGTTGTGGGATAGACTAGGTGAGGGCTGGAAGGAATTGTAAACTCTGGCCTGATTTATACAGATGAAGCAAACAATCAGGCTGGGCTTAGGGAGATATTCTCAGCAGCTGGACAAAGCATCGTGCCCAGGGAATCTGGCAATAAGCAAGAGGTCTAGAAAGACTGGTAGGAGTATGAAAGGATGGGTACTTGTACTTAGCATGTGACCTGAATTATAGCAGCATTTGATAAATGTTTATAGGATGAGTGAGCAAACAAATAAATGAACAAATGTCTGGAAATTGGCCGAGGGGGTCCCCATCACGGGTACTGGGGCTGTGTGAGATTGCAGTCCTCATAGGAACAGACAGAGAGGGTGGGACCAGCTACTGGATCTGGGGCACCAACACAGAATAAAACCAGGACAGTTGCCTACATACTAAATCTGTATATGCTTGTATTTCTGCCTGACAGTGTAGGCAAAAGGAGTCACCACCAAGCTAAGGGACACACGAGGAGGGAGCTGTCTCTGCTGGGAGGTAAGGAAATGGTCTGCAAGGTACACATAGAAAGGAACTCCTCACAAAATATGAAATATTAACTATGAACTGCTCATGATATTATGAAAATATAAAAAGGATTATTATCTCTGATTGTCCCCCAGCTGCAGTTAATAGCAGTTTCTGACAGAGTTGGAAACTGAGACCAGCAGAAATGTGCACCAAAATCTTATTTTGGAATTTTTAAAATACCATCATTTATACCTTCAAAGGTACTTTGTTTTCAAGTCTCCATAGGGCTTGCGTACTTCTGAAGGTGGGGGAATGGACCTGATGGTGTCAGAAGTTGGGCTGTTGGTGTTGGCTGGCCTGTCAGCACACCTTGCTGCTCTTCATCCCTGAGTGGAGAGCAATGTTGAGGCCATGGGGTAGCAGAGTGGGAATAAGGAGACCTCAAGTGCTTCCACCTATTCTGACTTCAATTTAACTTGTATTTCTTCACTTCTGAAAGCTGGAGGAGGTCAAGGAGACCCATGGTTATAGTTTGAGCATGCAACCAAATCATTGCAACCCAAGTAGGCCCATGAAGGCGTCTGCTGGGAGGATTTTTTGCATTCCAGTTGGAGGGCGAACTCTGTCAGCAATGATTTGGGGCATGAGGAGGGTTTGGGGTGGGGTCCCTGTCCACCTTACTTAAATAGGTCCCTCTTCTATCATTCTCTATCATTTTACTTTGATAGTACATGAAATTATACTATTTTATCTCTTTTTTCTTTTTTTTAGTTTTTATTTTAATCACGTGGTGCTCATCATGACAAATGCCCTCCTTAATCCTCATCACCTAGTTACCCAACACCCCCACCCACCTCTGCTCTGGTAACCATCAGTTTGTTTTCTTTTTTTTTTTTTAATTTGGTACTATTTTTTTTATTTTGTTATGTTAATCACCATACATTACCTCGTTAGTTTTTGATGTAGTGTTCCATGATTCATTGTTTGTGCATAACACCCAGTGCTCCACGCAGAATGTGCCCTCTTTAATACCCATCACCAGGCTAACCCATCTCCCCACCCCCCTCCCCTCTAGAACCCTCAGTTTGTTTTTCAGAGTCCATCGTCTCTCACGGTTCGTCTCCCCCTCTGACTTACTCCCCTTCATTCTTCCCCTCCTGCTATCTGCTTCTTCTTTTTTTTTTCAACATATATTGCATTATTTGTTTCAGAAGTACAGATCTGTGATTCAACAGTCTCGCACAATTCACAGCGCTCACCATAGCACATACCCTCCCCAATGTCTATCACCCAGCCACCCATCCCTCCCACCCCCCACCACTCCAGCAACCCTCAGTTTGTTTCCTGAGATTAAGAATTCCTCATATCAGTGAGATCATATGATACATGTCTTTCTGTGATTGACTTATTTTGCTCAGCATAATATCCTCCATTTCCATCCACATTGTTGCAAATGGCAAGATTTCCTTCCTTTTGATGGCTGCGTATTATTCCATTGTATATTTATACCACATCTTCTTTATCCATTCATCTGTCGATGGACATCTTGGCTCTTTCCACAGTTTGGCTATTGTGAACATTGTTGCTATAAACATCGGGGTGCACGTACACTTTCGGATCCCTACGTTTGTATCTTTGGGGTAAATATCCAGTAGTGCAATTGCTGGATCATATGGTAGCTCTATTTTCAACTTTTTGAGGAACCTCCATACTGTTTTCCAGAGTGGCTGTACCAGCTTGCATTCCCACCAACAGTGTAGGAGGGTTCCCCTTTCTCCGCATCCCCGCCAACATCTGTCGTTTCCTGACTTGTTAATTTTAGCCATTCTGACTGGTGTGAGGTGGTATCTCATTGAGGTTTTGATTTGGATTTCCCTGATGCCGAGCCCAATCATATGTAAACTTCATGAAAGGAAGGACAAGGCCAGTGAGCATCAACCAGCAGGGATTTTGCTGCCTTTGTCCAGGGGACATTTGGCAATGTCTGGAGACACTTTTGGTTGTCACGACTGGGCAAGGGTGATACTACTGGCATCTTGGTAGATGATAGGACTGCTGCTAAACATCCTACCATGCATAGGACAAGCCGCACAACAAGGGAGTATCTGTCAAAATGTCAATATGCCCAGGCTAAGAATCTCTGGTCCAGGTTGTATTTCCAGTTCCTAGAACAATGCCTGGAAACTGGTGGGTGATAGACAAATTCTTACTAAAAATATGAATAAATGTCAGGAAAGATCGTTCAATCCAATTATTCCACATAGGGAAATAAACTTTTTGTTTTCATTGTGGGTCTGAGTACCATATTTTCATATACTTACAAATTAAGTAAACATCAAAGCTTAGGAATTAAGGTGATGGTGGGGTGCCCCCACCAGGAACATAGAAATGTAGGAACTAAGATGTCCTCCGAGAATTAAACTATAAATCAACACATAATGTTGAGCCAGGGTATGTGATGTCCTTGATAAAGAATGGTGCCCAGGCAAATCTCACTTGAGTATTAGTGTAGAACTTCATCTAAAAACATGACTTAGGGAGTCAGACTGTCTGGATTCCAATCTCAGCCTCACCCTGTCGAAGCAAGTAAATGTGCTAAGCATTGTGTCTCAGTTTCCTCACCTGTAACATGGGAATAATGACAGCACCTGTCATAGAGTTGCTACAGGAATAAATGAGATAATGTATTAAAATGGTTTCATAAATGTCATGCTTAGTACATAGTTAGCCCTCAGGAAATATTAGCTGTGGTTGACATGACTGAACCATAACTTCACCTAGCATCTTATCAGATGTAAAGGCATCCAGTGTTAGTGAGACCTGCAGGGGGAGTCAGCAACGGAAGTGCTGCAAAGCAAGAGTCCGAGAGGGAATGAATAATATTTCCTGTTGTCCTATCATACGCTAGGCAATTTTATTGCGTTCCATATCCATTACCTCATTTAATTGCCAGGGCTCATCCTTAGCTAAAGGTGGCTAAGTAACTAATCAAAGGACAGATAGTCATAAGAAGTGTTGTTGAGATGCCTGGGACCTATGTGATGATGGGCAATCCCTGTTCTTCCCACTATGTCATGAGGAGCTGCCCCATCAAAAATGACAATGACCAAGCCACGTGGAGAAGATACTGACAGGAAGTTTATCTTTGCTGTGGAAATGTATGCTTACCTCGATGCTCTCAAATATTTGAATGACCCAGCTAATTTCCCTTAAACTGATTTCATCTTATTAGGTCACACCGATGCCATTTTCCTTCCTGTATCTGCTGACAGGCAAAGAACGGGCATTTAGCCCATGTGAGTGAGTATCCCTGTAGCACTTACATCTCTCAGTATAAAATCTAATAAACTACTCTGTGGTTTTATAAGTTCCTCTCTGTGCTTCTGGATCATGGGAGTCTGCCTCTGACAGAGAACTCTGTCTGCCCCTGTAAACAATAGGTAGCGGACTCCCCCGCCTTGCCTCATGGTAACGTTCAGAGGAAACAAGACCGGCCGCTGGACTGGGCTCTGTGCGGTGGAGATTCAGATCTACTCCCAACCTTGGCCTCATGGTATCTGAGAGCCAAATGGAATGCCATTTTCATGAACTAATTTACCATATTTACACATGTAAGAAGTTCACCTTTTTGTATATGTTCTCCTTTGGGGGTACTTTCTTTTCCTTCTAATTCTGGGGAGAAGAGACATTATTTTTTCCTATAATTTTCCCCTGAACGGGCAGCATTTTTTTAGGCAACAGTGGTGGCCTTACACTTCTGAAGGATCTGATAAGAGCTGCTGAAGGGGGGCAGTGAACTCTACTTAATTAAATCCTGGTTGCTAGAAGAGACTAGAAGAATCTGCCACTGATAGCAATGGTGACAAGCTGAGAGAGGAGTATGCTTGGGGCTGAACATATACGTACTTTCCTTATTTGGCACAATACTAGGATGGATTCCATCCATTCTCTTCCTCTAGGAACAATTTAGGGGGAAAATATCAGCAATTAAGGATGCAGGTCATTGCATGAATAAATATGGAATATATTTATTTAAAGCTCCAGCCTTTTTAGAGGCCACTAAATAGCCAGCAAGGGCCAACCATTTTCATCCCTCTTTTCTGGGCTGAAGTCAGAAGAGATGACCTGGAAGTTGGGATCAGTGACAACCTCTCCTACCACGTCTCCATTGAACATCAATTTCTCCTACAGAATTTCAAAGCCATCATCAAACAGATTACACAACTCATTTTATCAACACCAGTCTTCTGTAGTTTAGCTGACAATTGCATATTCTTATAACAGAGTCATGACTTTGGATTCTGTAACTTTACTTAAAAGCTGTGGGTGAAGAAGGAGATGCTTTAAAATAAGACAAAACAAGATAAGCTTAAAAAGAGGTATTTTGCAGAGTAGCATTCCTCAAAGTGTGGTCCATGGGCCCGGGGGTCCCCAAGACTCTTTCAGGGCACCCATAAGATCAATACTATGTTCATAACAATACAAATCTGTTACACACTTTCCTCATCATCTTGCACTGTTGGTGCAAGAGCTGCAGTGAGTAAGACTTGCAGCACCTCAGCAAGAATCAAGGGATTTACATCAGGCTCTACTAGCAGTTTTTAAATGCAGTAAAAAAAAAAGCATTTACTTTGTTTGAGTGTCGATGCAACGGTCAAATTATTAATTATTGATTTTATTAAATTTCAACCCTCAAAGACATGTTTTTAAAATTTTGTGTGATGAACTAGGAAGTACACATAAAGTACTTCTGCTGCACACCAGTGTGTGTGTGTGTGTGTGTAAAGCACTTGTGCAACTGTCTGTGAGCTGGACTAGCAGCTTTTTCATGGAACACAATTTTAAGTGAAAGAAAGACTGATGGGCAAACTATGGTTATTCAGGCTTGGGTATTTCACAAATGCCTTTTCAAAAGGAACAAAGTGAGCTGTCACTTCAAGGAAAACAAATGACAGTATTTGTTGCCAATGATAAAATTGGAACTTCCAAGCAAAAATTAGAATTTTGGAAAGCTTTCATATGCCACCATGAGTATGACAGCATCCAATACCTGAAACACTTTGATGAGAATGATGGTGATATTAAGGAAAGTGATTTTCTTTTTGTTATGGTAAAGTGAATATGTCAATATTTGGGAGATCTGCACAAGTCAGTAAACAAATATTTCCCAAATGACCAATACATGATGCTGTAATATCACACAAAGGTAAAACGTCTATACAGGTACTGGATTTTAATGTAATGGATTATGCAAAGTTCACTGATATGGTTTAAGATTCCACAATGCAGCTCATTTTTAAGAAACAACCCTACTTGTTGAGTCTAGATGTCATATCAAAGAATATCCACATTTACCTGAAAAAGCTATGAAAATACTCTTGCCTTTTCCAACTACATACCTGAGTGAGTCTTGATTTTCTTCATATACTTCAACCAAAAAAATATATTATAATAGATTAAATGCAGAAGTAGATATGAGAATTCAACTGTCCTTTATTAAGACAGACATTAAAGAGATTTGCAAAAATGTAAAACAATGTCACTCTTCTTATTAATTTTTGTGGATAAATTATTTTTAAAATAAAGGATATTTACATTAATATGTAAACAGTTTGTTATTTTGGATTGAATTCATAGATAAAACATTTAAAATTTCTTAGTTTCAATTTCTAATTTACACAATATTAGATGTTACCTACACCAACAAAAGCTCTTTGGAATTCTCAATCATTTTTAAGAGCATAAAGAGGCTCTGAGACTCCAAAGTTCAAGAACAGCTAATGTACTGAAATGAACTGGGCAAAGGAAGTAAATATTTTAGAAAAAGATGGTGAAAGACATAACCACAAAGAATGAAAGGTAAAATCTCTGGAGGCGATGTTGTCCAAATCTCAACCTCAAATCTGAAAAGTGGTTTGAAATACACCAAATAGATAGGCACTATCATTTCTTTTCCTTTCTGTTTGGACGTTAGTTTTCCCCAGTAAGACTATTAACTATCATCTGTTGGATATCTACTATGTGCTGCACAATCTATTGCAGAATTTGCATAAGTTATGTCAACCAGCTGAATTGATATGACTCTGTCTTTAAGCCCACAAAACCAATTTGGATGATGCTCAAATATTTGGTTGGATTTTTAAGAAAGGCGGGTTCTGTTTCCAATTTATTCTCTTTTTTTCCCTAAGCTAGAAACTCAGGAAAGTAGTACTGCTCTGCAGACTTTCAGGTGTGAGTGTCTTTAGGGCCTCTCCAGTTCTTTTATTAATATTAATGAAGGGTAGTCAGATAAGGAAGTAGAAATGTGGCGGGCGTGTGTGTTTTTCCACAAAACATGTTCTATTTAGCATTTATGGAGCCCTACGAGTTAATGACCTGTTTATAATGCATGTATTCAAAAATTTTTCCACATACCAGCTCTCCCCTCTCCCGTCCCACCTGCCTTCTTTTCTGTTTCTCAGCTTACAACTTTTCCACTTCATCAAATATTATGCCTTGCAATGTGCCTGATTCAGTCCCTTTGTTTCTACAGAAGAGCTTTATATTTCTTCATTTTATAATTAAATTTAACACATACCCAAGCAATAGTATTCAAGATTTTTTTTGTTTCTTATTGTTTTATATTTTCCTAGATCTCTGGTATTGCAACATTATATCTTCCACATTGCTACTGTAAGCACATTGAAATTCAACTATTTTAGAGTTTAAATAGGATTTGGTAGCTGGTCAGAGCTAGTCCTTTCTAGCATTAGATTCTGAACTCTAAATAATTAATTTATAGTGGAAGTTAACTTAGAACTCAACATGTTTGTAGAGAATTGTCTTAATCCAGATATTAGCATAGTTACTGTTGCTTTATCATAAATGAGATACATGACAATACTCTGGATATTCCTCATTCATCAAACATGGTACAGAGCTTACACGTTCAAGCTCTGGCGTCAACGACCTGAGTTTGAAGATTGGTTTTACTAATGACTAACACAGAAACTGCCTAATCTTTGTCTCAGTTTTGTGAACTGTAAGTGGGGATAATAATAACATCAGAATAAAAACAAATGAGTATCCAGTATATAACATCACAAAGGATATACTGACTCTTAATTTAGATTATTGTTATTAATGGCCAGTGAGACTGTCTTTAAAGGAAAAAGAAAATCTCATTTGATTAAAATGAAGGTAAGCTTTATTTGCTGTTCCTCTTTAGCTCCTTTTGGTGTAAGGTTAGGTTGTGTACTTGAGACTTTTCTTGCTTCTTCTTCCCTTTTTTTTTTTTTTTTTACTTTTCTTGCTTCTTGAAAGTAAAGCATTCATATGCGCTAAATGAAGAGTTGAGAAACAGCGGAAAATCTTCAGTGAATTAAAATTAAGATTTCTATGTAAACATGTAGCAAAGGCTGAGATTCCCTGATAACATACTTTGCTTCTAAAGCTCCTAGGATGAACAATTAGAGTAAGCTACAGTTGGCATATTCCACAGGAACAAAACTTACTAGTAAAGTGCTGAATGATTTTTGAAACAGCTGAGAAATCCCGCTGATAGAAAGATTCTCCCTGACAGGGGACAAGAGTTCAAGCTGAGTTCTGGCATTTTCTGCAGAGGACTTTTCCAAAATAACACTAGGGAACTGTTAAATAAGGCACCATGCCCAGAATTATGTAGAAATCTACAATAGAGCAAAGCCTTATAGTTTGTAGCTATCCTGCTAGAAAAAGCTGAGATGCAATAGGAAGCATTTGTGTTGCTTTCTAAATGATCCTCCCCTTAAATCATCATTAACAAAGGGAGAGTAAGCTTCATGGACGGGTAAAAAGAAGTTGACACAAAATGTCCCAACTGTAGAAGCCATTTATGTCTATGCCACAACATGAGCAAAAACGAAAAGCATAATGCCAAGTAATCTCTTCTGATGCCAAGAGATTTATAAATCCTTACTGCGAAGTTTACATAAATTCTATTTTCTTTAATTAAAAGCATACTAGATTGAAAATATTATGAGACACACAAGATGATGTTGATTAAATAAAGTTTGTTAGGATGGTGCAAAGCAGTAAGCAAAAGACAGCAATCCAATAGATCCATGAAATGTGCTTAAAAACAATGCAGTGCAATGGTCACAGAGGATGGATTTCAAATCGAATGAGTCAGATCTTAAAACAAATGACCTGTGCAAAACCACGAAGCTCCCAGTAGGAGTATAGTTGACTAAAGGTGAGGATAACCCAAGTGCCCACAGCATTGACGTCATAGGAAGTCATGCCTGTGAGCTCTTCCAGGCACTGTGTCACTCTTGGGTGATGACCAAGTTTGCACATGGGAGTTTTCCGTACAAAGCTCAGGTTAGGAACATATATTACCCAGGTGGTAAAAGCTGCATGTTTGTGTCCAATCTTGAAATTATGATATCCCCATCAAAATCTCTGCTGCTGCTGTGCATCCAGAGGAATCAAAGGAACGGGGCCTATGGATAAACTTCCTAACCACTCTGTTGCATCTAACACCGTTCGTCATTCTCTGCTTCTTAAAACTGCTTCTTTTTTTTTGTTTTTTGTTTTTTGTTTTCTGCAACATCTCTTCTTGCCAGTTAAATAGATGAGCTCCCTAGGAAGGCAAACCTTTTTCAAAAACCAGCTCCGATACTAACTTGTAGTAACTAACATAATCTTTTGAATCTCAATTTCCTCAGTTGAAACAATGGGGATAATCATACCTCCTCATAGAGTTATTGTGAAGGTTCAATAAAACTGTAATAATAAAAATGCCTGTTAACCCCTACATAGGGCTTTCTAGGAGTCGGCACTGCTTATGTGGTGGTGTATTATCCTTTTTAGCCTTCACACCAGTGCTATAAGGTTGGCGCTATTATTATCCTCAAGCTACAGAGGCACAGAGACCTTAAGAAACATGTCAATGGCCACAGCTAATAAGTGACAGAGTTGTGATTTGAACCCAAGCACTGTCTGTGCTCTAAGCCACCATGGTATAAATGTACATAAAATACTTGGTAAAATTCCCTGGGAATAATTAGCACTCAGTACAGGTTAGCCATTATTACTGTTTTCATCGTTTTTAATTTGTAACCATTCCTTCTTCTCTGGCCCTGTGATACTTGGCCTCCTAGTCACTAATACAATGTTGGGATTCTTAAGAACCCATTATTTTTACAATTCCATACATTCTTCCTGGGTAGTTTCATCTATTTTTATAACTTCAGTTACATTGGTATGCTGATGATTTCACAAGCTTTATCTTCTACTATGACCTCTCTTATGAACTCCAAACATACATCTACCTTCTTTTTGCATGGATTGACTTAGAAATCCCTAAAATTACTCATCTACTGCTCCACTCTCCAGCTCCATTAGAAGAGCCACGATCGAATGAGTCTCCCACATTACATCCTTTGGAATCAGCCTCCACCTCCTGCTTCTCTCTAAATCCAAGGCGTTACTAAATTCTACCACTTCTTATCTCAATACCAAATTCTTATCTCACTCATGTCTCGGAAAACTGACATTGTCCACCTCCAATGCTCCTGCCTCCATCCAGGTTCCCGAGAACTTTGTTGCAAACAAAATTGACTTTTCACTGGTTTCTTTGCTACTACTCCTTCCTCTTAAATTCTTTAATGTGAATTTCCATTTCAATGAGCTCTTTGTTTTCTTACCTGTGACTAACCTGCACAGCAGCTCTGTAACATGTGATTATTACAGGGTAGTATTATTATATATTGCATATGGTTGGCAACTGAGGCATTGGAGTGCCTGAGGTAGAGTAGAGAAGACAGCATGGTGATCATTGGAGGCAGAGAGAAGTAAAGGTGGACTTCATAAAACCCAAAAGGTCTTTATCCAAGATTGTAGAGAAAGATCTAGAAACCACACTGAGGAGGGAGGAAAATGCTAACTGCAACATCGAATCCTGTGACATAGAGGATGAGGTAGACTAAGCAGCTTTTCCTGGAAGGGGCTGCTTAGGAATCCACATAATCAGAGGCCTGGCAGGCTTCTCTCAAGGCCAAGAGATGGACAAATGCTTAGTGAAGAAAGTGGGGGTTGTGGGGAAACAGCAGTTAGTCCAAAATGTAAAGAGTCAGGAGGAAGTAGCTCAGGATGCTGTGCCTGGTGACAGAAGTCAAGTGAGAGAAGGACTAGACAGGTTTATATGTTGGACTGTGGTTGACCAAAGGTAATAGGTCTGAGTGACATGGAGGACTGAGAGGAAGTTGCAGGTTTTTGACAGCACTGGTCTCAGGAGCCCAGGTTAATGGGGCATCTTAGATTTTCCTGGAATTATTTCACTAAGACCTCACTTGACTATTTTTCTCAAGAAATCTGAGCCCAGAAGGACAAGTAGCACATTGAAAGAATTGCTAGGACCATCACTAGGGTTGACAGGGTCACATGCATCAAGAATCTGCACAATAGCATTAAGATAAAATAAGGGAAGAATAAAGAGATAAAAATAAAACCAGTTCTGAACTACTAAGTCCCAAACCTACTTCCTGACTCTTAGCTCATGTACTTGGGAAAACTCCATTGAGTCAGTAGACAGATGACACTTTGGTAAGTATCACTTTAATTGAAGGAGTTTGCAAAGCAATTTATACTAAGAAAAATTGTTCAAGCACCACAGAAAATCTGAGTTATTTCTTCATATAAATGACATGGTAAGATTTTTGTGTTTTAGTCGAAACTGAAATTGAGTTATAAGGAGAACTGAATTGTTCTTTATTAATTAAGAAACTGAAAGAGCTTGTGTAAACATAGGACAGATTGTTTTATTGTTAAAATATTTTACATGAGATGCCATTTCATAATTTAATAAAACATCTGATTAGCAATAAAAACATGAAATTATTTATGTTATGAAGAAGAAAGGTGCTAGATGAAATTATTAACATTATTTCACTGAAGAAACACTGAAGAAATTATGAATATATTTTAAATAATTGATAGATTATGGATCCAACTGGTATAAAGTGTCTCAACCAGTTTGAAAATATAAGCTTACCAAGTGTGACAAGCAGGTTCATGTACGAAAAAAAGGAAAAGTACAGAGCTTGGAAGAAATCAAGGCAGCCAATAATATTTCACACAGCTGTCTTTCTCCATTAGCTATATCTTTGGGAACTTTGAAGCTTTATCATTACAACAAATAAAACTGTTATCCAGGGAATATGCAATTTTGAAATGCCAGAAGGTTACTGGAAATTCTCTGATAAGCAGTTCTTTGAAAAGGCATCAAGCAAGATTTATCTGGATCAATGGAAAAAAAAATCTCAAAGAACATAATGTAATTTGAACATTTTATAAGCAGAGGCCAAGGGAAATGAAACTTTCTTCATAAACGGATCACTAACCTGATGGCTAGCTTTCTTTATAAAATTGCATGTCATGTCTAAAGATCCTTATGGTAAAATAGGATCAAAAGACATCACTGTGTCACCCAAATATGTGAGTCCTTCCTTTACCAAAACACTTGAAAACACTTCAACAGAATTCATTTGACACAGAGCTCCTTTCTATTTTTTAACTTACCATTTTACTAAAAATAAGATTATGGTTAGCAGAGAAGGAATACATAAGAATGTTATATGCCCTTCATTAGAGCTAAAGAAGTAACCCAAAGAAACACCTGAGCATTTAACAGCTATTGTCGAAAACTTGATTACTTTTAAATATTACAATTCATATTTTTAGAAATAAGATATGGCCAGACAGAAGATGTACAAAGAAATTCCTAAAAGTTGCTAATGTTAGAAGAAATACTAGTAGCATTGGAAAGCCATTAGTAATGGAGAAACAGAATGAAGAATTTAAGGAAAACCTTTCCCATTTCGCCCAGGCTGAGCACATATCTGAAAGAGAGGGGCCGGGCTGTGGGTGGAATTTTCAAGAAGCACAGCTGCATTGGAACAGTTCAAGTTCGTCATCCTTCCTTCCTGGACACGGGAAGCCCAGGTGAGGCACCATACTCCTGAGACACACGGGCCCGAGAACATGGGCCAGGGCATGACATGGGTCTGAGAGTCACCTGCAGGTACTGAAGAGACTTGCACAGATGCCATGCCCCTTTCTGATCCCTAAGACATATTGGTATTTTGTAGACCTAAATTTAGGATCTTGAATGCTATGTAGACACTAGCTAAGAGGAGGCAACAGGGCATAAGTATGCTCTAAAAACCAGGGACCTGGAAGGAGTGGATTAAGAAGGAGCTGTCAGGAGCTGGGAAGAGTGAGCTCTCCTGAGTGGAAGAGAACAGTGAAAATTTCAGCAGTGGGATAAGAGAAGGCAAACACAACTGGTACAGATACTACCTGGGAAGGTTGTTGGGTCCCCAGCTGTCATATGTGCTCACACAAATATCCTTGGTCTCAAAGGTAAATTAGGGTAAATTGTTTTGACTAATCGAGTGGGGGGAAAAAAGTTCAAGTCAGTTAAACCATCAGCTTTCTTGATGTAGTTGGGATTTTGAATGAACCAATAGGCTTTTGACTGTTAGCCTCAACTGTGCTTTGCAGACTTGTGCCTAAACAGGATTTAAGGGGATTTTTTTTTTTCTTCTAGTGTGATGATGGATTTATTTTGTACTACCATTCATGCTCAGTTCCTCTCGTGACAATATGCATTGTGATTCAGTGAGAAGGAGGGAGCCAAGCTGGTAAGTGACTCCAGGACAAAGAGAGAACACTTGCAAGGGAAAGTCCATTACTTGGACACCGTTAGCACCAACCTTTGACCACTGAGTTTATCAGCCACATAAAAATGTTTTCATTTTAGAGAGAGAAAAAGAAGTTTTCATTTTAAAGATGAGATCTTTATTTATTTTTTTAAAAAATTCTATTTATTCATTCATGGGAGACAGAGAGAGAGAGAGTCAGAGGCAGAGGGGGAAGCATGCTCCCTGTGGGACAGGGAGCCCCAGGTGGGACTCAGTCCCAGGACCCCAGGATCATAACCTGAGCCAAAGGCAGATGTTCAACCGACTAAGCCACCCAGGTGCCCAGTGGTGAGCTCTTTAATCAGGAAGTAATATCTGGCTATAAACCCTCATCAGCTATGCTCACATGTAAGACCCATGGACTGTACCTATGCAGCTTACTCAAAAGGATGCCAAGTATAGCAGACACCAAAGTCTTAGGAATATCAGCTACATTATAACCTCCTTATCACTAAGATCTATTTCTGTGTCCTGGGCGGAAATTGAATTGATCTGCCCTGATTTTCTCTTCTTAAGGGCTTGATGACTACCTATAGTAAGTGCTCTGCTGGTTACTGGCAACCTGTGGAGTCCATCTCCTCTCAGGTGTAGGGGTTGAGACAACCCATTTGTAAACTCCCAAAGATAAAGATATTTCTTCCTTAAAAAAATTTTTATGAAAGGAAGGTGTTGGGTTTTTGTTTTTTGTTTTTTCCAACTGCAGGACACCTTCAGAAGGTTCCTAAAATATCTGAGATATGTCCTTTTGGACATAAATCTTCCTTTTCAGGCCACATTTCCCTTCTGTTTCTCTCACATTGTTTTAACAAATGCTAATCCATTATATCTGTTTTTCACCTACTCCGTTATGGTAGAGCAGGTTGACTAAATGCTTTCTTCTAAGTCTCTCAGTTGCTAGATTCTAGAGGACGCTTCTGCAAGTGTTAGGATTATATACACACTCATTAGTTTTCTGTATGCGTCTAAGGTAGTAGTAATATTGTACATCTGTCTAATGTTTTACAGGTTCCAAACTGTTTAGAGGAACTTTATATAAAGCTATTCTTCAGGAAAGCAATAACTGCCAGAATCATCTTTCTAGTCTGTCTTTCTCACTGCTTTCCATGTGTCACCAGGCTGCTGGACAAATTAGGAAAATTTCCTGTTCCTATCACATCAAGTCAGGATTCCTCATTTTGTGGAGTGCATGATGTAACCCCATCCGGCCCTTCCTTCGGCATCCACTCTGTTTTTCCAATGCTCCCCAAAACGGGTCTTCTGCTTCAGCCAGGTCAGCCTCTGAAGGTCATGAATGGAAGAGGCTGTGGTCAGTCCTGTCTGTTCGTTGTTTTCATCATTTCAGGTTTTCCCTTTTGCAGCTTCTGCAAATACTTCTAGCACTTCCCAGCCTATCTTGTGGTCCATTGTCTGCCAGGTATCATTCAGTCTCTCCAGGCAATTCCAACTTCTCCCTCTACTGAGTGCTCAGAGCCTTTACTTTTACATTAGAGACATTTTGTTCTTTTGTACATAATTGTACATTATATTTTCTCCATTTATATAGTCCTCTATTTTATGTCAGTCCTATCTCCCCAAGATACATTTGTTGAAGGAAAGGGTCATGCTGTGTGTTTGCACTGTTGCTCCCTGTTGCACCTAGTACTCTATTCCGTGTACGTCACTTAGAAGGTTTCCCCAACTGGGATTAATTTCTCCGCTCTCTGCAGTAATTTCAGCCTGGATGCTGTTTCTTCAGCTATTAAAGCACTGATCACAGCTGCTTCCTACTGTATATTGTGAGCTGCAGATGAGTTGCCAACCTAATTCATCTTTTCATCTCTCAAAATACCTGAGATAGCACTGTTTGTAAAAAGAATTTAACAGGGGTTGCTAATTGTTTCTATTAAATTTCAACTTTGTTTAATATGGCACCATTTCCTATTAGCCCTCTTTTTGAGGAACAAACATTTCCATGGTTAAAAATGAGTAGACTTGAAGAAATAATTTTGACATTTGGCATGTGAGAGGAAAATAACAGTTTGATGCTCTCCTACCTCATTTATTAAAAAATAATGTTAAATTCTAAATATAAATATAAATTAATCAGTGTGTTGTCAGACCATCATTCATTCAGAGGCATTTTCTATATCAAAAATGCAAGCGTAGATATGGCACACAGTAGGTAATTTTTATAGAAACATTCATAAATCAATGTGTTAATACAGTTCTCAGCAGAAGATTTTTACATAATTGTCAATTTCTTGACTTTAATATCTTTATAAGTTAATATCTTTGTAATTGGCAAAGTAAAATGAAAATTACCTTTATAACGTTTAGGAAAACCCCATGACATAACCAGTTGATAACTGATTAGTCTTTTTTTTTCTTGCTATCTTGATTTAAGTATGACACGATGTCTTTTGTTGGAGAGAGCAGAACTTTTGAAGGTCTCAGGCGGTCATGTGAAAGCTTTTCACCGGTCCTTTGAATAATTTTAATTAAAATTCAGTTTAAATCAATCTCCTAGGCTTAGCAAAAGCATCTGTCATGTTTTCCCCACTTAAGAACTTGAGCTGAAAATATGAACATTTTCCTGTTATAAAAGCGCTGCATCCGTGTAAAGTTAAAATAGCTTCTGAGGACAATTTTCAACACATTTGGAAGAATTATGGCTTTAAAAATGCAACTTTCAGAAAACACATTGATGCCTCATTCAGTGACGTGCCTGCATTTCTTGCTACACATAATACCTTCTCTCAGCATGTGCTCTATCCCTTGAACCATTAGTCTTCTCTTAGTCTCCTTGGCCTGGCCCATGGCCAGTACACAGCACACTAAGGCTTGCCACACAACAGGTGCTCAGAAGTGTTTGTTGGATAAATGAATGCATTAACTAACTGAAGGATAGAAAAGCCTTGCCTTAGTCCCTTTATGTTCTTTTATTTGTACTAACTACTAATGCAGTTACTAGTTCTAGACTAGAATGGTCTCCTAAAACAATGCCCTTGACCTCCTAAGACTAATTAGTAAAAACTGGCTAGAGAAACAGAGGATCAGAAAGATCAAGTAAAGGTCTCTGTGCAAACAAGAACAAAATAGTTATAACATGCTTTTTTTAGAAAGGCACTTCCATCTGCCAGAAGAATCTCTAAAAATCCAACTCTGGGGACTATACTATATGAACGGAGTTCCCTTTGATTTGTTTCTGATGTTACGGCAGCTTCTGCAAAACCAAAATGAAAGTCCTGCGAAGTTTATCCGTCTGGTCTTACTTGAGGCTCAGATTCTGGTTCCTGAATCAGATTTTTATTCCCTGTTTGGGTGAGGCCTGAATCTTTTGGTCCTTGACCCTATGCTAGCAGTTTATCCTGTTGTGCAACTCCATTGTATTCTGTGCAGATGGTGCCCCCAGGAGTTCTGGCCCGTGGTGGTCCTGTCATGGGTCTGAACACACGGCTATGTTTTTATCCCATGGCATTTTTTAAGAAGAAAAATCTTTCATATTTTCAAGAGAGTCTGATTTTACCCCTGTCATATATATCAAACTGGCATTTTGGAGTAAACCACTGTGGCTTGTTGATAATAATTCAAGTTGTTCTTTTAAGGATAAAACACATTCATTGAAAACCCGAGTTAGCTGCAATGTCTTTGTAGGCCAGTTCGATTCCTTTAT
Organism: Callorhinus ursinus; assembly: GCF_003265705.2. NCBI lineage: Eukaryota > Metazoa > Chordata > Mammalia > Carnivora > Otariidae > Callorhinus > Callorhinus ursinus. The sequence continues at coordinate 37,480,796 of NW_027397073.1, forward strand.
TAAGGATGCAGGGCCATTTCCCACATAATTAGTTCTTTCTGAAAATGTTTTCTGCTGAATATATATTGTCATAATACACAGTGATCTTTAAGAAATCTTGTATCAGACCCAATGGGATCATTTGCAGAAGTGAGGGCAGAACATTTTTCTGGACAAAGGTTAGCATTGTATCTGCCTAGCTTTCCTTGATCAAGAAACAACAGCATCTGAAATTTGCAATATATAGCTGAAGGGTTTTTTTAAATGATATTTTCATGAAAATAATTCCCAAAGCAGTTTAATCAGTCCATATCAGTTTTCTTTTTAATCAAAATTAAAAAAAAAATCATAGGCCAAACACAATAGCAATGCTCATCTTGGTTTGTAAGACGTGAGCTGTATTGCCCACAAATATCTGTTTTATGGGTTCCCCTTTTAGGTCTGTTCTGGAACTTTATCAATTCCCCATTTCTTTTCTGAGACTTCAAATTATCCATTTCCATGAATTTCTTTTATAGAAGCAATTCAAATATTTTCAAGTCTGTCCTATTTAAAACTGATATTTAAAAAAAATGTCCTTTAATTTGGGTTCCCATTTGGCCACCCTCTCTAAAATGTGGTCACTTACCCATGCTTCCACTCCTAGTGAGGGGCCTCATTCCAGCTGGGAAGTTCTCTCTCCATGCTGAGCAAAGCTGGCTTGGGGGTGGGGTGATATAGACAAAATGAAGCTGTCTTCCTTCCCTTTTTGTGTGATTATTCTCAGGTTTTTTATTCCACTGTGTTGCTAAAGTTTCTTAGGTGGACCCTAGACTCTTCAGGGCTGATTTTCTTTATGGAGAGCTGAGTAATTGCTTCTTTTTGTGGGAGATAGAGGCCCCATTTTGTTGATGTCACTCTGGCTAATGCTTCCCAATGTCTCTTGAAGACGCTCTTCCTCTTCCTCAACCCAACTAACGTGTTCACTGGGCTCTTCCTCAGGCTTCTTTTCCTCTTGGTATACATCTCCTTGGATAAGTCACATTTTTCATAGCTTTAACCACCTACATACAAATGACTTTTAAATCAATGTCTCTACACAAGACATTTCCTATTTATCCAACTGCCTACCGGAATCTTTACATGGATATCCCACAAAAGCTTCCCATCAAAATGTCCAAAGCCACTGTGTTTATCCTTTCCATATGTCAACCTCTCCCCTTGATGACTTGCTTTTTCTCCTGGCCTCCTGCCCAATGTCTAAATCATGTTGATTCTATTTCTGAAATATCTCTTAGATTTATCCTCCTTTTTCTTTCTCACTGCTACTATCACTGCAACTTCCTTAAATCATGGGGCTCTAATGATTCTTGCTTGGGATTTGTAGTATATTACCTCTTTGCTGTTCTTCCTGGTTAGGGGATCCCTGCCCTCTGAACTTTCTTACAAACTATGGCAATAATGATTTTTCTAACAGTCATATTGACTATGCCATTGCCTGATCTTAATTCTTGAATGGTTTCTCATTGCTTTGGTATAAATTTTAACCTCCTTAATATAGTCTGAAAGACCTTTTATGATACATCTCTCCATCTGTTCAGTTTTACTGTGTACCACTTACTGCAACATATTTTATGCTTTAGCAATACTAAACCATTTCAGTTACCTACAAATATCATACTTTCTTACTCCTCCAATACTTTTTAAATGATGTTCACTCCTTCTAGAATATTATTTTGCATTGGTATTATGCACCCCCTCCTCCCAAATCTGCCTGTCAAACTCAGAGTCATCTTTCAAGTTTCAGCTCATTTATCTTTCCCCTTATTAATCCTCCGCCCTCTCTATTGTGCCTTTTGGGGCTTATGTTGTGGCATCTGTCACATGAAATCATGACAATTTGCTTGTGTATATGTTTTTCCTCTACACTCTGTGAGCTCCCTGAGGACAGAGATTGTGTCCACAGACCTCATCCAGTAATTGGTACATGGCTGGTGACCAAAGTAGATTGAATGAATGCAAAAGAGAATTTGAAAAAAATACAGATTTTCTTATCAAGGGTCACTCATTTTACCAATGATTTTATGAAAGTGAAAAATGCTAAGATTGCGAGTAATTATTTTTTTATATTTCAACATGACACTCAATTTGAAGTTCTCTCTTCATCCACAGCGCAAAGCCCTTGAAAACATCAAAATATTACTTTCTAATGATGAATGGCTTGTTTTAAGCCTCCCAAAGTGACACAGGCAGAAAGGAATAATAAAAGAAATTACTGAGAAACTGAGAGAATTGTACTGCTAGTCATGGGATTATGATCTGTCCACTCCAGCCTTTGAAGGACATACTTCCATTTGCCTGCTCTATGTATAGAGAATTATCTGATGCTGTTTGAATAAAAGGGTGATTTATAGTCACCATTGATTTAAAATGCTTTATGAACTAGTTTTTAATCCTTCTTCCCTAGTTTTTTCCTCATCAAAAATGATTTCATGGTATTGCCTACAAATATTCCAAAGCAGGATGAACTTCATAAGAGAAAATAGCTTAGGCTGACAAATTATTATTCTAAGGGCCAAAGAAAGGTTGTCATGGATTTTTAAAAGGCTCTAAGATAGAACAGAACAGAATTGGACTGGGTTCTATTATTAACTCTTGCATTCTTGCACAAAGTTCATCTCTCTAGGCTATGGTCTCCTCTTTGATAAAAGTAACAGAGTGAACCAGTCACTAGCTGGTGTCTAAGCCTCTCCCAGCACTAGAACTTGGTAATTCAGTCCAGAGATGAGCTTCTCTGAATCCAGCATAATATTAGAAAATTGTGTTATCAAAGAGGTGGGGGAGGTGTGCAGAGGTGTAAGTTCTCATAAAATTATGTGTACTTGTTTTTAAAAGCAATAAGAATATAGCCCGAAGGCTGACTCATTAGAATTGATTGATGCACTGAGAGCTCTCCCAGTCATGATTAATTCTCATGGGTATAATATCTTCATTTAGATTAATACACATAGTGTTTCATAATTATAAGGTAAGAGCAAGATGTACTGGTGGGGAAATGTTTATAGGTAAGCTGAGCAGCACTGAAAATGTCAAAGAGTAATAACGTTTACTGATGAGTGTAAGTGCTGCAAATTAACAACAACAACCTTTCCTTGTTTGTTGCTCCTCAATATAGCTAATCAGAGCATGAGCAAAGAAGATTCTTCCTGGTTCTTTTTATTTCTGTAATGATGAGGTACTGTAGAATATGCTTGGAGTCTGGAGTGCCACATTACTACAGTTCCACACCCCCACATCTTTCAAGACTACATTATTCTTTTGAGCTTTTTCTCTGGTAAAAGAATGAGCACCTAAGAATCAAGATTTATAGTCTCAACACCTGAGGCTGGAGGAAATTTCAGATAACAGGACCACATGGCTCTTTACCTGCTAAATTTTCATTACAGGCGAATGAACTTGTTTATAAGGCTAGAAAGGATTTGGACTAGAATCAAATGGTACTATTTCCTTAGTGTATATGAAATGTACACTAGTAAGTAATGTGGGTTAGCAAATAAAGACATGACAGTTCCCTCTAAGAATCTAACTGTTAAGATCCAAAAGAAGGAATTTTAGCAGATTGACATTTACTTTTATGAATTTTATATTTCCTTAAGCATATTTTTTGTGTGCTTTATAAAAAATTTGTATAATATAGGAGATTACAAAGAAGAAAATAATCTCCTGTATCTCAAGATTTAAAGATATCTGCAATTAATGTTTCCTTCTAGGTTTTTTATTAAATCAATATATCTACATAATTATGATAACTGCACAATTTTGTGTCCTCGTTATTGTTACATTAGGACATTCCTATTTTACTGATCATTAACACATTCCATAGATATAATTCTACTATGTGCAATATGCTGAGCTCATTAGTTTTTTTTACACGGATTATCTCGTGGAATCCTCTCAAAAATCCTACAAGGTAGCCCTATTATTATGCTCATTTAGCAGACAAGGATAAAAAAGTTAAAGAAGATAAACCAACATCAGACAGTTTACAGGAAGATATTTGATGTAGCTCATGAAAGAAATGTACAAGCTTAAATGCATAGAAGACCACATAATATTCTGTTGAGCAGATTTACCATAGGTTCTTAATTATTTCCCTTTTGAGTGTGCATTACTATTCATGATGTCCTCCCACCATTTCCATTCCTCTGGATCTACCCATTTTTTACATGTACCTCAAAGCAAACTGTTCCACTGGCACAAGAGAGATAAATGACTACACTCCACAACCCCAAATAGTGCTGTGTGGTCATCTCAACAATGAGGAAATGCTGGGTCACCCTTTTTTTCCTCAACACATTGTTTCAGAGAACTTATGAGGCACATCTGAGGAGTATCTGAAAGAGTTCTGGATTATAAATGAGGAGACCTGGGTTTCAGACTGCCAATTAGACTGGATTGGTTTTGGTCTTTGACAATTACTTCTTCACTCCAGCCTTAGTCTCCTAGGTGTCAAAGACATCTATGAGGGAAACACAAGCCTGTAGGAATGATGGTTAGTCCACTCATCCCTGTTCTCATAAAGACAGCCTCTCAGACGCCATCTTCCTTTGCCTATAGAAGTCTCCTCACATATCTGACTAATAGCCTCGGTTGCTAGGACAAACTGATGGCATAAACACCTTGTAATCAAGCATGACTTTATTGCTTAACTATTCTGTCAAGGGCCCTCTGATGCAAAACTCCAAGAAAGTTAAAACTCACTGAAAATAAAACTCAATAAAATAAAATGTGACCTGACTGATAACAATAAATACAGACTGTGCAAAACTGGAGTGGGGATGTAAGTTTGTCACTAAGCTTTGTGGAGAAAATGGGTTTCAGATGCCCCTAGGAAATGTTACTGTTTTTATTTATTCCATATTCTCCACAGTCTTGTTAGTCTTTCCTGCTATTAAAATTTTACTTTCTATTTTCAAAATGGAGTATCTCACTATTAAAAACATACAAGACAGTGCAAAGTAATGTTAACTCAACAAATACTACTGTCTGCTCAATGGTGAGAAAGAGTGGAGCATTAGGGCAGTGTCACTGACCTCAGAGATCACAAGTGGGGAAAGCATGAAATACACCCTAATGACAGAGATGAATGCTATTATGAAAGAGGAAGTGAATTGAGCTTTGCTAAGGTACAATTAGAAACAAATTTTCAAGACAACTATGTCAAGCACTGAAAATTAGATCATTAATAAAACTGAGCATTTACTTCAGCTCTAAGAATCTAGACAGCCAGAAAATTAAAAAAAAAAAAAAGGAAATGGAGAGCTTATATAGTTTTCCTTGTACAATAAAGAAAGTTTCCAAGTTTATATTTTCCTGGCACAAATTCTTATGAGCAGTGTGTGGTATAGCTCCTTATTCTGAAGCTATTGAGCAATATGTAGCATAACATTACTGCAATTGTTCAAAGTTATTCTTTCTTTATTTTACCAGAGTGCCATGTAGTATGGTAAACTTTAACAGTGGTCAAGGGCACAAAATTAAACAGTTACTCAGTAATGATGTTACATGTGTATGGTGTGTATGGTGGGGGGAGGAAAAAGAATGGAAGACAATGAGCTTGATGTATATGATCCAACTTACTATAGCACTTAGAGATGTTTTGGCATATACTCTTAGCACAGTCCGTTCAAGGTTAAATCTTTTTGGCAGCTGCTCAAAGTGCCAATATTTTGTATGGCTGATTGAAGAAAGATCTATATGTTTAAACAGCAGGTGAAAAGGCAGCAGAGTTGACATTCTATTGGAAAATTTAAGAAGCCTGACTTATACTCTCACACAGAGGTGGGTCACTCTAATACACAAAGAGATGGATAAACTCTTTCTCAGAAAAGAAGAAAGAAGTTCTGCATCTAACCTTGTGGTTTTATAAGTCCCATAAAGCATGAAAGAAATAATTTGGGTCTAGAAATTTTTATGAGTAGTTCTCACCATTATACTACCTGAATCCACAAAAGGATTCAAGAAATACTTTTGTCAAATATCTGAATATTTGAGTAAAAAGACATACTGATGGGCCCTCCTGGGTATAAATGCTTCACCTGACCTAGTATGGTTACTTAGTATTGTTCATTTGAATATTAGAGGATGTGTATTTTATTTTTAGCATTGCTAATGTAAAGTCTTTCTTCCTGGTAGCAATTTGTAAAGGCTATTAAGGCCACTCCTGATTGTGAGAGAAAAAAATCCTACCATCTTCATTACTCAGGCTGCCTATATTTCTGTAGGGTTGGGCACATGAACATGTCTCCAATTCACCTAAATGCCAATCCAGTTATTTAGATCTATCAAATGAGGAGGATATGGCACAGCTCTTTTTATAAGATTTAAAATTGTAATTGAATCTGCCAAAAGAGCATGCTTGGGTAGCCTCATCACAGACTGGGGATGCCTTCTGGGTTCTACCTACTTGGCTCATAGCCACTTATGATTCAAATCATAGGGTTTTAGAGTCACAGACACTTTCAGATTTACACTGCTATAGTCCTTCATCTTGAGTTTCACTATTTATTAAACAGAGCCATCTGAAAAGAATCTTTCTCACTGGGTGTCAGAATGGTACCTCTTTGCCTTTCTCCTAGTTGATCTATGTAATTCTGTATCTTCTGACTTATTGGTGCGGGGTAAGGTGGATTATGTGAGTTGGTGAAGAAATGTCCAGCAGGACTCCAAAGTTTGAGTGCTTATGGAAGATTGCCACAAGATGCCATGAGGCCATGAGAAGAGATAGGAGGGACCCTTTAGGACAAACACCTCTGTGCTAAGAGTGCTGCTTACAGGGACAAATATTTCTCTCATCTCTTTTAGCAGCCATTCACAGTATTTCAGAAGAGCAGAAGAGCTGAAACTATGAGAAGATGATGATGTGTGGTTTCTTTTTTTATATAAACTTTGCTTAGAATGTCCAATTTAGAACTAGGTTAGAGAATATTTGGCTTATAACGAATTAAACTAAAAACAATGTGGAAAACCCCTCCTCCCCAGTGTTGAAAATAATATCCCATCTAAGTAGGCATTATGTTTTATGAGAAGACTATTGCAATATTCTGTCTCTTCTCTGCCTCCTTTCTTGCCTTTTTCAAAATCATCACCCAGGGTGATCAACTTCTTGTAACCCTTAGTACCTATAGCCATGCTTCTCAAACAAAGGCGATTTGTAGTCAAAAGAAGCTCTAAAGGATATCATCAGTGTGTTGGGAGAATGAGAAACTATTAGATAGGCACGGTGCATTTCTCTGGAAATTTGGAGAAAAAGATTTTGATGCCGAATGAAACAGAGGTTTCTTATGGAGCAAAATGCAAATACATGAGAATTCAAAGAACTTGATATTCATGGCAGACCACGTATATAGAGACTCTGACTCTATATCCTCCTGTGAGTATGCACTTATTGTTTTTATTTTATTTTAATTAATTAATTAATTTGCTTTGTTTCCTTTGGGGAAGGGGTTTGGATTTCAGAAGCACTAAATGCTCTAAGGAATGGAGGAAAAAACCTTGAAATGACATAAAAGGCCTTCCCCATCTGGGTACCTACTGACCTCTCCAAAATCACCTCCTTTCACTGTACCCTCAAACTCCAGGACACCCGTTTAGTGCTCCTCTATACACCCGTTTCTGGTCTTTGCTCATGCTAGTTTTTCAATCTTGAATGCCTTTCCATCTTTCTTCATCTAGATAACTCCCACTCACCTGTGAAGATCCAATATAGGTATCACCTCCTTCAGGACCTCTCTGGGCACCTGAACACTCTATTATTTCCTACACTATGAGAAAATTATCACCATATGTACCTGTCTTCCTAGGGCACTCCTTAAAGACAGGGACTTGGCAGGGTGTAGGTCATTTAAAACCTCAAATACAGGGTCTAACTCTGAGATTTATGAATGTCTTACTCTAATATACAGGTTGTGGATCATGTAGACATGAGTCCTGATTATGATATGATTATTTAAAAAAGGGCATCGTTCATTTCTCTTTTATTTGTGATTTTTTGGTGTTGTGAAATAGTGAAAGAATACAGTTAACTAAATCTGATTTTTCTTTCATTTTGTACTTTGAAAATACATATCAAATTATGGGCTGGGAGACTCTTAGACTTATAATGCCAAGATTTAAATTTCTTCTACTGAAGTTTCAGTTATATCAAATAGATTTCTAAAGAATTCAAGTAAGAAAAAAATCTGAGAGCCCTCCAGTGGTCAAAATAATATACGCAAATACAATCATTTACTCAACATCCCTCCCTCCAAAGAACTTAAAACATTTCAGTCTTGTTGCTATAAAAATGCGTGCTCTGATTATTTTCTGATAATCACTATTACATTAAATTGCTTTTTAGCAGTTTAGGAAAACAGACGTTTATCCAAACCATGTAAATAAACCACAGAAAATAGCCGCACAATCCACTCATTTATCAATGAGAGATTTTGGGTAGTTGCTAGAATGTAACCATGTAAGGGCAATCCTGAATCTTGTCCAGATACGAGTAATTTAATTCCTTTCGTGGCAGCCATTGAGAGAAATGTGGCTGCATATTAAAACCACTCAAGATAAAAGATCCAGTCAACCCTAGCTGTGTCTGCTACTTCTATGCTCCCCTTAAGCACAGAATTGTATTTTAATGTGTGTATTCCTAGACTTGTAAAAGCGTAGTGTGTGTGTGTGGATGTGTGTGTGTTTCTAAATTGTAATTTTGATGGTTTACCTAAGAAATGTGTTGGCTTCTCTTTTAGCAAATGCATATCTAACTAAGCCAGACAGCAGCTCTTTCTTTGCTTCATCTCTTGTCATCAGAGTACCAGGAATTGTTTGGCAGAAAGCCTAGAGTAACGTCTCTGCCTTGAAAATTGTCAAGCTCTAACATTTACCCAAATGCTGCAGAACCGAATGGTGAGGGTATTTTGTTTTGTTTTGTTTTAATTAAATGCCTATATCACCTTATTAGGAAGTAAAGCTTGCTTTAAAAAACTCCCCGCACACATTTAGATTCATACAAATGGTGTTCAATATAGGATTAAGATTCTTTTTGCAAATATAGAACGATATACTTAATTATTATATTCTAAAATCTTTATAGACGACCCCAATAGATTGGCACTTATTTATTTCGAGAAGTTAGCAACTCTGATCAGAGGAGAAATGCTAAGAAAAAATATTACACCCTTTCATTTCTTACTCAGAATTTTTTTTGATTGTTTTCTAAATGGTTTAGACAGAACAAAAATGTTCATCAGTTTCCCTTTTGTATGGTAATGTCTGAAGACTTACCACTGCAATGTTCCTAAGTTAAAAAAAAGTCAAGTTCAGCTAGCGTCTGTGAATGACCTTCAAGAAATTCAGCCTACTGCAACAAATGTTATGGGCAATTCTCAGAAAGTATACTCTCATGGAGTAAGTTATTGCCTAAGAAAAAAGTGGGCATTTCTGGATGCTACTTTGTGTCTTTGAGGCCAACTGGGGTACCATTTAGGAGACTGAAGCAATAATTTACCTTTGTGCAATGAAAAATGTAGTGTAACTTGAACACCAGGATCCTTTGCCTCATTAAGTTAAACACTTCCCTCATGTCATTTTAAAGGAGAGATTATAATACTATAAATCTAAGTTATTTAGATTTATGTTCTGGTGTCTGGCAAATGGTTACACAGGATATTTTTCAGCATTCCAAATGTTTTAGGTGCTAGGCAGTTTCAGAATGTAGATAAAATTGACTTTGTAATTTGGCAAACAGTAGAGTGTTCTGCTGTGTGGCTATTCAGAGTTGAAAAGGAACAGCCCTGCAGAGTTGAGAAGAGATCTTCAGATTCCCCTGCAATGGATTTTTAGAGGTGTTGCTGACATCATTATGGTTTCTGAATCTTATTAGAACCCCAGGGGAAAATATAAACAAAAATAAACCAAGGGAGACATGTAGGCTAAGAACTGATGCTACCCACACCTTTGATTGAATGATTTCTCTTTGTACGATACAGAAAGAAGGTATATTTCACAGGTAATTTTCTTTTTTAAAAAAATGCACAAAAAATTATCTCTTGTTTTTAAAATGTTAGGAGGAGAACTAAAATGTTGATAAAGAAAAAGCAGAATAATATTACAGGATAGGATGAGGTGACGAAAGGACACATGCTCCCTGTCACACCTGAACACCCTGATACTAATCAGTGAAACTCTTATCTAGAATTTTCTTTGACTAGAGTTGTTGATAGTATAAAAGTTCATGGAGCAATTGGTTCATTTTAAGCAGTCACAGCACTTAACTGAATATAACACACATTTAAAAAAAAATGGACACTGTGTTACTCTTCTTGCCCTGAAAAATTCCCATAGATGGCGACTTTCATAGAGCATCTTTTGAAACCCAATAATTTACTTTTCCTTTTTAAACTTTAAAGTTTTTGAACTTAAAGGAGGTGAACAAAAAAAAAATCAAGAAACAGATGTTGAAGTTGAAGATTACTCTTCTCTTCACGAGGTCTTCATAAAGAAAGGATAACCAAATCTTATAATTAATAATGTGTAGTCATATTCTAAAATGGAATAACAGTCTTAGATTTTTGAATGAAATGGGAAAAATAGTACAAATCCCTGTACAGTTCTGGATTCTGATGAATACAGCCAATCTCTTTAATTGTGGCTGCATCACAAATTATATACCCCACTAAAGTTAAACAAATATTACTGGATACCCTACCAGTTTAAAATTTAATTTCTGTTGGTGATTAAAATCAATGCCATTTATCAGGAGAATACAAAATACCCAAGAGTAAAGATATTTTAAAGTCCTTTAAAATTCTCAGCTTTATGTTCTCAAAATATTACATGAGCTGCCACATCATCACTTTTAATTATTAATACAATTAACAAGGGGTGATTTAAACAAGAATTTACCAAGTATGTTAAAATGTGTATTAAAAAGTATATTAAAATATGAGATATATATATAAATATTGATATATGTTGATGCATATTGTGTTTATAGATAATGAAATTATATGTTATACACACACACACACACACACACACACACAAGTTAGCTTGAGAAACACTGGGTTGAAAAAAACTGGACTTTAAGAACCCCCTAATGCTGAGGATCACCTAAATCTCCGAGAGAGATATAGTATACAGCATTTTCCAACTTCATTTGACCCAGGATACTCATTTTTTTTTCTTTTTGCATATAGCATTTCCTAGAATTGCTGCTTCCAAGAACATAAATTGGATTTGCGGATTTAAATAAAAATCCAAAGGCCTTAAAACACTGGATTAATAATTCTCCAATTTTCAAGCATCTCATTAATCTTCAAATTCTTCAGTTTTGCCTTGTTTGTGTTTAAAATTAAACACAAAACAGAATATTAGAATGGTGTAAATCCTACTCAAAATGATGCATTTCTAATATGTAATATATACATATATCACCATTCTTCTGGGGGCATTTTCTCTAACCCTACTCGTTTTATTTTGCCTCTTGTAAATACTGGGGGCTGGGGCTATAATGGATTATACTCCACTGCTTTTTTCTCCATTTTTTTCTTTTGCTACACATGATCAGTTCTTGAGATGGGAAAGTGTAGAAGTAATGTTACACTTTTGTTCTCTACAATCTATAGAAATTGCCCTATCAGAGGCACTTTTCTCTTCCCAAGGCTATTCATGGGTAGTACTTCTTGGAGAGATTTCCCAAGAATTGGAAAAGCAGTGGCAGGAAAGGTCACAGGCACTCAGCAAAGAGCAAAGATTTAGGGAGCCAAAAGCCTTAGTGGGGATGAGCATGAAAGGACGAAAAAAAGAGAAAGAAGAGAAAAAATGCTAGCATCGGATCACAGGTAAATTGCCTACAAACTGCAAAGGCACCTGTTCACAGGTATACAGTAGTCCCCCATCATCTACGGGAATACAGTCTAAGATCCTTACTGGATGGCTGAAACCATAGACAGTACTGAACCCTCGGTCTACTGTGTTTTTTCCTATACATACACACCTATGATAAAGTTCAGTTTATAAAGCAGTCACAGTAAGAGATTAACAACAATAACTAATAATAAAATAGAACAGGTGTGCCTGGTTTTGGCTCAGGTCCTCATCTTAGAGTCATGGGATTGAGCCCCACACTGTTTGCTTAAGAGTCTCTCCCTCTCCCTCTCCCACTCATTCTCTCTCTAAAATAAAATAAATCTTAAAAAAATAATAAAATAGAACAATTATAACAATGTATGGTAATAAGTTATGTAAATTTAGTCTCTCTCAAACTATCTCTTATTGTACTGTACTCATGCTTCTTCTTGTGATGATTTGGGACAGTAAAATGCCTGCATGAGGAGATGAAGTGAGGTGAGTGACACAGGTTTGAGACACAGTGACAGGCTATGACTGAGTGACCTTCTCACCACTGGTCAGAAGGAGAGCATCTGCTCCCCAATCTCGGTTGACCACGGAGTAATTAAAATCGAGGAAAGTTAAACCAAGCATAAGGAGGGACTACTGCCAAAGACTTGAGTCTAGATCTTTGTTCTTCTGGGGGTTTGGGACCGCCTATCATCCATTAGTATGGAATTTATTAGAGGTCTTCGTAAAAATTCCAACTCTTTTCTCTTTTCAGGCATGTGGCAGGATTGTATTCCTCACCCAACTGAAGTTAGGCATGACCACATGTCATGCTTTGGCCAGGGAACACAGGTCACTTCCAGGTGAAAGTGACAATGTTGGAGAAGGGCTGGCAGCCAACCCTCAGTAGATAATTTGCATGAGTGGGAAGGAAACCTTGGGTTTTATAAGCCACTGAGATTTAGGGGTTGTTTGTTACCTCAGGAAACCACATGTAGTATATCTGGAGCACTTCCTATGTCTGCATCTTAGTTTTATTGTATATAAAAGAAAATAACATATGTCTCTTACCTACCAAATAGTATAAAACATTGGATGCGGTTTAGAAGAGAATTGTTACACTTATCTGAAGTGTTAAAAACAACATCTTTTCATGAGTAAATATGTTGCTACAAATGGGTAGCAATGAACAGTCTAGGACTAGGAAGTTCATATGTATTAGAAGATAGATTTCATTCAAAATTAATCTCCATTCTTAATACAATTAGCATCTGTGTTCTTGAACTATGATTAACTCAGTGAATTCATCCTTTCGGCACTCATAAACCTATGTGCTACTATATTACATAGGAATGAGGTACAAACAGTAAAATGAGACTAAAAAAGAAAAATAGTAAAAATAGCTATTGCCCTCTTTAGAATACATGAAGCTTTACAAAGCTTTCGTGACTCAGGCTGTCCCTGAGTCATCTTCACGCCATATTCATCTTGTAAGAATGCAAAGTCCAACTTTATTTATGCAAATAAATGTACTTATATTTTATATTAAGATACAACACAGTCTCCTATGTGATAAAAAGACATGTTCCTCATAACTTTTTTTTTTAATAATTTGTTTAGGTCTCTTTAAACGATTCTATAAGAGAACATCTGCTAAATAATAGATTTTAAAAAAATTAAAATAACCCCAAGACTCCTCAAACTCAGCATTCTAAAAGGAAAATACTAATTGTTGAAGAAAGGCAAAGTGACTTTTTAACAAGTATGGAGATTAGCACAAATAAATTAAGAATATAAATCAGAAAATAGTATAAAGGAATTTGTTTTAACATGACATACTCCAGAGTCAGTGTCCAGTGAAGGGGACTAGATGAATAATTTCTTAATCCAGCCACAGTTAAGTCACAAGTTAGGAGCTTGATAGAGATTTATTGAATTCATAAAACAAATTACCTCAGTTACTTGAAAGCTGTGATTTAAAATCAACCAGTTTTCAAGAGTTAGTCTTAATTTGTTTTTTTACTGATGAGGCAAAAACGAAAATATGATATTTTCATATTTTGTTATAGAGAAATCTGGGTTCTCATCTAGATATTGACTTTGAACATTGATTAGATTCAAAGATTTTTATTTAAAATAATATTTATCTATCTATCTATCTATTTATTTATTTATTTTAAAACATTTTCTGACTCCATCCATATTAGGGCTTTTTCCTTTGTGGAGGTAGGAAAGCCCTGTATAAGAAAAAATATCAACCAAGTTTCTTATTTTTCTAAATCTCAGGTGTTGGCATGTCAAAAGCATATAATAAATGTGTGACAAATTTACAAATGATCTGAGGAATATGAAATTAGTTAAACATCCTGAGAGTAATAAGCTGTATTTCCTCTCTTTCTGGTTCCCACCAACTATATTCAATTTTTAATAATTAAATGCAGTGTTGTTGTTATTGTTTAAATTCAGCATAGCAAAATGAGATTAACATTTAAATCCTTAAAGTTTTCAAATGAAAATTTTCAGCCACCTTTAAATTTAGGGTCACAATGTCATATCACATAGGCAATCAACTGCTTCCCTTCTAGCACCACACTGTGATCTGAAAAACAATCCAGTGTTTTCCGATGGTTCAGATTCAGGCTGTGTGCAGTGAGATTATTTTGATCTAGTTGTGTCAGGTTGACTTTTTCCATTGTGTTACCCAGCAGTGTGGGCTAGATTTGTTGAAACATGTCAGTTTTCCAACTCTGTGACTTTCCTTGTTATTGTGAATCTCTCTGACAATATACAGGTAATTTATACTTAAACTTCCTATGATCTCTGTCTTCATCACAATGATGTTATAGAGTCTCATTTGCCAAAAATGGGAAGAGATGGACTCCTCCCCGCAAAATAGCAATAACCAAACAAATACATGCATTTTTAACTGACTCTACTTGATATAGAGGAGAATTAATGATCATGATTCCAGAAAAAGAATCTAAGGTCAAAAGAATAATGATGCTTAGAATGAAAAAGAATAAAATGAATAAGGAATTGTTGAGAAAAAACTTCCTCATAATAGTTGTCTGTTCATTTCCTTAAACTTAAATTGACTGGTTTCTATGTGTCAGTTACTGAGAATACAAAAATGAGCAAGATGCAGTCCCTGCCATCAGAGGTTCCCAGAATAGTGGGTGAGCTATATAAGTAAAGAAAATTCAGGGAAGGTGACTTACGAGGTCAACCTTGAAGAAGTAGGATTTATCCACAAAGGAGATGAACAATGGGTATTCGGGGTGGGGGTGGGGCAGGTAGGTAGACTAGCACAGAGATATAAGAGTGTATGGAATATTCTGGAGGCAGAAATTATGCGCAATTAAAAGTATTGGTGATAACCAGTGAAGTAGTGGAGATGGTGTTAGACAAATAGGTTGAAGCTTTGTGATAGGGCCTTTAAGACATACTAAGGAATTTATTTTGAAGAGAATGGTGAGCTACTAGGGATTTTTAAGTAAAGGGTCAATCCATTTGTGTCTATGAGTTTGAGAAGATAGGTGTGTTGGTCCCAGGGTGGGAGATGTGTTGGGGAGTAGACCCTAGAGGCAGGAGAACAACTGGGAGACCATAGTAATACCCAAGTGAGATGATGAAGAACTGAAATAGAGCAGTTGCAAGGAGAATGGAAAGGAAGGAATGTATTTAAGATAATTTTTAAAATGTGGAGATACTTGGATAAAGGCCAAGAGAAAGTGAGAGGAGTCAAGGTCAACAGCTGTCAGTGATGGTGGTGGGGTGGATTAGAGAGACTGAAGAGATGACTAAGGAAAGGGGCAGCTAGGGACAAATAAAAGGACTGTTAAGTATTGTTGACAGCTCAGATAAGGTTGGGAAACATGAATCCTCCATGCATTTGCAAATTTCTCCAAAAGGCCACAACTCAAACTAAAAATCAGAAAAACTACCCCAAATCATCAATGATGTTAGCAGACTGCCTAACACCTTCTCTAGCACGAGTATATTAAAAAAATGACTATACAAGTAGTAGGGCGAATTTACTTTTCTGGTAACAGTAATGAAATAATTTGGACTGACACTCTCACTAACTAAAGATTTTTAAAATATTGAAACAGCAAAGAGCTAATAAGAGGGTGAGGTTTTGACACACAAAAATTTGGAAGACCAGAACTCAAGAGAGGCAGCTTATCTTTGAAAGCTTGGGCCTTTGGGCATATGAGTATAGGGAACAAAATTCTGTGAAACCAGCTGCACTTTGGGTAGCCTTATGGGTTTTGTGGGAATGTCAAAGCCCACGGTGCTCAGGTGAGGGCATGAATAAACTAACACAAGTTTAACTTGGGAATCTCAAAAGGCCATATCTTCCTTCAGGGTAGGAGTGAACCCCCCCAAAAACAATTCCTCACACAGATTTGCAGCCTTGTTTCTTATACAGGGGTCATTTAGGAAACTTGGGTGTTGCACTTTGACAAAGAAAATTCTGGTCTGATATTGCCCACAGGTGCCTGCCATAAGCAAACCAAAGTCCCCTCTGGAGGAAAACATCATCACCACTAGGTCTCAATTTATTCTTACAAGTGATTTTTAAAATACATTTCCAACAGATAGTCAAAGATATCTAAGCAACCAAGAAAAGAAGACACCATGAGTAAAACTGGCAGTCAAATCTAGTAACGCTTGAGATATTAGAATTAGCAGACATATATTATAAAACTACATGTACTACATTCAAAAAAATAAAGTCCAAGCTTGACAAATTTCAGCAGGGGACTAGAAACTATGAGTGACATGATAGCAGTAGAGAAATATTCGTCCTTCTTGTCAACACTATTTGACCTCATGGTTTAAAATTCTTACATTTTTTAGAATTTAAAATTTTGTGCTCTTTTTTGGTTTTCTTTTGACACACTGAAAACAAAAACAAAACCCCATACTGAAAAGCCTGATATAATTTTATTTATATGTATAATTCAATCAGAAATATATCAGTTGAGTAAAAGTCACCTGGAAGTGTGTTTGTGTGTGTTCACATGTATATGGTGAGCGCACATATGCTTGCGCTCACAAATTTCTTGGAAACACCTACGATTTGTGCCAGGCTCACTCCTATCAACAGATCAGGACTCAGCTGGGTGAAGCAAGGGGAACAGGAGTCAATGTCACTGGGGAAAATTTACAAAGGTACCATCCGCTTGTAGAGAAATGAAGTGAAAATTCACAGCAACTTTCTGGAAGATAGGTTTTGACTGCAAGAAAAAAAGGGTACTGAGCAGTGATATTCATCAGGGGTCCGGACGGATAAGGAAGACTGCAAGGGGAGAGGTAAAGGGGGCAGAGAAAGGAGGGTGGGGACGTCAAAACTGAGCCCTGCCAACTTCACATTTGGTTTCGGTCTTGCTAGATCATTTTGTAGTTGTAAAATCAAGTGACTCTCTCCATACAATGCTCATTTTTCATTTTAGAAGCATAACACAGCGTATTATTTATTCTTATCAAAACTGAAAGATCCGTGTTAAGTCATTCATTGTTTGTACTTCATGTAGCCGACTTAGTTCATTAGAATCTGGTCTATTTGACAGAGCAAAACCCAGCCAGTTCCATTTAACAACTGTTCAGCCCCGCACTGTAATAAGAACGTCAGCAGATTTATTTTCCCCATATAAAGTAGAATTTCCAATTCACACCATGTCCTCTGTGACTATTATGGACAGTATTTACTCAGAAGGAATGCTGTGCAAGTTTGGGAAAGCTGTCTCTAAGAGCAGAGCTGATAGGTCATTCGACAAAATAAGAAACAAAACCTATACATGGTCAAAACATGAAGAGAACTGAAGTTTGTCATTCTTTCTTTTAAAGCAAAAAGTTTGAAATCCTTAAAACACAGCATGGTAATAGCAAATAAGACAACTCTCCCTCCTCCACTCTCAAGCTTCACATAATCAGAACGCCTCCATTCACTTAGCAAATATCAGCTTTTTGGAGGAAGACAACCTGCTTGGAATTAATGAGGCAACATCAAAAAATAACTTCTATTAATAAATTGTTCTCTTCAATGGAAAACTGCCTATTTTTTTCTCATTAAAAAAACAGATTATCTTATAAAGGCTCCTTATACACTTCATCCCACCTTTAGACCATCTCTTTTTCCCTTCTTTTATTTATTTTCCTTTTTCATTTTTTAAATTAGGAAGGGTCACTGTGCCACGCAAGGAAATCCCTCCATCTCACAATAAGACAGTTGCAACCAATGGCATCGAAAACCCAGTGACATTCAGTGGGTGTAGTGACATAGAACCACTGACATTGTAATTCAATAACGGCAGCGTGTTTAAGGAATTAAGGGAGGAAAATGTAAGGCTAATAAAGCAAAACTGAAGTGATAGACATGCAAAGTAAATTTCAAAACTAAGCTGAAACACTCTCTTTCTGCCGCATAACTTGTAAAATGCCAAATATCTCAAGAAAGGTAAGAAAGTTACAGTACTGGAAAATCTTCATGATCATGTTTTCATTTACACGGATACAAAGAAAAATTCAACATTAACCTTCCCAGAGAAGCGATGCGCCTTAAAGCCAATCTTTTCACTTACCCTAGAGCTCCTAAATCCTTTTCGTTCCAGGACATCCAGACCATACATGAATTCTTAGCACAGTCACTTGAAAACCAACTTTGGCCAAATTGTTAATTACTACAGAGATCACAACAGAACTCTCTCAAATTCTAGGGAGCGATAGGAGTTTAAAATCCAGCTTCTAGATCCTGGTGTATACTGTGTCTATCTTTAACTTGAAAATGATTTGGTTTCACATTCCATTGAAGTCCCACTGGCAGATGCCTTTGGTAAGCTCACCAATGGCAGGCTTTCAAACGCCCTCCCTCCACCCGCCTCCTTCCTCTGACTGAGCTTCCGCTGCTGCTCCATCTAATGCCCATTTACTCCGCTGTCTTTTTACCTGTCTCTGTGTGGGTAAAAGGAGATGCTTTCATTGATGGCTATTACGGAAACACTTGGAAACTTCAGCTCAGCCTGAGGACTCACTGTGCTTTCCCCCCTGCCGTCCGCTCCCCGCTTCTTACTGCCAGAAACCAACTGACTTCCAAACTTGGCTGTCTGAAAAAGAATGTTCTCTGATTGGCATTCCTGGAAGCAGAAGGCAAGGCAGCTCAAGTTTTGTTCTGTTGCTCTGCAGGAAAAACTTCCCCAGGTACACATAATATGAACAAGTAAGTTTCCTGGATTTTTTTCTTAACTTCAAGGAGAATGGAGCGATTATTTGGGGGCATTACAGATATCTTTGATGTCACACAGCATTTAAGTTTTAATATTCACATATAATTTTACCCAAAATGGCTACACATGCAGTAAAAAAGTGAAATGGCAAATCTTGTGTTAAAAGTTGAATTTCCTTATTAGTCAATGAGCTGGGACCCCACTGGGGGAAGAAACAGTCATGCTGCCTGCTTGACAGTATTCTGGAGCGCAGCTGTTCAATTCCGCGGCTTTTCTGTGAGAGAAAACCTTGTTCATAAGAATTGTGGAAAAACTGATTTCAATTATCCTATATTTTATATTGCAGACAGCAGGAGAAGAGGGTGCAAAAAACACTTCTATCTCCCTGTCAAGTCTTCTTTTCCAGGACTGTCTTGCAAACTGGTGAGGATTACACACACACACACCCAGACACATACACACACACACACACAAACACACACATACACACACACCCAGACACACACACAGACACACCCACAAACACACACATACATAGACACACACACATACACACAAACACACATACACACATGTGTGAACAAACAAAAACTGAGTGAATGGAAATGAGAAAAAGATACATTTCCTCAAACAGGATCAGACAAGGATTAATAACATACAGTCCCTTCAAATCACTACTAATAAACTTGTGTTTAATATTTACGTAGTGGCCACTGGGGCCAAAAGTTTTGCTGTTGCAGCAAATAACTTACCTCTCCATGTTTAAAAGAGTGAATTTATTGTATGCCATTTTATGGACCAGACAACTTCTTGAAAGGCCCGAGAAAGTGTTTATCATTTCAGCAATCAGACAAACCACAACCCCAGGCATTTTGGCTTTCCAAATTTCATCTGGCTGTGGCTGCCAACTCTGGGCAACTGTCAGCTGGCTGGGCTGAGGGTAGTGGTGTGGCCGCAGCTGCTCCCTGCAACTTGTACACACATCTCAGAAATATTCAACAGCAAAAGGCTGACTCCAAAAAGAAGGCTTTCATTTTGTTTGTTTGTGGTTGGTTTTACATTTTCTCTTCCAGGTGGTCTTGTACCACATCTGAACAAGACCGTTAGGAAACCACGAGGGAACACTTGATTAACTGGCAGTATGTTACTAATTTACTTTGGTGATATTCTGATGCCTAATATCGATTGGCATCCTACCAGCTTGCTCACTCCTTAACCCGTTACTAGATGTCCTTTAAAAAAAATTCAAAGAAGTTGGTAGAGGAGGAAGAAACTTTCCTTATTCTTGTTCCCAAAGTTGATGGTCTTAGGGACATTCAAGCTATGTGCAGTGCTGATAGATAGGCGTATCCAGATTCCTTCATAAATAAATAGAAAAGAATAATCACTCACCAGGGAGCACATGTCCCTGTCCCTGTGTGTCTTCTTCCCTCTATCAAAACAATCCTCCCCAAGGCTAATGGATGGTGTCAAAACACACGTGAACTAGAGCAAGAGGATGGGGTTGGTGGTAGGCCATCTGGTTCACATTGAGCCATGCGATTTGCTCCTGTCGTATCTCTGAGTGAACACTAGCATGTGACTGATGCTCAAGAAATATTTTTTGAAACTGAAGAACTGTTTATGTAAAAGTATATATTTTAACTTCTGGAAAATTGTTATATATTGGCTCGCTGTATATCTATCTTAATGGTTTAGGGAAAAATTATCTCTTTTCAAGCCATTAACCAAAAGATTATATGGAAGTTATATTAGGTACTGAGTCCCTTTACTGAAGAAAAAAAAAATCATAAATTTTGTGTCTGCGTGAGCGATTAGTTCTAAATACCAACATGGAAAATACTGCTAAGATCATTCCTGTTGAGCTTGCTGGCTTCTAAGAAAAATAGAGGAAAAAAGGAAATGTTAGGTCCTTCTAATATTTCATATTAGCTAGTGAATTGTAATCATTTTCTTTTTGAATTGTTACTAGCCATTCCTTATAGTGTAACATTTATCAATCAGATATCTCCTTGGGTTACCAACTTTATCTCCCCTTATGTTTTCATCTGTGGCAATCATGGGAATTCTAGAACAGTCTGCATTAGTCCAACCTCAAGGTTGAGTGAGCACAATGGGAATTTTTTTTCTTCTTTTCTTTCCCCCTAACCTTCACAAGGTAATTGATAAGATTTATAATTGTTAGACTTCGGTCTTTATCTTGAGTAAATGTTATTTTTCTCTTTCATAAGCACTAACATGAGAGTTAGGATTTGATCAGAAAAATAGCTTCCAGGGCTTGCTTCCAAAGAAAACTGGGCATGTAACAGGCAAATCAAATACCCTTGATTTATCATGAACAAGCAGTTAATCTGTGCTCCATTCTCCAGAAATGGTCTGTATTAGCACAGTTCTGTGGATGGCAAATGCTGGTAGCAGGCTCCATACAGGGGTGAGTAAGGTGTTCAAACTCAGATTTATGGTTGATCTGTAAGACATCCATGTGTATGAAAAATCTGGTCATTGAAAATCAAGTGGTCCCTGTTATTTTTTCCTTACTGACATCCTTAAGAGACTAGCATAGGTAATATTCTCAGGAGGATGGTTTTGCAGATGATTTTTTGGTCTTTTGCATATAATATATTTAAAAATAGATATATACTACTTGCTAAATGTTGAATATTTGTGTCCCCCCCCCCAAAATCCATATATTGAAACATAATCTGCAATGTGATGGCATTAGTAAGTGGGGTCTTTGGAAGTTGATTAGGTCCTGAGGGTGGTACCCTCATTAATGGGATTAGTGCCCTTCAAGCAAGACCTCCAGAGAGCTCCTTTGTCCCTTATACCACGTGAGAACACAGCAAAAAGTGGCCCTCTGTGAACTGGGAATTAGGCCCTCACCTACTGAATTTGTTAGTGTCTTGATATTGGACTTCCAGCTTTCAGACTGTGAGAAATAAGTTCCTGTTGTTTATAAGTCACCCAGTCAATGGTATATTGTTATAGCAGCCTGAATGGACTAAGACACCATACAAAAATACATTTTTTGGGTGGGGGGAGTGGTGAATAGTTCCCCCCCGCCAAGGAACAATTAAGAAATCCAAACTGCAGTTCTTTGAAAGCAATTAAAATAGACACTGCTCAGGAAAAAACAGAAAACTATACGTTAAAAAACATCAAAAAATGGAGGCTCTAACAACAGATATGGAAGGGATTCAAAACAGTAGTATGTTATGTATAATGTTATTAAATGCCATTCAATTTAAAAATTGGATGAAATGGGCACTCATTTTGAATACATATGGTATGAAAATAGCCCTAATTATGGAAAGGGCCATATGTATAAATATACTAATGATAGCATCCTATTTGGTAGAGCAACTGGGAACAATGATACTTTTGATGACAACAGAAGGACATGGGCTAACGCTTAGGTTAAAAATCATGGCATATAAATGTACATGCACCATGATTTTCTACTATGTTAGAGCTTCTGTAGGCATTAGAAGGAAAGGTAAAGACTAGCAGGAATCCTATAGAAATGATTTCTGGGTACACACACACACACACACACACACACACACACACACACACACACCCAAAATATTCAAACTAGAATAATTGCAGCTTTTCCTCATTCTCATTCTCCTTCTGGCCTTTGAAGAGGCATCTCTATTTCTCTTCTCTGGGTCTGTAGAATGGCAGGTGGATTGTTTGGAGGGGGAATGGAAGGGGAATGAGGAGGCTCTTCAATGTGGAAAGAGACACAGATGA
Organism: Callorhinus ursinus; assembly: GCF_003265705.2. Taxonomy (NCBI): domain Eukaryota; kingdom Metazoa; phylum Chordata; class Mammalia; order Carnivora; family Otariidae; genus Callorhinus; species Callorhinus ursinus. Next base: position 37,503,622 of record NW_027397073.1, read on the forward strand.
AGCTGAAGGGGGCTTACGTTAATTTTAAGAGGGTATGGGGGGAAAATATCCAAGGAAAAGAGTGATCTTAAGGGAACCAGTGAGAGCAAAGGAAGGGAACAGGGAATAGAACCTGGTGCACTAGAAGCAGGTGCCAGACTGTAAGCCGGACTAGGGAGCAGCTACTTTGATGAGGTAGGCGGAGGAGAGCAAAGTTTAGAGGGTAGGTTTAGGATGTCTGGCCTTAGGACATCTGGCTTTGTATTTTGTGATTTCTTCTCATGAAACACCTAAGTTAGGTCTTTACTTTTCAAGATCTGGTAGTGTGAAATTTGTGTGTCTTTTGGACACGTCATGACATGGACATGGATCTTAAATCTACAGATATATTTGGTTACATAAACTTTTTTTTTTTTTTTTTTTTAGGACACAAAGTTTGCTTTAAATATTTTCTGGGGGGAAAGGACACCACACTTCTAAGTCAATGCTAATTGTTTTGTTGTATTATTGTGGTTGCTAAAATTGTTTTCTTTGGAATGGGTAAGAAATCATCCCATCCTTTTCTAAATAAACTTTTTTGATCAGTTTCCTCTACTTGTATTTCGTTTCCTGTATTTCTCTCTGTTCCCAGGATGGGTATCTATTACAGTCTCCTGAGACGAGCTCTATATGTAAAGTGACCAACTATCCCAATTTTACTGAAACAGGGATTTCCTAGTATGCAGGATTTTCAGTGCTAAAACCAGGAAAATCCCCAGCAAACCAGGATGAGTTCATCATTCTATTTTTGTAATCTGGAATTGTTTATGTTGTATGTATGCTTTTGACAAAGATAAGACTTTTTATTCATGAAGAGGTGTTTGGCCCAAGTAGACAGATACTCCAAAAACATGGATTTCTTTTGCCTTTACGCCTGGCAGCCATGCAACCTGGGACAGGTCAAACTCCAAGGGCTACTATTTCCTCATCTTTACAATGAGAATAATAATACGTATTTCAGAGTTGTTACCAACCTCAAATGAGATATGCATGTAAAATATGTAGAATATATAAGATATATAAAATGAATAAGTCTGTATTATATGTTTTCCTTATATAAAATTATGTGTAGTTATTTTTCAAAGACACTTTTAGTTATGTTAGATTGAGGAATAATGGAAATCCACAGATGAGGTACAACAACACTTCACACTGTGTATATGGGGTGGGGAGGGGGAGAGATAGATACTGGTTGACTGAGGGAATAGCTTTCTTAGTAGTATCTGTTTCAGGATATGATTTTTCCTTAAATTAAATTCACCAAGATAAGGACGTTTTGTTTTTGGGAGGCTCGATAGCCCAGGAAACAACCAATACTCCATGTTTACAAAAGATTATCTTCTGTGTTAAAAATAAAGATTTTATTGAAGGGGGGAAAATCGGAGGGGGAGATGGACCATGAGAGATGATGGACTCTGAGAAACAAACTGAGGGTTCTAGAGGGATGGGGTGGGGGATGGGTTAGCCTGGTGATGGGTATTAAAGAGGGCACGGATTGAATGGAGCACTGGGTGTTATACACAAACAATGAATCATGGAACACTACATTAAAAACTAATGATGTAATGTATGGTGATTAACATAACATAATAAAATAAAATTAAAGTGTCAAAAAATATTTTATTTGTATCTTTTTCTTTAAGGTTAGGGTAGGGGTATTTTTCTTTTGAGGGGCCAAAATCAACCCTAATTAGAGTGCAATCATTTTTTTTAAATGCAACTTTGATCTTCTATATTCTTTTTTTAAACACTATTTTATTTATTTATTTGAAAGAGAGAGAGAGGGAGAGCACAGAGGGAGAGTGAGAGGGAGAAGCAGATTCCCCGCTGAGCAGAGAGCCCGACATGGGACTTGATCCCAGGACCCTGGGATCATGACCTAAGCTGAAGGCAGATGCTTAACCAACTGAGCCACCCAGGAGCCCTTAGAGTACAATCATAAACATATCCTTCCCTAGACAAAACTAGAATGTCCAAAGTCATCCTTGGGTTAGAAAGATACCCCTACTGTAGCACTTATTTGAACTCTGGCAACGTATGTCATACTTGATGCCTCTAAGGAAGTGAGGGTACAATTTGGTTTGGGAGCGAAACAAGCATGTACTTAATATCATTTCAAACCTGTGCAAAATTTCATAATCATAAGTCTGGCCCATATTTGAAACACTAACAAACTGGTTCTATTCCAAGCTTCTTGAGATTTATCAAGAGTTAGAAATGGGACAATTCTGTTTTGTGCAGTAAAAGGAAATGACAAGGGATAGGGAGACTGGATCAAGTCTGATAGTTATTATATTCAGCTTATTTGTCTGGGAGCAGTTTTTTTTTTCCAGATATGCACATGGCTAATCAGTGCTTTTCAAACTTGTTTGTTGTTGGTGGTGGTGTTTTCTATGGAACCCTTTGTTCAAAGGAATTAGTTCACGGGAAACTTAACAATGACAAGGCAGAGCGCTCCTTTAGCAGAGACTCATGTGGGAGGCTGACCCAGCTCCCTCTTCTGTAAAGCAGTCCCTGCAGAAACATCCATGAACCTGGGAAGCACAGCTTGAAAGCCACTGAGCTCTAGTACTTACTGCATTCAGTTTTTTTAAATGTAACTTTCATATATTTAAAAAAATTCGTGCACATATTTTTAAAAGCCATGTAGATTGATAGAGCTTAAAAGAATGTCCCATCCCATCCCTACCCCTTCCCATCTGTAAATCCCAGAGGCAACCACTTTCAACTCTTAACTGTTAATTATGACAATCACTCCATATTCCTAAATGATACTCGATACTCTCATATGCTTTTTAAATTTTTTCCAATGTTGATATTATCTATTGGTCTCCTACTAAATTCTTATCTTTAGTTCTTTTTTAAAAATTTTTTTTCTATTATTATGTTATGTTAATGACCATACATTACATCATTAGTTTTTGATGTAGTGTTCCATGATTCATTGTTAGTGTATAACACCCAGTGCTCCGTGCAGAATGTGCCCTCTTCAATACCACTTCCTCCAGCAGGTGTGCTTTTAATATCTCTCTCCCTCCCTGCCTCCCTCTTTCTCATTTACACACACACACACACACACACACACACACACACACACACGCACACACTTTCCTTTCCTTAATCCTTCCAATTTAGATACAAAACAATTCTAGGTGAAGCACTAATCAGTGTTTACATTACCTTGGCTATGCATGTATTGTTCACATGTAAACCACATGGGATTTATGACTCCATTTCCTTTCCCTTACTCAGTTGTTTTTTCTCTGACATTGGTAGTTGTGTCATATTTTTGTGTGCTTAACTTTTATTTGCCCATCATTACATTTTTTTCAAACTCCTCATTAAATATGTAACATTCCTCTTCATATACACAATTATGGCAACTATATTTTTCAGGCCCCAGCCCCACCCTGAGGTCCTTACTGTGGCAACAGCACTCCTGAGCTGCCATCCTGGGACTGCCCCTTGAAGCTTCCTGAGAAAGACACTTAGGGCAAATAAATTTTTGGAGAACTTGAATGCTTGAAAATATCTTTATTCTTTTCTTCCACTTATTGCTAACTTGACTAGATACAGAATTCATTGTTTAGAAATACATTTCCTCCAGAAATTTCAAGGAATTTCTTCACTGTCTTTTAGTTTTCAAGAGGTCATTCTGTTCCTGATCCATTTATTATTTCTTCTTTTTTTTAAAGATTTATTTATTTATTTAGAGAGAGAGAGAGAAAGAGAATGAGCAAGGAGGGGCAGAAGGATCAGGAGAGAGAATCTCAAGCCGACTCCAAGCTGAGCATGGAGCCTGACACAGGGGAACTCGATCTCTACCCTGAGATATGACCTCAGCTGAAACCTAGAGTCGGTCGCTTAACTGACTGTGCCACCAACACACCCTTATTATTTCTTCTTTATCCCTGGTGTTCTAATATCTCATGACAGTAAACTTTGTTGTGGGACTCCCCTCCCCACCCCAAATGATTGTGTTTGCAACTCGAGGGATTATACTCATATCTTCTAATTCTGGGGAAATTTTATTATATTTCTTAAGTGATTTCTGAACTCTATTTCCTCTGTTATCTTATTCTGAAACTAAACTCCTTTTAGTGGGATGTTGGACCCCTTAAACCGAGTATCTAATTTTATTATCTGTTCTCTTCCACAATCTTCCTGTCACCTCCTCTCTGGAGTAATACCACATCTCTCTTTTGTTGAATATTCTATTTCTGCTAACATGTTTAATTTCTAAGAATTCTATTTGTCTCTAATCATTCCTTTTTAAAAACACCATGTTTTGGTTCATGGACACAATTTCTTTTCGAGTATCTATGAGAATATGCATTTTTTAAGCTTTCATTTCTTCCCTGCAGTCTTTGTTTCCTTCAATTTCTTATTTGTTTGCTTTGGTCTCTTTTATGTTAGAAACCTTCCACCATATCTGGTATTCCCTAGTTATCTGCTTACACAATGTATTATGAGTGTTAGGATGTTAATGTAAGGGGATTAGACAAAGTTGAGCCTTTAATGAAACATGGTCAAGGGTAACTAGATTTCTCCCCACCTAGGTAGTCAGATCTTCCAGAGAAGCCCCTCTTCCAGTGTGCTATCTGGGAGGGACAAGCCGGTTGTCAGCATCCTGGAGCAAAGCTAGGTAAGAAGGTTTGAAAGGGAGGTGAGTTTATTACTATTGACCATGCAGATTTCGACTTAATCTAACAGATTTTAGTATTACACCTGACCCCCACCTGCCACTCTTTCCAAGATTGCTGGATTTATAGCCTCTCTAGTTAAGTCACTCCAGAGAATAAGGCACCCCACCTCTTGTCTCCTGCAGGGATGGAGGAAGGGTAGCTGCCAGGCTGCACATGTTGCAGAGGGGATTTGGGAGTCCAGCTGTTAAGAATCTTAACCAAGTCCTGTTTTCAGCTCCACATCTCACCCCTAGCTTCTGCGATCCTGTTTGCCTTCACTCCTTGTGCTTACCCAGGTTCTCTAGGGAGTTCCCATTTGCATCTTGTTGGCCTCTCCTCTACAGGCACCTGGGTTTCCACATCTCTGCTCAGCTAAATCAAGTACCACTTAATCCATTCCCTTGCCATTTTCCAAAACATATGTCAACAGCTCTCTGCTGTTCTATGCTCTCCCATTATCTTTATTCTGGTTAGTATCTTTTGTTTACTGTCAGTATAGGGTGGCTTTGGGAGGGAGAGGGTGAAATTAAGTATGTATTCCATCCGCCATTTCAACTGCAATTCTCTGTCTTCACTCTTCAGCACTGCTTTAAAAAGGGAACAAATTCTCCAACCTCTCTGAAGTGATCCTAACAAATTCGCATTGGTGTGTGTATGTGGGGGGAAGCAACAGTGCTAAATGAAATATACATTGCTAAAATGAAAACTAAATTCCACCAAAGTATACAATTATCTACATCAGAAATGGTGAAGTATAACATTTAATTGAAATAAAGTTATCTTTTTATTCTAACATAGGTTGTGGTCTCTTACGTTAATACTTTCATCATATATCTGTGGAATTAAATATAGGAACATACAAATTATAAATAATTCCTTCATATGCAAAAACTATTATCTTAAAAAGTGAAAATAAATTTTGTTTGTAACTGAAGTTCTGCTTAAACTACCAATTAAACCACAGCCCAGCCAGGACAAGAAACTTATCTTAAAATGATATCAGCATTCATTTTGTGTTTGCTTTTGGTTGGAAGGCAATGTAAAATCTAACAGTGATGTCATTTCTCTGTTGAGTTGTCACAGACATTCTCATATGAGTCAAATTTGTGTATTTTGTTATTTGAGGCAATCTCTGTCTTGAATCATTCTATGCACTAGTTTTGCTCCTTATAATATGGCCATCTAGAGACATTAGCCTTCTATAAGATATATTGTAGCCTGTTTCTTTTAGAGTATCCCATCAATATTGAAGCTACCTTCTATTCTTAGAGAGGAGATATATACATTCTATTATCTCTACAGCTATAAGAGTTGGCCCTAGGAAAAGAGTCAAAGGTCATCCTTAGCATCCTTTATTTGCCTTCCACATTTGCCCTCTCTCTATGAAGTTTTCCCACCTATCTCCAAAACACTATGTTATCATCAGTACTGCCTTTAAACCTAGCCAAGAGATGGGGGAAGGCCCTGCCCTGGGTCTCACACTACAGAAGTCCTTGCAGCTCAAGTCCTTCTCTGTCTGTGTCTTTCCCCACAGATCTATGAGTTAGAAGAAGAATGAGTGATCCCCTTCTATAGAGTGCTTTGGGTGCTTTGGACCCAGCAGTTCTCTGCCAAGAGACCTTGAGACTGCTTCCAGGTCTGTCTTTTCAAGGTGGACCTGCCTCTGGTATGCATGCCTTAAATACTTAGGAATGGTGGAAGGATGATTTTTTTGTGGGGAGGTGGATGCAGGGGGTATGAAATAACCCACCAAAGAGTTGAAAACCCAAAGAAACCTGGATAAATTAACTTCCAAAATGGGATTAACCTTTCCTTGGATAGAAGAATTCTATAGTTTTTATCACTCCTAAGGACACAGTGAGAAGAGGAGCACCCTCAGCCCCTGGGAGGAAGTTGAGGATAGTGGAAGAATAACCAGCCCAACTGTTAACAAACTTTTAACAGCTACAAGTGGGCTGGTATCATAGATTAGAATTTTGAGGCAGCCCAACCATAGAATCTGTATTTGCCTGACAACTATTTCCTGTAGGCTTTCACTGAGTGTTTGGGGGTAGTTGAGACAGGCTAGGGCAGGGCAGGAGAGCTGACAAAGATCTACTTTGTCAAAAAAATCTTCATTCCATTCACTGCAGCAGCTCTCCAATGGCTGGAGGTCAGGGCAACATGGTGGAGAGAGAAGTCTTTAGATCTGGACAGTTGGGGAATGGAGTGTGAAAGAGGGAGAGATTTCCTGTGGTTCATAAATGTTGGCTGTTAGACTAGGCATGAAGACATCTCTGGAGCATTTCCAAGTTCAGTCTAGCTAAAGGGAAAGTCCTATTTCCTACCCCGATACATCCAAAGTCAGTGGTGAGCTGAATATAACTAAAGCAATAGTAAAGCTGGGTTCAGATCTAGTATACATATTAGATTATTTCAATCCCCTTTTCCACCTCCTTCTCCATACATTAATGGACTGAGGAAGAAATGAGCCCTTTTCTGGGAATAAATATTATTTACTGCTATGAAAACCGTGAAGGCTGATACACAATAAAAAAATTATAGAACATGTGAAGAAGCAGAAAAATGTGCCCCCCTAATAAAAATAAAAAACAAGCAACAGAAGCAGACCTATGGATGGCCCAGATGTTGAACTTAGCAGACAAAGATTAAAAGGAAAGCTATGTCCCAGGATCGAGTCCCGCATCAGGCTCCCTGCTCAAGCAGGGAGTCTGCTTCTCCCTCTGACCCTCCCCCCTCTCATGTGCTCTCTCTCTCTCTCTCATTCTCTCCCTCAAATAAATAAAATATTTAAGAAAAAAAAAGGAAAGCTATGATAAATATGTTAAAATATATAATGGGAAAAGTAGGGAGCATGCATTAACAGTTGGGGAATTTCAGCAGAGATATAGGTACAGTAAGAAAGAACTAAATGGAGGGGCGCCTGGGTGGCTCAGTCAGTTGAACATCTGACTCTTATTTCAGCTCAGGTCGTGGTCTCAGGCTCCTGGGATCAAGTTCCGAGTCAGGCTCCCTGCTCAGCAGGGAGTCTGCTTGTCTCACTCTCTCTCTGCCCCTTTTCCTGCTCTCTCTCTTTCTCAAATAAATAAATAAATCTTTATAAAAAAGAGAGAGAGAACCAAATGGAAATGATAAAAATGAAAATTACGGTACCACAAACACAAGATTCATTTAGTGGGTTGAAGAGTAGACCGAATCCAGCAGAAGAGAGGATCAGTAAAATTTAAGACAGGTCAATAAAATCATCCAAATTGAAACACAAAGGGAAAAAAAGAGTAAAGAAAATAGAACAGAAAATCTGTGATTGCAACACAATATCGATGGTCTAATGTATGTATAATTGAAGGCCCAGAAGGCTATGAAAGAGAGAATGGGGCAGAAGACATATTTGAAGAGGTGAGTGTTTTCCAGAATTGAAGGATTTCAACCCATGCGTGAGAAAAGCTAACTGAAACCCAAATAGGAAAAGTGTAACAACAAAGAAACAAACAAACATAAAACCAATAATAACAAAAACACAGTGAGGCATTTTATAACTAAACTGCTTAAGAATGAAGATAAAAGAGTAAATCTTAAAAGCAATGAGAGAAAAAGACATCATATATAGGAAACAATTTTGAGAATGTCTGACTTTTCATCTAAATCATTGGTTTGCCATAAGACAACATAGTAACTGCAGAGTGCTGAAGGAAAGTACCTGTTAACATTTAAGAACCTTTCACTGTTCAGCAAAAATATCTTTCAATGTGAGAGTAAAATAAAACAGGCAAAAGTTGAAAGCATTCATTTTCAGCAGATATGCACTATAAGAGATGAGAAAGGAAATTTTTCAAGGTGAAGGGAAATTATTCCTGATGGAAGCCTGGATCTACACACAGGAATGAGAAGTAGTAGAATGGATAAATAGATAAACATCTGGATAAGTATTAAAGACCTTTTAAAAATTATCTATCTATCTATCTATCTATCTACAGAAGCTAATGACTATTTAACAGAAAATAATAATATATATTTACCTATGAGTACCTACTCATTTACCTATGAGTAAATAAAACATAAGACAAAAAAGAAACAAAGAATAGCAAGTGAACAAATGGAATTATAATTTTGTAAGGTTCTTAAGACTGTTCTTTTAGTAATATTATTTGAAAGAGACAATGTTAAGTTAAAGATGCATATTGTATAATTTCAAGATACAACCACTGGGGGGAAAACATTTCACTAAGGTATAGTGAAAACAATCAATACAGGGGATAAAATGGAACAGTAAGAGATTTAATTAACTCAAAAGAAGGCAAAAAATGAGGAACACAAGAACAAGGAACAGATGAATCAAACTGAAAACAAATACCAAGATGGTAGACTTAAACCTAACATTACATTAAATGTAATATAATAATCACTCTGTTGTCAAACTGAATAGAAAAGCACTACCAAACTATATGTTTTTTTAAAAGAAATACACTTTAAATATGAACACACAGATTTGTTGAAAGTAAGAGTACAAAAAGATACACCATAAAAATGTGGGTGTGTCTATATGAAAACACATTGAACCCATCAGACTATAAGACAAGATATATTAGGTATCAGGAGGGGCATTTCATAGTAATAAAAGGAACAACTCATCAAGATGACATACAACGAAAAACAGCTTTAAAATACATGGAGGAAAAATTGACAGAATTAAAGGGAGAAAAGACAAATCTACAATCATTATTTAAAGGCAAGCAAAAACCCTTTGAAGGTTCTTTATCCCAACATGCACACATACTTTTACTTACCAACAATAAACTGAAGTAGGCTGTATTTGGGGGAGACTTATCAGGGCAGAATGCATCTCTGGGACTGTAACCCGGAAGCCTGATACAGAGAAGTCTTAGCACAAAACATGGACAGGGGAGTTTCCTGACAGCCAGCAATCTTGGAAGGTTCACAGGTATGACAAATCATGGACTGTTTACTTATGGTTTTCAGATGGCGTGAGTCCATAAACATCCTCACTCATCTTCCCTGGTGGTCATATAAATATCAGTACTTTATTTGTGTTCCATGATGAGACAAAAATGAGAGGAAACGTGTCCACATTCTTGACTCCCTCCCTACTGGTTGATCTTGACTGTCAGTTGCTGACTTGGTTCTGAGTGGAGTGTGGCTTCCCTGCAGTCTGTTGTGACCAATAGGGCTCTAGCAACTTCTGAATGTGCCACAGAGGCCACCCTAACAGGCACACAGCTTTACCACCACAGGCTTATCCTGGAGGGCATGTGCAATGCTGTGAATGCTACACCTGCAGGTGTGAGTCCAGGTTCAGGACTCTGAGATTTTCCCGGGAGATAGTGGCATGGGCAGCTATCACTGAATTTTCTATAGCTAAAATCTTGCTTTATAAGCATAGAGCTAAAGAGCTGAATGGAATATTATCTGTCCTAGATGAAAGAAAAAGTTAAAATTTATGACAGAATCTGGCATTTTAAGAATGAGTATGAGGCACTGGACACCTCTCTGTTGGAGGCCAGGTTTGATATGAAGCTACATGAAATGCTGCGTATGAAGGTAGATATTTTAAAATGGAACAGGTCTCACTTTTTGAGATTAAAATAGACTTATAGAAAAAAAGTGAAGGGAAGAAATCTATCCAGAACCAGATGAGGTGATGGTTGATATTACAAGAAGAATACAGTACAGTCATTGAAGGATACATTGGAATCCATCTAATCCCAAGTGACTTAAACCATAATAATCTTAAATTTTATGTCAGAAGAGTAAAACATAACTGTAGATATTGTTGAAGAAAGTTTTGATAAAATTTCCAATCTTTAGGAAAGTTTAAAACTACTTTCATATGAAAGTAAGGAATGGAAAGAATGAGTGAACTCAATGGACAGGAGGGGGAAAAAGGTGGAAATGCAAAGGTATGTTTGGAAAAATCTCTACATAAGAAGGATTGTCAGATTCAGAGTCTGAATGCTTGTTGATGATGATATATTTGTTTGCTACCCTTGGAGATGACATAGATGGTGGCCCCTAGGAGCTGGATATAATAAAAGGGTCAGATCTTAGAGGCCACTTAGATGGGAAGCTTTGAAGACACAAGTATGCCCTTCCTTTAAGGAAGCAAATGCTTCCTTAGAACTTTTGAAAAAATTAATCATATATGTAGCATTTAGCTAGGGAAGATAAAAGCTTGCATTTTATGTTAATACTCTTCAAAGCATCTTTAGAATCAGAAAATGTAAAGATTGAAAATGAGGGTAAATGCTTGACAAGAAACCAACAATGGAACTGTATCAAGAAAACGAAATAAACCTCATAGGAAGTTAACTATACAGGGAGGAAAGAGTTGAGAGAGAGGAGAAAAACTCCATGGCACATAGAAGTACCAGCCACGCCCCTTGAAGAGTCAGATAATTACGGACAAGAATGACTTCCATTTTATTGTACTCTTTAAGTAGTAGAAGTATGACTTGATTAACCAGACCACCATAACATGAAGAAAAACAAGCATTTTTTCCTGAACAGTAGAGCAACTGGGTACACTTGAAACTTTAAAGCCTTTTTCAGTTTGCCAAAAACTTTCTTTTCTATAGTTTAAGACTATAGTGGAAGTGTGCTCAAGTAAGATTTTATTTGTTTAAAAAAATGAATCTGCCTTCTTCGTCCTTTGCCTGCTCTCATCATGCACATTCGTGGGATGGCACATGTGAGTGCTAACAGGCAGTCATGTGTAAACAGAATAAGGTGACCTATACCTTCTTTAGACAAATGTAGTCTCTTCTCACAGTTCCTCAGTGATATTTGAAGGTGGGAAATTTGGGCGTTTAGGTGGATTGGGAGTGGAGGAGTGGCAGTTATAAGGTTTTACGAGACATTTCTGTTCCTGATATATTTAATCAGAGCCCTAAACTTCTATAGGTAGCTACTACTTTACCTGGCAGACCTCTTTCATGCATAGCTTTGGCTGCCCCATACAGCCTTCTCAACACAGAGGTTAAAGGAGTAAAGGAAAGCAGAAATGTAGAAGCTGAGCAAAAGCTGCTATGTGCAAAGCTAACTGTATATGTGGAATGAGAACAGGGTCAAAAGGAAGGCAACCCATGTGTGCTAGAGTGCCTACTATGGCAGAGGACTTTATGTATGATATTCTATCTAATCCTTGACATGCTATCATTTAGGCATTATTAGTTCCATTTAACAGATGAAGAAACTGAGTATCAGATTAAATTACTCAGGTTATTAGGATTAATAAATAAAGGTACATACATCTGATCATATTATCTGCCTGATTCTAAAGCTCTAAATGTTTCCCTTGTCTTGAGAAATAAAGAGGTTTCCTTTTTCAAAACAGATTAAACACCTAGCAGTAATTCCTTGGATCTTGAAGACTTGGTGCTGTTCTATTGCAAAGCAAATACTATGGGTGTGGGGACTTAGATTAGTGGGGAGTTAGATCAGTGGGGAGAAATCTTCTTTTCCTTATCACCTAATAATGGGTGACTCTGCACCAGGTTAGACCCTGGAAAAAATCAAAAAGGAGGAAAGAGAACCTGATGAGAGGGAGAGATAGGGTGACATAATCTAAGTTATTTCATAATCTCACTTGAGGCTGTAAGAGTATGGGGTGCTAGAGCAGACTCTGAATTCATATTCTACCTTTGCCAAGTCCCACACTGAGTTACTTAATCTCTCTACACCTGGTTTTCACCTGCAAAAAGATGATAATAATATTTCTCTCATAAAATAGCTACTGTGTGTACTGAATGAGTTACTATGTATAAAACACTTGGAAAAGTTGCTTAGCACATAGCAAATTCAATTAGAGTTCCTATCATCATCATCATCATCACCATCATTGAGAGTAATTATGTGAATCAGAATATTCTCATTTATGCCCATCTTTTACAACAGTGGAAGGTCTGGGGATGGTAAGAAAAACAGCAGATTTGAATCACCTAGAGAGCTTTCATAATAACAAGATCCAGACCAAAGTGGACCAATCCTATCAGTCTAGTCAATCTCTGAGGGTGGGTTCTGAGCCTCTTTTTGCTTAAAAATTCCCCCTAGATTCTAATGTGAAGCCAGGGTAGAGAACTTCTGCACTATATTACCAAAAATTGATATTATAATAAATATCTGCTCTATATTATCAAAAATATTTTTTGCTCCCTAATCTTTCTTATTGGGATTGATAATAAATTTATCAGGTTAGTGTTCTGCATACATATCTGACTGAATTTTGGATATGATTTCAGGAGCTTGCACAAATGCGTTTTATTTCACATGAAGTTAGTGATCATGGACATTAGCTGTAAGCTTTTATAATACAAAGAAAAATGAGATGGGTATTCCCAAAATTAATAGAAGAAAATCTGATATGAAATTTAACAATTGCTTCATGACATTTACCATGGCCTGATTCATTTGTGGTGTGTGTGTGTGTGTGTGTGTGTGTGTGTGTGTGTGTGTGTGACACCCAGCATTACCTAACTATTTTTGGAATGAGGTAGGATGTATAAAGCATCAGTTGTGTTATAAAACACACAAAGGCAGAGTGGCACTGAGCAGACCCTTTGTGGAAAGTCAGAGACTCAGCATGGTGTAATTCTTTTATTAACTCAAAGTAACAACGGGATAAAACTCTTGTTAACATCAAAGTGGACACCTATTAAGAGCATCTCGAATTACCTGGTAAATGTGTAACCATTCAGCCTCCCTTATCTGAATTGGGGGCAGGCCATTTATAAACTGATTGAGTCAAGTCTCTGTTTCTGGATGAAAGCACCTTTGAGCCCACAGTGTGAAGGTTGGCAAAACAAAGGAGAATCTATGGTGTTGGTGGTAGTGGTTTTCTATGTGGCAGTACTTTAGAAACATAGTGGATTTAAAAGAAAATATAGGTGCTTGGCCTCTTACCCAGGGATCCTCCTATAACAGATCTTAAGTGGGGCATAAATTTGGGTGCTTCTACTGTGCAGTTAGGGTTGAGGACCCCTGGTGTGGTGGAGAGAACATAAACGTTGCAGTTAGATAATCATGGGCTTGAAATGTTGCTGTTCTGTTCACTTGATGGGAGGTATCAGGGAACTTAATTAAATTATATAAATCTCAATTTCCTCATCTGGAAAAAGAACATAACATAGTATACTTTGCAGCGCTGTTATAAAGGCAAGGGGCAATCCATGGAAAGCACTTAGCGTGGTGCCTGGTACATGGTAAATATTCAGAGTGTTTATGAAACACCCCATAACTTTCTCTTCAGTACTCCTCTCTTCTCTGTGGGTGTCCTTCACTCTTCCTCCGGAGCCTGCCAAAGCCTCTTTCCTGGTGTCCCCATATGGCCTTGCCTTCCACAGAGGCTCCGTCTATTCTTAACCTTCCTGAGCATCTTCCCTCGTTTAACTGTATCTAGTACAGGGATTCCCAAACACTGGGATCACCTACAGGACTTTAAAAATTGTTGATGTCTGATTCCTACACCAGCAGTTTCTGACCTGTAATCCTAGCTGCTAGTATAATGCAATGCAATGCAATGCAACTCTGTGTAAATTCTTCAGAATTCTCCAGAAAAATTCTTCTCAATATTGGAATAAAATCCAAGTAATCAGAGACAAGGAAAAATACAGTAAACATTTGGTAAGTGACTTATCCATTGATTCCTTCAATGAGCATTTGTTGAGCCCTTAAATTGTGCTATGTATTGGGTATAAAATGTATTTTAAGACTGTCCCTGTTTTCAGTGAGTTCACAGTGTAGTAAAACTGAAAGATATTTGTCAACCTTTTATTCAGTGCTTAAGATATAGCTGGTGACATCTGAGATGCTGAAGATACAGAAGTGGAAAAAAATCCCCATGCTCAGGAACTAGATTCCAGTGGGAGGCATTAAAAAAGTATGGTCTGAGACTTTAGTTCGGGGATGTAAACTCCCACCTGAGGATGAACATACAAGAAGGCTTTCTGAGAAGATGGGAGAACTGATTCTTAAAGAACATGGAGTTAGGCAGTGGAGGGAACATATGTGTGATGGTGAATTTTATATGTCAACTTGACTGGGCCACAGTGCCCAGATCTTTGGCCAAATATTATTTTAGATATTTCTATGAAGATTTTTTTTTTGTGAACAAGATTTACATTTAAATTGGCAGACTCTGAATAAAGCAGATTGTCCTTGAGAATGTGGGTGAGGCTCCTCTCATCAGCTGAAGGCCTTCATAGAATAAAGACGGACCTTCTATGAACAGGAGACAACCTTTGGACTTGAACTGCAATATCCATTCTTCCTGAGTCTCGAGCCTGCTAGCCCACCCAGCAAATTTTGCACTTGCCAGTCTCCATAATCCTGTGAGTTGATTCCTTAAAAAAAAATCTATGTATGTATACACATCCTATATTGGTTTAGTTTCTCTGGAAAACCCTGACAAATAAGGTATGCATTTGAATCAGATGTATCTTTTCCTATTCTTCTCAAAACTGAAGTCCCATCCTTGACTTCAAATAGATGCCATCCAACATGATTTCTTCTAACTCGAAAGGTTCCCCTTTTAAAGAAAAGGGGAACCTTTATTGGGTCACTTTTACCTGAAAAGTTCCCCTTTTCTTTATTGGGTCACTCCTTTCCTGTTTCCAAGGACAAGTACTCCCTTTCTTTCCTACGACCAATCTTTCACTTTTGCTGCAGATCATTCTCCAGCATTTCTTTGGGAGTATAGTGCAATAATCATCTCCTCTCTCACAGGTGCAGCTTCTTCTCTGCTTTCCCTTGAGTTGTGCTCATGTCTTCACAAACTAACACACGTCTAGATGTATGACTGCTTGTGTGTACATTCATGAACGTGACATAATCTCCCAGTGGGCTAGATTCAATGAGGTCAGATGCTGTTGGGCTCTTCCAAGGGAAAGTGGTGCATTGTACGTGGCTTTTTATGGCTGGAATTAATGTGAAGGATCAAAGTTCTGTACTGGAGAGGACGTAGACTCAGAAGAGTGACATGAGTTTTCTTCAGCCAGTCAGGAGGCTTGATTGACAGTTATGAACATCTTTGAGTAATGAATTAGCACTTGATAAATGGTGATTGTTTCGAGAATAAACTTTGGGAAACTGTGAAAATAGTAAATGGAAGCCTTTATGATTATGCATGGAGAAATTTAAAATTACAGAAAGAAGTAGGGAAAATGAAAGGACAAAAGAGAAGGAGGAAAGGAAATTTGGAGGCGAAGGGAAGATGAGTGGCATGTGGGAAATTTGGGGGGAATGAGAGGAGCCCTAAACAGAAGCACTAAAGGGTTACTTAACCTAAGACCCTGAGTGTCCTTTTCTTTATAAAATAACATCATTTACAACCAAATGCCAGAGGAATTCTCTGTCTCTCTCACATTTGTAATGACAGATTGCCTTGACAAATCATAGCACTGTGTGAGTGCGCGCACACGCACGCACGCACACACACACGCGCACACGCACGCACGCACACACACACATACACACACCCCCCCCCAACAGTGTAGAATATGGCTTGAGGCTACACTGTGCTGAATTATCGGCAGCAAAAATGTTTGACTTCTGATAAACTATGAAATCCCATATTTCATTTTTCTTGGCCTTATTTTGGTAAAATTACCCTTCGTTTTGTGTGAACAACAAAGACAAATTCATGTTGAAGGTGCCTCACTTTGCAATCTATTGCTCATATAAAATATTCTTATTTCTATAGAAACAATAGTTTTTACTTTCCTAACATTTCAAAGAGCATTTTCTCCAGAAAGCAACATTCATGTAAAGAAAACTGCATAATTATAACATGCAGGAAAATAACATATAATTGTATCTTTTAAAAAAAATAAACCTGAAGAATAAAGAACTTGATAGTGACATTATAAGTAGGGCAAGGATAAAAGCTTTACAGAGATCAGAATTCTCTCTTGGGTGAAAAGCTTATTAAATTCTAATTAGACACATGTATGTAGTTTGTGAATATAAATTCTAAAAGAGTAGAAAATATACTGCTGGATTTTTCTATGCTCTGCTGAAGAATCCTTAAAATCATGTCTTAATTGAATTTTATATTGACATAGCAGACAGAATAATAAAGGTTAAGATAAAGGCTATTTTTCACTATTGACCTGTTGATAAAAATCCCAAATTTATAGGTTTTAGTGTATATCAGTTATTATAGAATGGCATAATAAAATAGCATAAGTAGATTTTGTACATGTTCCAACTTAATAATTTCTTATTGACCTATATACTTTCTAATTCTGTTTTATAAAGTCTAACATGAAATCTTTATAAAACAAAATTTTAAATAATTCCCATAAGGATCACATCCAAATTCTTACATATTCTACCCAAAAATTTGTCAACAGAGTTCATTTTAAATAAGTTCTTTTGTTTTCCCTGACTTTAAGACTCTGTTTGCCAAGCTAAGTAATGGCAAGTCCATTTTGAGTTTTTGAAGTGAACATACCTGCCATAATCTGTTCATAAAGTAGAGAAAATGATTCAAAATGACAGTTACCATTTAAAAGAACATCCAAAATGTCCAAACTTACTCTCCTTAAAAAAATTGTTTTTAATTAGTTGACACAAATGAACTAGAATATAGTTTCTATTGTTATTACTTCAAGAATGGTGTGGGGGCGGGGCAGCTGGTGGCTCAGTGGGTTAAGCTTCTGCCTTCAGGTGAGGTCATAATCTCAGGGTCCTGGGATCGAGACCCATGTCCGGCTCCCTGCTCAGTGGGGAGCCTGCTTCTCCTTCTCCCTCTGCCCCTCCCCCACTCATGTGCACCCACTCTCTCAAATAAATAAATAAAAATCTTTTTTAAAAAAAGAACGTGTGTGGGATACTAAGTTACACAGAGAAACCACAATGTTCAACCTTTCCTTAATTTCAATGGAATAATTTTAATTTTCAATGGAATTGAAAAGGCCAAATTTGTGGAATGCTGACCATATGCCATGGAAGAGTTTGCTCAGTGTCCTTCCAACAGAAAGGATTACAGCCATCAGGGTATTTCAGTTACTAACTTAGAAAAACTAAATTCATTTAACAGCGGATGTCATTGTAAAGGAAAAAGCTGATGATGGCATCAAAGTATAATGTGGTTTTAAATCTCTAGCATATAAAACTGCAGGGTCCTTCTATTGTGAATATATTTCTCACTACTCATCAGGAGGGTCTCTGAGTCCGTGTTATGTATGCCCGACTGATGTTTTATAGTGGATTCAGTGGGATGCCTGAAGAACATTCTTTTACATGTAAGATCAGAGTCAGAATCACAGTTTGGAAACTGCATTCTCCCACTGTGAATGTGATAAGATGTCCAGCAATGAGCAGAGAGGTTAACAAATGGAAGACACCAGCACAGCGGCTCTAATGGATCCATAACAACTTGCACGGTCTGTCTCTGGGATCAAAGGAGAGAGGTCATGGGCATGTATCTGTGCATAGAATTTTTTCACAGCCCTTTTTCTAAAACATGTATAGAGGGCGTTATGGAGGGAAGCCTATGGATTGGTTTAGTTTTATTGTCCTTTAGGACATTTTAAAAAATGTCAAAGTTTCTGCCATTTTTAATCCACTGAAAACTGTCATCCCAACTTCCAAAATTGCTTAAATCAAAGTTCCCAAATCCAGGCTTTACACTACTTAATCAGCTTAATGTCACCTGACACCTTTTTTTTTTCTTCTTCTTCTTTTTAAAGATTCTTTCCTTTGTTGTCTCCTATGCCATCCCTCTCTCCTGGTTTCCCCTCCTGTTTTTCCAGCAATTCCTTCTCAGTCTTTTCCAAAACCAGTTCCTCAGTCATGGGCTCTCTATCTCTTGGTCCTTGCTTTATTTTTCTCTGTTCTCACACGCATCTTTTGGTACTCTTATCCATTCCTCTGTCTAACCCAGATCTTTCTCCTGATCTCTAGACTTGTATGTCTACTTGCCTACTGAATACTACCCTGAATGTATTTCATTAATAATTTCACAGTCTTGCTACATGCCAGGCATTGTGCTAAAAGGGTAAAAGACACACCATCCATGCCCAAAAGAGAACCTACGTGTATCTTCCCTCTCTCTTCAAATCTGTTCTACAATGGAGTCACTTCCTCTGGGTATTGTAGTGAGTTGAATGGTGGCCTTCCAAAGATGTCTACTCAGAAACTGTTAATGTAATGTTATTTGGGAAAAGGGTCTTTGCAGATGTAATTAAGTTAAAGATTTTGAGATGAGATCATCCTGGATTAAGGTCTGAAATCCAATGACATATGTCCTTCTAAGAGACGAGAGAGGAGAAAACAGACACATAATGAATATGGAAGCAGATGGGAGTGATGCAGCCACAAGCCAAGGAATGCCTGGAGGCACCAGAGCTGGAAGAGGCATGGAAGGATCCACCCCTAGAGCCTTTAGAGGGAGGTGGCCCTGCAGGGATTTGATTTTAGACTTCTAGCCTTCTAGGAGAGAATACATTTCTCTTGTTTCGAGCCACTAAGTTTATGGTAATTTGTAACAGTAGCCCTAGGAAATGGATACAGTACCCTGACTTATAATTATCTGGTTACTGTCCCTCTTCCCTGTTAGAATACTACTCCTTAAAAGTAGGGCTGAATTCCTTCTCTATAGCTAACACCTAATACTTTGTACACAGTAGATATGTTGCAAGAATGAAGCAAAGGATTTTCTGTTTGGTTAGCATAGAAATAGCATCAATCTACATGTAATAAAGATTGAGCTTCTCCTTCTCTAAATAGTCTTGCTGAATACTTTTGGATTCAGCATAACATTTCATAAACTATTCCTTTACACAAAAATATTTATCACCTATGCTGATTTTTAAAACTAAACTCCAGCCTCCTTATCATGGAATTCAAATTGCAGTACTACTGTTATGTTAAAATGTGGAACTGATCTTATTGTGAGGAGGGAACCATGTCACAAATATCTCTGAGATTTCTATGTTAGGTCAAAAGTATAACAGAGAATACTAGAAAGCCATGTTGATAAATTGACTGAGGATATTAAAAGTTTTAGGGGAAACTTAAAAATTAACAGGCTCAGAAATGAGAGCTGTAGAAACAAACCGTGGAAGAAAGCCCAGGAAAAATCATGTACTTACGCATTTTGTGCTTTTAAAAATATTACATTTCACAAGTATTTTCAAAAGATGGATTTTTTAGGTCATTTAAATTACTTTATCGAAGTTGTCTTATTGTTAAATATTCCTTACAATTTTTCTGACTCTTTAATATATATATTTGTATATTAAAATCTAGATGCTTTGCTAAGTCATTTGAGGAAAAAAACACAGCATATTCACATAAGGTACAGTGAATGCAAATCCATTTCCTTAAAGCAGACTTCCCTAAATATATCATTCATAATTATGTGTGTTTTGTTTTTAAGACACAAAGAGCTCTGCTTGGTAAATGTCTATTCTTTCTGTATCTCAGATCTACAGCTGGCAGCCATCACAGGCACACCCACTGCACTCGCACACTATTCTGATTAACCCTGTTTGTGGAGGGTCACTGCATTTATGACACAACTAAACAGCAACAGAAGGAGACACAGATACACTTAATAGTATTAGTTATTTGCATATAAAATGGTCCAATTAAAAGGTTTGGTATGTATTTGAACAACTGAGTGTAAAGCAGCTTAAAGAGCATAATCCACGTCAATTGAAAATTTTACTGAAAGACGGATGGGAGATAATAGGCATAATTTCTAACGAAAAATACACAAATAAAAGGGTTTTACATTTAATATTCTTCTAGGAGAGGTTTTTTTTTTCTTCAGCGATAAATAAGAACATGACTTTCACAACTAAAGATAGACTCTTCAAAGAGCCTTTGAAAGGATGGGGGGATGGGCAGAGGAGGAGGGGGGAGGGGCAGGGCAGCCTTCTTTACAGAGCCTATTCATAAGAAGCTATTTATGGACCAAGAGTAAGTCAAAAAACATGCATAAAACTTAAGCCCATAAAGTGTAAGTCCCCTGCATTAGTTTTCCACGGCTGCCATGACAATTGAGCAAAAGCTGGTTGGCTTGAAATGACAGACATTTATTCTAGCATAGCTCAGGAGGCCTAAAATTCTCAGTCAAGGTCAGCAGGGGTGGCTCCTACTGGAGGCTCGATCCATGTTCTCTTTCCCAGCAAAGGTGTCTGCCACCAATCCTTGGTATTCCCTGGTTTAAGGCAGCAAAACTCCAGGCTGCCCTCATCTTCACACAACCTCTTCCGTGGTATGTCTTGACATGCTTTCAGTATTGCGATACCAGGAACTGGACAAGGGCCCACCCTAATTCACTACGACCTCATCTTAACAATTACATCTGCAAAGACCCTATTTCCAAAGAAGGTCATATTCTGACTTCCAGATGCCCAGGAATTTGGGGGGTACTATTCAATCCAGTGCAACCCCTCAGTCTTTGGAGGTCTCATACTTCATGTTGTAACTCATGAGGTAAATGCCCCGTAGTCACAATTGTTTGACGATATAGTTTCTTTTTTTTTAAGATTTTTTATTTATTTATTTGACACAGAGATAGAGAGCACAAGTAGGCAGAGAGGCAGGCAGAGGGAGAGGAAGAAGCAGGCTCCCCGCCAAGCAGGGAGCCAGATGCAGGACCCGATCCCAGGACCCTGGGATCATGACCTGAGCCGAAGGCAGCCGCCCAACCAACTGAGCCACCCAGACGCCCCTTGACAATATAGTTTCTTAATTTGGAATATGTACCTCACTATATCAATTTTTCCTGCATTTAACCAATAAATTTGGGGAAGATCTTCAAAGATAATATAGAATTTTCCATGCACTCTCAAATGGGTGATTGTCATGGTAACTCTTCTCTAAATCAGTGGTCTTGAAAGTTGGTGTGCTTCACAATACCCTGGAGGCTTGTTAAAATACAGATTTGCTGGGCCCCACCCTCTGAGTTAGACATTTGTATTTTTAACAAGCCCCTGGTGATCCTGATGCCAACACATGGGGACTACACTTTGAGATTTCACCGCCCTAACTGGTCTTCAGGTCAGAGTCCCAATTACTCTCAAGAAGGAAGTCTTTTCCCTTATTATCCAGTTCCCTCCTTCTATTATTATTATTAATAAGGTGAGGAGAAATAGAATGCAATTGTGAAGAAAGACAAGGAGGAAGATGCTGGCATAATATATCTATTATTAACTTCTGACTGATGATGAAGTTTCAGAATAGCATGAGGTGGAGTGATTATACCAACCTTTGGCTAGTTTGGGATTCCTGAATAACTATAACCCATATTTGAAGAACAGGGAAGGCTTTTTTTTCCTTCATATTTCTTGAATGTAGCTTAGCATCTCCAAATTTTAGTAGATTTAAGGCAACTTCAGTGGAAAGTAATAAATATTAAATTATGGACATGGTTTACTTACTTTTATTCAATTAGAGGTGTTTGGTGTGTGTGTGTATGTGGGTGTGTGCTTGTGCATATACTTTTTAAAAAAGTTTTAGCAAAACTATTGTTGTGATAGTTTTTTATTTTAAGAAACAGTTTTGAATAAATCAGTGTCCTACATCTCTGGCATAATAGTTAATGGTGTCAAACTGGTTTTACGGAAAACACCATAAATATAGCCATATAACTTTACTAGAGCCCTAGTATATGAGAAAAAAAAGGAAGTGATATTAAGACCTTAAAATACAAATAATGATAATTTGGAGAATAGAAAGAAAAAACACATGCAGTCAATTAACTTTTCATTTAAGTTGCCTATAATTGAGTAGCTGTCCTGATATAGCATTCTAAATTTTCTCCTGCACAAGTATAAGTAGATAAAAGTAGTTGTAAAAATGGAATTTATTGCTAAATAAAAATTACAATATGCCCAAAATTTGCCAATATAAGGATTATAAGTCATAATATTGCTATAAGCATCCACTTACAAGTTTTTCCTCTAATATAATAACAATGTGTGGCAAAGTTTTAATATTTTTATATCAGTTATGAGGTACACTAAAATTGGATTCTTTTCCATATGGTTAAATCATTAATTTGTGATGAAATCAAAGCATTTGCAGATTTCAGTAGCATTGTAAGAAAGCCATTACTCTGGTAGACTCAGCTATAATATTGGGAAGGCAGCAAATACCATATTTAGAAGAAAAAGCAAGTTCCTTTGTCAATATTTCAAAACACTAAATAGTATAATCTTTTACTACAGTATGTGTTTTAGAAAAAATGCAAATATATCCCTAGAGGGCAGTGGTTTCAGCACCGAGTACTTGTGTAATATTCCTAAAGATCCCAATGATAGTATTTCAAATTTCATCTCAATTTCTTTTTAAGGATGTTAGGAAAACAGTATTTTTAGGGACACCTGTTTCATCTTTGAAAGTGCTGCTAAAATCTGTTATTGTCATTGTCATATTTGCTATAGTATGTGCTGACAAAATTGTTGCTACATATTGAAGAGAGGAAGAAAAATATAACTTTTTTCTCTTTTCTGGTATGACCACACTCTTCAATATCAAATGATATATCTTATAACTATCAAATTTATTATGCAGCTTATAATCAGCATTCAATTCAAATATATCAAAAATGAAAATGCAGAACTTAACATGTTACACCAAATACATTAATTGTTTTTGTTTACTGTCAATGTCTAGTAAAAAATATTGTCAAAAATTTTACTCAAATTTTAAATTGCTGTAGATTCTCAAGGGCTACCATGAAAGAATAAGATGAATTATATATTCAGGATATTCAGCGTTATTAAGACTCATCTAAATGACCATGAAAATAATTAAGTAAAATACAAATGTGGGCTTATTTCAAGTACTTATGGTAACACTTTGTGCATTTATGCACTTATAGTGCATTTAAAAGGAATTCTAAATAGTAAATATCCTCATGACCTTAGAATTTACTATAACTTCCTCATTATTATGTTTAGTTAAATAGCATAATGTTTGTTTTGGGGATGTGTTCATTCAGTCATTCAACAAATATTTAGAGTGCCTCTCCATGT
Organism: Callorhinus ursinus; assembly: GCF_003265705.2. NCBI lineage: Eukaryota > Metazoa > Chordata > Mammalia > Carnivora > Otariidae > Callorhinus > Callorhinus ursinus. The sequence continues at coordinate 37,527,329 of NW_027397073.1, forward strand.
TCCTGGCATTGTGTGATGTCCTGTGGATGTAAGAAAAATCAAGATGTAATCCCTGCTCTCAAGGAGTTTGTGGTCTCCTAAAGAAGACACAAAATCATTACAGTGTGTTAAATTCCATACTATAGTTATAGCACAAATGTGCTAAGCCAGAAGGGGTGAGTAAGGAAGGTTTACAGGAAGAAGTCACTTAAAACCTCAGTCCAGAAAGATAAATCGAGTCAGTCAGGCAAAGTGGGATTTGGGCAGGGAAAGACGGCATTCAAATAAAGGGAACCATCTCTGTAAAGGGTTAAGAGGGAAAAAGAGCAGGGTGAAATGAAGGAATCTCTTGTGGTTTATTAAGGTGAGCATGGTCTAGTACACCATTACCATAATTATAAAATGGGAAGTAATATTTTCAAGTACTATATAATTTGTGTTTTTCTATACATATTTTGGGGCTCGGAGCTTGTAATGATAAAGAAGATGCAGCATTAATCCCAGGTTATTAGGGAAGAAATGGATGGCAAAGGAGGAAAAGGAAGCAGTTCAGCTCTCAGAATAGCCATGCATAGAATAAAGACCTCTAGAAAGCAGCTCATCTTACTTTTGATTTCAGGAGGAAGTGCAGGAAGGAAAAGTGAGGATGAAACCTTTATTTTCTGTTTCAATTAGACATAGTCAACATCAGATTTAAAGGTCTTCATTATATGAGCCTGGATGGATGAATGAAATTGATCCAGACACCAAAGAGGGGGAACTGGCCCCTTCTTTCCTTTTGCATCTCCTATATGGGACACCAGCTTACTCTCTTTGTGGTATTAGACATGACATTTCATTCTTATCCCCTATCTCCAAAACACAAGTATATATGCACTAACTTCAGTTTTTAAGTTTTAATTTAAAAAAATTGTGCACATTTAATTTCCATTTGGTATTTCTAGAATACTTCAATTTCCTATTGTTTTTTTTTTCTCCCACTTATCCACAGAACTTGATTCAGTTGCTTACACTAGTTACACTGCAATATAGGAAAGCAATTAAACAACTGTGAGTTTGGACTTTTAAATAACTTTAAAACAATCAGCTCACTTCCTTTTTGAACTATTTCTAATTACTTTTTTATAATTTGCCCTAATTATCTTTACTTTATCTTCATTCTCTCTGCCTTCGTGGAATCAACTGGGTAACTCAGGCTTTACATGTGTCGTGTTATCTGTTACTCTTACTAGAACTTACAGCTATCAAATAATGCTTTGAATTAACTCTCACCATCCACTTGTTTCTATCGGTGACACTGTTTCCATGTTCCATGTTCCAATTAGCCAGGACTAATGGTGGCCATGGGTGAGAAGCACATGCAGTCTGTCACCGTCAAAGTCTGTCGATGACCTCCGTCAACGGTTTTACTCTGGCTTCTCTCCTGACCTCATTTCCTAGTGCTGCCTCCTCCCTTGCTAAGCTCCTAGTATACCTGTCTCTTGTTGCCCCTCAATAATGGCACATAAATTTCAGTTTCAAAACATTTGTCCTTACTCTTCCCTGTATGGCGTGGTTCCCAATTTCATTCAGGTCCCTGCTTAAATGTCACCTTATTACAAAAAGATCTCTCCAGGCTCTATGTAAAATATTTCTCCCATTCCTTGCATGTTCCTGCTTCTTCTTCCCTTACTGTTTTACTTTTTATGCTCATCACATGGCATATTATATATTTCTCTTATATTTACTTATTGTTTTTCTCTCTCTATTAGAATGTATGCCCCATAAGAGCTGGAACTAGAATAGTGCCTGATACCTAATAGGCACTTAGTAAATATTAGTCATGTTAATCAATGAATCAAAAATAAGCAAAGTAAAATTAGCAACCATGCCTATGATGCCTTACTGAACTATAACTTATGGACTTCTTTTCTGTTTGCTTATAAAATGGTTAATGCTAATACACTAACATCCGCCAAATGAGCTGTTTGTTAAATGCATCTTCAAAAGGTCAGCGGCCATGTTGGAAACCTGTTCGCACTGACTATAAAAAGTACTAACTGAAAAATGTGATTTATATTAATTCCTGAAGAAAATTTAAACATAAGGAAGATAAGAGAATAATATTAGGTAGGATGGCTAGGAAAGGACATTATAAAGAAAGAGGTATTTAAACTGAAGGCTGAGGTGGAGCCAAGCAGAGTAGCACAGATGACAAATGGCTGAGACAAAGAGAACAACTGGGGTAAGATTCTGAGTGAGAAAAGAACTTTTGCACGTTCAAGGACGCAAAAGGCCAACTGAATGGAATGAGAGCCAACTGCCACAAGGTAACGTTGAAGAGATAGGCCAAGACCACATTATTTTGGGTCCTGTAGACAGACATATTTTTGCACTGCATACTAAGAGCAATGAAAGTCAATGAAAGCCTTAAACTTGGCACAGTGACACAATGTGATCTATGTTTCTAAATGGCATTCTGGACTTTCTAGGTCTAGACCAAATGTAGTAGATACACTTTTCCCTCTTTCTCTTGCTAAATTTAGCTTAAAACCCTAGCCATTACATACAAAACAAACATAAGAATGCTGGAGAGAAGAAGACAGACTGGCTAGGGATCTTGGAGCCTGAGAAACAATACAGCAGAGAATTCTTTGTGTTTTCTTTCTGCCTCTGACATCCCAGATTGGGCACTGGAGAAGCCAACCTGGAAATGCCAACAAGCACAGACAGAAAAAGCTCCAACAAAAGGGAAAATAAGAAGGTATTCGGACTGCTGTATGAAGAGCGCATTAGTTTAGAAGTAAGACCAATGGAGAAGATGCTGTACTAGTTCAGGTAAGAGATGTTGGTGACTTGCATTTGAGTGAAGGCTGTGGATATGACTATGCAGAGGTGAACACCCATGGGATACAATTTGGAGGCAGAACTGCTTGATTTGGCCCACATATGGGCAGGGTGGAGGGGCAGGCAGGGGAAAACCCTCATATGAATGACTCACAACTGTAAGAGTTTGAGTGAGAAATGATCAATCACTGTGCAATAGGATAGGAGAGCTAAAACAAAACTCTTTCATTCTGAGGGCTGACAGGCTAGATCCATGAGGACAGTATGAATGGAGTCCAGTCTAGTCTCAGTGATGATAAAAATAATAACATCCCAGCCTCAACAGATGGCCTTATATTTCACAGCAAAGGGAATAAAAGATGCATTGCAGTGTGGATTAAAAAAAATTGAGTTAATATGGGACTCAAAGCAGTGCCCAAGGAGGGACTCTATTGAACAATACAGAATATAAGCAAAGTCAGCAAAGAAAGCTGTGCAGTTAACTGAAAGTCATAGAAATAAATATGGTGACCAGGAAGAATGAGGATAAAACATAATATTGTGGCAAAATGGAAACATTTTATTTTAGAGGGTTGCATCTATTTTTGGTTGGGAATGATACATTCAGAGCTATATTGGGTTCTACTTCACCTTGAAAGTAAAGAAAGAAAGCTAAAGATCCCTGGAGGACAACGCAGTGAACTCAAAGACTTGAAATCACTTGATATCTTAATACATTTTAGGCAAACACAACTAGAACAAAACTAGCTAATTTTCTTGTTCTTTTAGCAATGCAATCAATTCGGATTAAATATTAAAACATATATAGATCCCAAATGACAGTTCTTAGACTTAAAGGGCACCTAAGAATTTAGATAATTTTGATAAATCCATGGAAAAATGTGCTCATCCATCTGCTCTCCACCCTGATGTGATATAAATACTAACTTGACATCTGGACTCTTTTCTGATAATCCAGCATCTCGTTATTACTTTATTTGGGAGAGCTAGAAACATCCAGGTTAGCACTGCGTTTAGATCCACAAGCCATTAACACAAAGCAACCAACCAATCCCATAGGCCTTCTAATGGCTACAGCAACACTCGGCTCATAAGACTCTTGGAGGACAGTATATGGGAAATGCTGGCTGCAGAATTTTTGGGGAAACTTTACCCTCATCCTACCTATTCAGAGGACCTTCTAGTTTATGCTAGCAACGAATGTAGGAAGGGCCCACCATGACCCCTTGGCTGAATACAGACAGGCCCAGCAAGTTCATTTTCTTTTCTTTTTTTTAATTTCAGACAGAAACCTAAGTCAACTAAGGAGGAACTCTAGGATAGTAGAAAAAGGAAAAAGTATACTGTGAAAAGGTTTCTGGCTGTTTACCCGTCTTCCTGGAGAACACTTATATTTTAAGGCAGAGAGGGTGATGGGGAACCAGTCCTTTAATAATATACCTGTTAAAAAAACTTAACTGAGTATATCTGAAGATCTATTTATTTTTTTCTAATTGGCTTTATTAAGCGATTCATGAATCTGACAGCATCCCATCTATCAAGTACAGGGCAGCTCGGAGTAGTTGCACAAAATGGAAGGGTTTATTTTAGACAAAGGAGCCTGGGGCAGAGAAGTTATTAGCAAAAGAAAAGAAAGGATTGTTTCAGGCTAGGACTTCTCCTTTTGGGGGCGGGGGAAGGGAAAGGCAGGATTTTTATCATGCAGATTACCTCACTGGTGCTGATCTGGAAATTTCAGATTGACTTTTATAAGGCCACATTGCTTGGATAGGTTAAAATTGTAATTAAGCCTTAGTCTGCGGTCATGAGGGGAAAATGACTCTAATTTGGGCTTGTTTTTTCTTTTTTTTAAGCATACCTAAGGTGCAAAAGGCAACATTTGAAATCAGATAATACTTACTCTAAATCATTTTTTAATGGCCAAAGTTCATCAAGACAAATTTATTCATTCAATTTCAAATTATGATTCATCTGCCAAATACACCCATCGCCAGATCAGTTTCAACATTACCCTTTGGGAGACCCCTTTTAAAAAAACTAACTTTCAAAGTAAATACAGTCATTATCATTGATAATAAATCAGTAGTTGCTGTAGATAATAAAGGATTTTATCTAATCTGGCTCTAAAATAACGTTCATAGAAGCAAGTAAAGAAAAATCAGCCAAAGGCAAGGAAATAACTATAATGAAAGCTAATAGGAAAAGAAACAAAAGAAAATCTGGAAATAATATAATGGCAGGTTTATGTATAGAGTGTAGAGGCCACTTTTAGGCAAATAGCCTTGAGCAGTGGAATGTAGGAAGGGCCCACCATGACCCCTTGGCTGAATACAGACAGGCCCATCAGGTGACCCACCTAAAAATAAACATAGGCCCTAACTAACCAATGGGCTAGTTAAAACCAGGCACAGTTACCAAAAAAAAAAAAAAAAGAAAAAAAAGAATTCCCAATGTCCCCATACCACCTCCTCCTCCCCCTTTAAAAATAGCCCCCACCTACTGCCTTAATACAGTTTTCTCCTTCGTTGTCCTGTCCATAGCTCCCTTGCGGTACATTCAATAAACTTCTATCTCCTTTGTTCTGCCTAGGGTGAATCCTTTTAGGGCCCATGCCACCGGCTTCCAAACACGACCATCACCCCACATTTGGGGCCCCCCATCTGATGGAGAGAGACACCACAGAAAGTAACTTGTACATTATTAAAAACTGACGAATACTTGTTGGATGACAGCCTAAAGGTGTCTAATGTTAATGAATGTGTAAGTCACTCGTATTAATAAGGTATACTGTGCCAAGTTCTAGGACAGAGGTGTGTGCTGGGTAATAGAGAGCCCAAAGAAGGGGCATCTCACTCACTTTGGGGGCAGAAAAAATTTTGCAAAGGAAAAGGTGGCTGAGTCAGGTCTGAATTATAAGTGGGATGTACCTGTGGGGCAGAGCCACATAAACAGTGCTCATTTCCAAGCACCTGTGAGGCTAGGGCAAACAAAGCTAGAGAAGTTCAAGGCTTAGGAATAGGTCCAGGTCCTAAAGGGCTTTGAGTTACACTGAAGCTGCTTCGTGTTCTCCTTTAAACCATGGGGAATCCTATGGTTGGATTTAGAGAAGATACTGATGTAAGCCTGATGTTCTAGAGAGATCCCTCTGGGTCCAGTGTGGACAGATCATGGAGGGGCAGATGGTCAGGTAGAAACCAGCACTTCTAAGAAAGAAGTGACCAGGCTCTGGTGACTATCCTGGGAGTGGGAGCAGAGAGAACAGTTTGAAGAAATCATCAGAATGCAAGTCTACAGGGAGGGGCTCTTAGATCATATTTGTTCCTGACGTGGGAGGGATGTGAAGGAAGGTGGTGCCACTTACTAAGGTGGGGATAGGGGATAAAAGAAACATGGTAGTGTGATAAGATTGTTAAGAATTATCATCAGCATCATTCTCATGATCATTGGAGAGACTTGATAGGAATCAAGAGCTCAAATACAAAAATCTAAGTGGACCAGAACTTGCTTCCTGTTTCCAATCTGGCAATATCTCCTTCAAGGCAAAATGGTTTTAATTGGCCTGTCATTCAAAAGAATAGAGGGAGAATTATAATCCTCAGGCAGCTCCCTGCTATTAACAGCATGAGAATGCCTCTGTTAAGGTCTGAAGGTATTTTTGCTCAGGGGTCAGTAAAAGCCCTCAAGGAAGCCCGAGGTAGAGCCAAAGATCAGCATTGACTCTAAGCTTGGGAGTTCAAGAAATTAATTTAGGTCTAGTCGGGAGCTTGGTGTCAGGAAAGGGATGTGCCATGGACGTGATCAAATAACGAGTATTTGTTTAAATTCTTTGAAATCAAAGCACATGGTTTGATATCTTTTTAAATCACTTGATACCTATCTTTTAATTCTTTATTTTTATTTATTTTTTTTAAAGATTTATTTATTTATTTTGAGAGAGTGAGAATGAGAGAGAGAGAGAGCACATGAGAGGGGGGGAGGGCCAGAGGTAGAAGCAGGTTCCTCGCTGAGCAGGGAGCCTGATGCGGGACTCAATCCCGGAACTCCAGGATCATGACCTGAGCTGAAGGCAGTCGCTTAACCAACTGAGCCACCCAGGCGCCCTAATTCTTTATTTTATTATTATTATTTTTTAAAGATCTTATTCATTTATTCATGAGAGACAGAAAGAGAGAGAGAGAGAGAGAGAGAAGCAGAGGGAGAAGTAGGCTCCCAAGGAGCAGGGAGCCCGATGCGGGACTCGATCCTAGGACCCCGGAACCATGACCTGAGCCGAAGGCAGACGCTTAACCATCTGAGCCACCCAGGCGCCCTAATTCTTTATTTTTAAACACTGAAAGAAATGATTCAATTATAAAATGCTCTGCATAATGTTAATTATCATCAAGTCTTCTTGAAGTTAGATTGTTTCTACTGGGAAAAAAAAAGTGAAAATAATTCAGCCCAAGAGAGACAGATCTTCCCCCTTTGGACGGCCTGGTTGAGACACGGCAGGGACTAGATTCAGGTCCTCTCAATCTTGACCATGAAACCCAGCATTCCTTTATAGCTGAAACCCAATGCCCCCTGAGTAGCACATCTCGCAGAAATGTGCAAGGAGGATGCTTACCTAAGGGGGATTCAACTACAAGACTGGTCAAGACCAGGTGAAACCAGTCTGCACCAAGGTGGACCCCAGTGCTGACATTTTGCTGACATTCTCCCTCATTATAAAACTAAAAATCATGCCCAATGGTGGAGATTTAACATGCTAATGAGACATGCGATGCACGATAAAGCATGTTCTATCCATTGCCCCTGTACACCCAACTTTGTGTCTCTCCCAACCTCTACAGGCTTAGATGTCACTCCTTTCCCACCTTAGCCTCTTAAAAACTTTCCCTGGCTTTTGTTCAGAAAAACCAGCATGAAGAACCCTTTCTTTGGGCTGTCTCCCTGTGCTGGAGCATAAGCCCCCCCCAAAGTCTTGCCTGGAATTCCCTCTTGGCCCCAATCAATGTTTTATTGTTTGGAGAGCCCAAGGACCCAAGTTGGTAACATGGTGATGCTTTTTCCTTTCACAGATCTGGCTGGTTCCCTGTCTGGGAAATTCCTCTAACCTGTGTGAATAACCAAAGCTCATGAACTCAGGCAAGTCTGCAAGCAAAGTAGGCCATCCCTTCTCAATTCAATGTCCAGTTGATAAATTCATAGCAGAGAAATACATCTGAGGCAGGGTGGAAGGCATGGAGGTCATTCTTTAAAAGAGGACAATCAAAGTCTCCACAGGATTGTGACTCAATGATAAATCTCTCAAGCCTTAAGAAAATGGGAGGCTAAAGGCTGCCCCAATGTCCAAAACTATTCACTCTCCCATCCTTAAAATTCAACTATTTTTATATGATACTTTTATATGATACTTACTCTTTTGTTAAATCATATGTAATTTAATTTCTTTTAGATTTATCTCAAAATCATCCAAGAAAGGTTCTGGCAGGGTTAACAGTTTGGTGGCTGTGATCAAAATTCATCTGATACATGTAGACACATATTGTACTTGGGATATATTAAAATTCATATTCATAAAGCCAAGGTAAAATATCCAATGGTCTTTTTCTAAACAATGTAATCCAACTTTTGTCATTTGAGCTCAGTTCCATGTCTTTTTAGAAGTGATTTTCAAATGTTGAGTTTGTCCTCCTGGATCTATAAATGAAGGACAGAATTTACGTAAGCAGGAATGTTTTGTTTTCTGATGAAGAAAAAGTGAAAGCAAGTCATTTAAAGGAACAAAAAGGTACATTTCTAAGAACCCAGTGTAGTTTGAAAAATAATAATGACGTCTTTCACAAACTTGTCTGCATCAAGGCAGCCTGCAATTTTCATTGAGTCAGGCCTTATACATATAGCTCAGCGCACAGAGTAATTCTCGTCTCGTGTAAGACTTCCCCCAGGACGACTCCAGTGACACATACAATAGACTAATTCCTTGGCTGGTTGCAGCTCAGAGCAAAATCCATAGCAAGATCAATTTTTGCTACTTATAACTCTCTTTTTGATGCGAGCAGAGGGAAAGTAAAGGCAAGATGACAAGTTGACCGAGGCTCCTGGCATGGTTAGAAATGTAATAATTTAAAAATTGTCATTATAAGATAAAAATAGGTCCTCCGTGTTTTTGAAATATATATTTTTTCTTTTGCTGAAGAGTGACAAGGCCTGATGATCAAATTTACAAAAGGCGGAAAACAATTTCTCTCAAAATATTACTATAAAAAAATCTAATCTTTGTAAAATTGTATGTATTTGTAGTAAATTACCAATATTTGTATAGAATGAGTGGGGCAGGAAGTCATGCACCATCCTAGCTCCTTTCAGTATTCTGAATCCAATGGTAATCTTTGATGCTTTTCCCCTAAACTATTAAGGGGGCATGATTAATTCAGAATTATAAAACAAAGTTAACTGACAAGTTTACTGAAATCTTAAACTCGATAGGTGTGATCCTTGTCTAATAGGATGTGAGATGGGTAAATAAGGGCTTGCTCAGCATATGAAAAAAGGTGGCTGTTCCCTGGTTTCCTGAAATAGCAGGTATTTGGACACAGCTGGTGTTATCAGTGACAGAATGCTGGATGGGATAAACCCTGGATGGTTTAGAGTGAATATAGTTGGAGTATTAGGTTAACTGGGCTCAGTTTATATGACAGATCTCCATATAAATTACACATAGTACAAATCTCCATGTGAATTAGCTGGTATCACTGATAACACGGTCACAGAATAAACCCAAATCTTCACTTAGGATGGACTGAAATTTATGCCTCTGGTTAGACAGAGACCCGAAGGAGGGAACATGAGAACCTGAGAAGAAATATATTCCCATTGCTGGGGGGCAGGGAAGACCCACGTTTTGCTTATATGTCATTCATAATAATTTTTTAGAGCTTTTTGGCATATCTATGCTCTTGTGGCCAATTTACAGGAACACTGTATTTTAAAAAATTCTTCCTATGTTTTACAGAGCTGAGCACCTGTAAATTCTTAATTAATGATCTCTGAATAAATGTATTGCACATAGTGCTTCAATAAAGCTATGCACGCTTGGGGCCTGATAGTGTTGACACAGAAGAAACTAATCCCATGAACTATTAACGTTAGTTTACAATCTGGTATGAGAAACCAATAAGACTATTTTCTCTTTCTTACTATACAAAAGAAAAAAAAAACAGATACTGAATAAACTATACTAAACACTACTTATTGCCACTTGTAACAAAAACATTTTTTAAACTTTATATTATTAAATGTAATTCAGGAAATCCTAGATTTGGGCCAAGAATTGAGTCTCCCAGATAGTGGAAAGCTGTGGTATTGATTCCAACCTGTGTATCTGACATTTCGTTACACACATTGCTTACACAAGGAGGGGAGAATACAGGCGCTCTCCCAGCCATGCCAATGTTGTACATGCTACTGTGAAACTAAACTGTTAGGTCTATTTTTTTAGGGTATATATTCTACACTTAAAAATCAACTAATGCATTGTTTTTTGGCTGTTAACTATTGTAGTACCTGCTTGAGTTTATCACACATTAGGAAGTATATAAGAAAAATATTATAGTACCTGGTTGAGTTTTCACACATTAGGAAATACATAAGAAAAATATAAAGAAAATATAAGAAAAAGACATTTAAGACAGTTAACAATATTCTATGGAATGGATATCCTAGCAGGAATACAAATTTGGGTTCATAGCTACCCTCGTCCTCCATTGCAGTACTGTGCACTGGTTCTTTCCTTCCACCCCAGGTGGACTCCAGATTCATCAAGACTTCCAGTATGGAAAGCCAGACTGCAGGCCTTCTTATGTCATTTCCATCATCTCTACTGCCAATCAGAACCCTGTCCTGAGTGGCTGCTCTGTCCCCTTAACTATGTTCCCTTTCCATTAGCCCTCAACAAGCTCTATCATAAATTTAGTATTTGCCAAGGTCTTAACTGTTCTCTTCCTGTGGCAGGGCTCTGCACCGATGCCCTCTCACTTACTTTGTAGGGAATCCTGCCGGAGAAGGATGGTTCCCTTGAACTGTACCTGTCACCTGCCAGAATCACAGTAGTCAACCATACCACAGGTTCCTGAGGCTGCATCTGCAAGTCTGGAGACCCCAGTCCATACCCAGTGCTTCTGACACTCTCCTATAGGCTGTTTTAGGCATTGGGCACTTATTGCTAATAAGTTTTACCCACTGCAAGTCTCCAGGCATCCTCCTCAACACTGCCTGGTGGAGTTAGAGTAATTACTGTGGCCAGTCACTCAACTACATGACACTTCCTCATGAATGCATAGGTAGATACCTACAATTTCACCCAACTATGTTCCAAAGGTGCTATGAAAAATGGCCGTTAATTTTCCAAATAAAATATTACTGTTGATGTAATTCTAAATATATACATCCTCTAATTTAAAATTCTGATATGTCAACTAAGCTTTTGAACTCTCCATTAAAGGTTCACAATTACATGGAAAATTTCATTGAGACTGCATTCCTTGATTTTCCTTTCTAGTTCTGTTTTAAGACCAAAGGAAGTTCCCACGTATGATTTTGTTTACTTAGTTGAGCATTGTATGATCTCCTTTTAAGGGATAGTGCTTGTTGAAACCCACTTAATACTGCTCAATTACGTCAACAGACTTTGGTTGTAGCAAGAGTTTCTATGGTCATAGAAAAAAACCTATTCTGTTTAACCACAGAGTTGGGACAGGAAATATATGATAACATTATAGTATGCTATGCATTTTTAAATTAATGTGAACTGGAGTGTAGCATGGTTTACGTGGAAAACTCCCAGTCTTGCCCCATTTTTGCTATTCCTTGTACCTATAAATGATGTCCCTGATGATGATTTCATTTTGGTTAGTGGCTAGAAAATATCAAGCTCTCACAATCTCTTTAAGGAAGTATTCTCATTTCTACTTTGCACAGTTAATATTTTCCTGTACTCACAAAACCAGCTGGCTTTTTATGTCAGAGAATCTATCACTTTCACACTTGTCACTCTTTGCAACCACCTCTTGAAATTAACAGCTGGTCCTGAAATTTTGTACAAAAAAAGCCCCCCTTCCCTCACATCCTTCCATCCTGATTACTGTAGCTCAGGCTACTTTTTCTAATCTTTATGGTTTCCCAGATGTCTACGGGCTCTGCCACAATGCTGAAGAACAATTTTGGTGAATCAAGTATTACTTTCCAAGTTTCTGGGGGTGTGTACATGCATGTGCATGCACAGTATTTATGTGATGTTTTCATTTTGTGGGATATTCTGTTGTCCTCTATTGCCTATACTTTCCAAGTCCAGTGCATCAATATTATGATCGAATTAATGAACATTCCTCCAGGGCTTGTTAAGTTCCAGACATTGTGCCAGGGGCTTTCATACACTGTATTTTACCGTGGTAAGCAGTAGCAGAGCACAGGGCAAGAAGGAGTATTCTGGGTCTTCTTTTGGATGATTTTGCCATGCTGTTTAACTTCCTTAAGAATGAGTTACAGGTGCAAGTATAATTGCTCTACAAAGTGGATAGAGTACTTCCATCAGGATAGCTTTCCTAGCCAAGAACAAATGTGAGGTGCTAACAATGCTCTATGGACCTCTGGCTGCCTTTAGAACTTCATGCTATTTTACACATATTGGGTCTACTGTTTGCTAAAGACAACTTCCTCAGAGAGTCCTTTATTATCATTATAATTTTGCAAAGCAATTATGTATTGCCCATGTAGTAGTTTGTGGCTCTGTATATCTTGAGGTATTCCTGGGCCATATATGGGACTTTGTAATGGCAGGAAAGACATACTTTATACTTTTAAAAATTTAGAATTTGGACTCAACATGGTTTTGAATTCTAGTGCCACCATTTGGTAGCTCAATGGCCTTGGGCATACTTGACCATTCTGAGTTTCATTTTTATTATCTATAACATGGGGGTAACGATAAAGTGGTATCATATGGCCTAAGTGAGATAATGCATGAAAACTACTTACAACATAAGCAGTCAATAAATGTGGTCCATGTAATCAATAATACAGATTATTATTTTTGTTATGTCAGACATAAGTGGTCAATAGATCACTCTTGACTCTACTATAATCTTATAATCAAATTGATATTTTATGAAACTTCATCAAGGAAGAGATGGTGATGAGGAGCAGGAAGAGTTTGCTAAGGAAAAAAAATCAATAACAAACTGGCTTCATTTCTTAATGTCACTAGGTGGGAAAACACAGTGGATTAAATTAATCTGAATTTCCCAAGGCCTGACAGAGCTCCAAGGGCAGGAATAGAACTTTCTTCAACCTTATATGTGTATACATATATAAAATCTAAGTAGGAACTATTTATAAATATTAATATAGTCAGTAAAGGCACAATGGCTTTTAAATTTTAAGTCTTTATATATTAAATAACTGAAAATTAAAATCAGCAGTTTTGTGTAATTGTGGCATATATTAGCAAGGTGGGTTTCTTATAGTGTTTAGTGGGATCTAATAAGTCTATTCACAAATTACTTTAATAGCCCATAGCACCTAACATAATTCTTTGCATACACAGGTTATTATAAAAAATTTTAAAATAACAAGAATAATGTGGAAAGGAAAAAAAAAGTTTGGAAGATTTTATCTCTATGGCTCTGATGAATTTATCTCTGGCAGTGTGGAGGTAATTGAACTACTATTTGTGGCATGCTACATTCCTTCCCTCTCAACCCTGTCACGGTCAGTTCATCCATGGCTGGGTAGGACATGAAAGACAACTACCCCAATTAGTAGAAGGAACAAACCTGGGAGAGATATAGACCCACAGAAGGGAGATCTAAAGTACTTACAGGTTGGAAAAGGGGAAATTGAAGTGACATTTTATTACTTAAATATGCCATATAGAATAATATAGAAGTAGAAAAATTGTGAAAAATATATGAAGATATTAGTTGACTATAAAATCAACATAAGCCACAGCGTGATATGCTTGGGAAAAAAAAAAAGGAAAGAAAATTAGATCTTATGCTTCATTATAATATTCAGCATTGTAAAGTGTTAATTCTATTATATTTGGTGCTTGTTAAACCATCCTGTGTTGAGTCAGTGTCAAACCAACAAGTTGGAAGACATTTCATGGAAAGAATACTAGACTGAGTGGGCTTGAAAACCCATCCAAATGATAAGCATAAAAACTGGAGATATTGAGCCTGGAGGTAACCTGAGAAGAGGAATGATAAATGAGGTTGAAAGGCCATCATGTGAAAAAGCAATGAGTTTATTCATGTGATAAGTCCAGAAAAAGGATAAAAGTGTGGAAGCTTTATTTATGAAAAGTAAAATTAATTTTAGAAGTGGCAGATAATAAAAAGGGTTTCATGGAGAAATAGTGAATATCTCATCACTAGGCATTGTTGAGATAAGGCTATAAAGAAAACTCAAGTGTCCATCTGATGGGGTTGAAATTGATGACCTTTTATATATTGTACAGACCTGATTATCTATGACTCAGTGGATTTCCTATCTCATTGTATGTATACTTTGTGCTAAAAGGCGTGCTTATGTACATTATGGTTACAACATGCAAAAATGTAGACCTATTCACAAAAGTACTAGGAAATATGCTAAAGAGGAAATATTAAACCTAAGGTAAGAAATTATGCATGATTTTTTGTCATTTTCTTTTAAAGATTTCATTTATTTATCTGACAGAGAGAGAGAGAGAACACAAGCAGGAGGAGCAGGAGCGGGAGAAGCAGGCTTCCAGCTGAGCAGGGAGCCCGACGTGGGACTTGATCCCAGGACCCCCGGATCATGACCTGAGCCGAAGGCAGACACTTAACCAACTGAGCCACCCAGGTGCCCCTGTCATTTTCTTTCAATACTACTGCTATAATGTTTTTACCAAATTATTATATTTTAAAAATATATATTTATATTCAAGGGTCTGAACTGCTATATCAGATCTGGTAGCAATACTTTAAGACACTACAGAAAAGAAAGTATATATAGAGAGACAGGAAGATATCAATCCTAATATCATTTCTGGAAATTTTATTGACGTTCTAAGTGGGCTTAATGAAGTAGACTGAGTGATAGAGAACCAATGCACAATTTTGCATACCACTAAATAATATTACCATGGCATATCATATTTGTAAGGGCTCAGAGGTCAGCTAATTCAGTTTCCTTAACTCTGATCTGTAGCTTGTTGTAGATTCATGCTGAGGTTTATTAGTACATTACAGAAAGAAGAAAAGAAATGAGGGCAATGTGATATGTTTCTCATAATGTGAAATGTAGTCACATTTTAAAGTGTGAAAATACCAGTTCTTTAATGAAATATTGGTGAAGATAGGTGTTAGTTGTTTTTTTCTTTTTATTAGTAGGTGACCCTGTGTCTACTTTTCCATTTATAATTTTTTAAAAGATTTGATTGATTGATTGAGAGTGCCCACATGTGCATGTGGGGACAGGGGCAGAGGGAGAGGGAGAGAATCTCAAGGAGACAGATGCTGACTGTGGAGCCCGATGTGGGACTCAATCACACGACCCTGAGATCATGACCTGAGCTGAAATCAGGAGTTGGACATTTAACTGAGCGACCCAGGTGCTCCCATTTTTAATTAAAAAAATGATATAATATGTGAACCCCCAAAGTTTAACACTCATTTAAGTGTCAATATCTCCCCAACATTAATTCTTAATTTCACACTTTTTTTTTTTTACAGAAGAAAAGCAGAATTTCCAGAGTCTATGGACATTTCTTAAGCAACTTGAATGAATCAGTAACTTGAATCAAGTAATGATTCACATTAGGAACACCTCAAATTCCACCTCTGCCTCAATTGGTAAGTATGTTAAGTAGAACACTTTGCAATGTAGATTGGCCTTTATCAGAAATGATTTACTATGGAGACGTTTATGACTAGGCATAAAACCAAAGCAGCATTCTGGTCAGAAAGAAGAAAAATAGTCAATGGGAGGGAATGTATCACCACTGTAGAGATGCATGTCTCCCTGATTTTCATCAATTCCATGAGATTCAATTCAGGGAGCTGGGAATCTTTAACAACAAATCACCGAAGCAATTTGAAATTGGACTGTTTGGGTTCTCAGTGGTAAATTACAATGATAAAAGTGAAGTTTTAGCTTTTTAGATTTGTATGATCAAAAGACATTTTCTAAAATATAAGGCAAAGGGATGAGTAGAAATCAATGGAAGCAAAAATTGGAACAATTTACTCCATGTTCCTGGTAAGTTCTCCTCCCCTCTGTCTTCCTTCCAGCCTAAACAAGACACTGTTCACAGCTAGACTGAATGGGAGGCACACAGATTTCTGTGTGCTTCCATGAGACCATCACTCTCCTCTACCCCTTCCCCACTGCCCCTGGATTCTCCCTAGCCTCCATGCCACAAGCTTCCTATAAAGATTTGTTTATTCCCAAGGAAGAGGCATTAATTAGGATTTCTTACCCCCTTTCCCTAATTGACTGCCAGGACTATCTCCCCCACACCTTGCAGCTCTTTACTTCCATCACGACCAGAAGTCCATGGCTCCTGACATCCCTCTTCTCCAGGACAAATTTCTCCACATTTTCCTGGACATCTTCTAGTCTGACCTCTTCCTACTCAATGAGCCCTAAACTCTTCCTTTGTGTCCATGATCAGTAGAATCTTCTATATTACCAACCTCTTTTGTGAATGTTCTGAGCACCTTCTTAAAGGTTAGTTCATTTCTTGAACTAAAATGCTTATCCTGTGAGAACATATCTTTCCATTCGGGGCCCAGACTTCAGCAAATATCCAATTCACTCTTTAATCCGAGCCCTTTAACTTTCCTCCTTAAAAACAAACAAGCATTATGTGTCCTCTTTTTTAAAAAAATGTTTTCTTTTTAGAATATTTAACAGTTCAGTCTCAGTAAGTATGACTTTGCATTGTGTGTAAATGTTATTCACTGACTGGATTTATTCATACCATGAGACAACACTATTTTTTATTTATATACACATGTATACATATACGAAATAAATACATCAATATGCAATTAAAAACAAAACAAAACAAAAAAACAAACAAACAAGCAAACAAACCCAGCTCCTTTGGAGCACATTCCCTTAGATTACAGCACCTGACACCTTTCTTGGTACAAGTATCTACTGCTCTGCTTCCTTCCTTTGATAAAGATTTTAGCCTTGGCTTATTCTCTCTAGTGGGCTATGCACACTGCATACTTTCCACACTGCCTGGAAATCTTGCTCCTTTTCCCTGACCAACTGTCAACTTCACATATGAAAGCTATTTAATGCCATCTCCTTTCTCCTCCAATCTTCTACATGTTCTCCCCAGTCCTCTCTCTCCGTTACTGATTTGCTTTTTATTCCATTGAAATAATACAAAACTGGAGGAAAAGAACATCCTCATTTTCCCATCACCAAGTCTACCAACTCAGCTGTATCTGTAGCTATGAAATTTGCTCTTTCCCATGTTAGTGGATAAACTGTCAGAATTACTACCTCAGGCTGGAGCCATCACACAGCCACAGATTCCCACCCCTGCTTGCCTCTAGGATTTTGTTCTTGCAATTATTCCCCTTTCCATTGATTTCCTCCTCTTGGGGTGCCTGGGTGGTGGTTAAGTATCTGACTCTTGGTTTCAGCTCAGGTCATGATCTCAGGGTTGTGGGATCAAACCATCTTATAATGCTTTTAAAGTCCCACTTGGTTGTCGGCACTGGAGGACATTATGTCTTAGTGCATAATCTGTTTTTCACAATACACAGGAATGTTCATTTCATTGAACCCAGTCAGACTCCTGAGTTGGCCTGGTAGGTAAGCAGCAGACAAGTTTCTGTGCAAGATGAAGACCCTCTCTCAAGGAACAATCTGGCTAATGGAACTGTTTGCTGTGTCAAATATGTACATGACCATAATTAAACCTCAAACTCTTGGTTGTCCAACACTTCATAAACCTGGTTTAGAGAAGCAGTATTTATGGAGCCTGATTGGAAGGATATGAAGTCTGTTTTTTTCTCCTGGAGAGTTTAGATTTTGCATAAGTGACCTAGATTTTCTCCATGGATTAAACTAGCCTATCAGAAGGGGATATTCTTGGGCCATAGCATCTTGGGTTCCCACAGACCTTCTTTTATTTAGTTACATACTTTGGTGTCATAACCTTAAATACTATTAAAAAATAATACCGGGTACTGTTTTATGGAGTCTGATAATGCATATGTTGTAGAGATATTAATAAAATTGCTGTCCATCCACTGTATCTGAGTGTCCAAAGTCCCCAGTAAGACTATGCTCCAGGTAAAAAACTTCTCTTTTCATAGAGATTCAGTATATATTCTATGTTTTGTATAATGAAAATCATACAAATGATGTTTCTTTTTTCACTGTAGTTAATAGGAAACTAGAAACAAATACTAATTTCCGCCATCATCTAAATTCTCATGGATTTCATCTTTGTGCTCTATTCTCTTCCTTTCCTCAACTTTTATGTTTTTCCATTCATGATTTTTAAAAAATTATTTTTATGATATGAACTCTGTCATATCATTTGTTTATAAAGGGATCAATAACTAAGTAAAAATATAGCAATTAGATATTCCACATTTTCTTGGATATCCTCAATTCCATGCATTATTATTTGCAACAAAGATGATTCATTACATGTAAAGTTTAATGCAATTTAATATGAATACACAGGATTTTCATAATAACTAACCACTCAAAAATCAGAGTAATATTTATCAGATTTGTCACTTGATTTAGGATTCATAGAATATAGTGACTGTTGGCAAGAAGTTCTGAAAGCATGTAGCAACAATTAGTTTTACTAGTCAGAAAAGTAATTCAAATAGGAAAAAAAATTTTTTGAAGATGACATAAAGTAGATGTAACTTTTTTTTGTGATTTATATATTGTAACTTAATGTTGACAGCACACTCCAACTTCTACCATTCTTGAATCTCTTTAGTCAGAGGTTTATTATCTTTAAAAGCCCTGCCCTAAAAGAAAAAGATATGTGCTTACGGACAACGATACAACTATTGCTAGCAGCTAACAAGTCAAGATTGATGCAGAAAATATGAGTGCTTCCATAGGCCAAAGCAACAGTAGCTATGTTAACAGAAGTGAAATCGCAAGCATGAAGACAGCAGTAATCACGTTGAACTGGGCTGTCTGGAACCTCTTATTCCCGACCTTTCATTAGATTACTTGAAAGGAACTTGTAAATGTAGATTGCCTCCAATTTTTCTAAATTAACAAATCAGTGAACTGCCATTGCCTTCGTAGCTCATAAAATTTCCAATGGACGTCTAAGAGTAGTCATTTTTTTTTTTTCAGGTTAGCTTTAGGAAACTAGAATCAAGTTTAGAAGACAATCCAAAGTAAGAGGCAATAATCCTGTAATTAATTAAGGCAAAAATCAATACCAGTTTTAACTAATTTACCAAGGTATAAAATGGAATCCATTTTAGAAATTTTCTTACAGGAATTTTAGTGATTTCCTTGTAGGAGAATATTCAAAATAACCCAGCATCAATTTATATTTGGCTTCTACTTCCTGAATGTATTGATATTCCCACAACAGCCTACTTGAAAATGCAGTTAACTGTTAGTTGTCTCTCAATATCCTTTTTCCCTTCTTTCACACTAATAGAACTTATATGGACATATGGGTGCTTAGCACAAATTCAGCTTTTCTTAGAGCCAAGCACGACCAACTAAATTCTAGTAATGTGATGTGGGCAGAAGTGATGTGTGCCATCCTGAATCTTGCCCTTAAAATAATTGTGAGTCCTTCTCTAGCCCCCTTCTCCCTCCTCCAAGCTGGGAGATTGCCAGAACATCTTCAGCCCACAAGTAGACACCACATGTGGAGGATGACAGAACTGCCTACCAGCCCAAGACAGCTTAGCTCCCACTAGACTGTGACACGAGGCAGAGAAACAAACACCATACTTGGTTCACTGAAATTTGGGGTTTCTTTGTTATAGTAGCTAATTCTGTTCTCTAATTTTGAAAGTTTGATATAAAGACTTAACACAGAGAGAATACAGAACAATAGAATATATTGCTAGAATACACTATATTCATATAAGGTAATATCAGATGTTAATTTAAAATTACATTTATACATAGTTTAATAGAGTGGAAAATAATCATGTAACCCTTAGTGAAACTATTTAGGACACAGAAATATTTATAAAGAATGATCTGAAGTATATAAAAGTGCTTTGAAAAAGTGTCTGGAAGGAAATATGCCAAAAGAATACCTGAGTTTATCTCTGAAATTAGGATTATAAATGCTTGTACCTCTACAACTTTAATACTTCTCCTGTGTTTCCCAATTTACAATTTAGCACAAATTCAGCTTTTCTTAGAGCTAAGCATGACCAACTAAGTTCTACTAAGGTGATGTGGGCAGAAATGATATGATTTATTATTTGTATAACCTTCAAGAAATTATACCAAACAGTAATATGCATGACTTCCCTGCACTAGTGGTTTTTTTTTTTTTTTTTTTTTTTTGGTACCAGCTATCCATGAGTAGAAGAGATGGCCCTGCAATGGAGCTTCTACCCACATCTTTTAGTGGCAAATACACTGCTAACCTCCTAACTTAAACCAACCAATGTACTTCTGTTTTTTTACTTTTGAATCTCTGAGGATGTATAAGTACATTAAAAGATCTACTGGGGTCAGGAACAATCCCATAGGGTAACCTACACATACCTACCGTTTCCTGTAGTTCAGATAATGTGTAGTCTAAATAAATAAAGTCTTGCAGTTAAAGAAGTAATTAAGAATAATTCCTATCAACCTCCTAAGGACAGAACGCCATATAGCATTATGTTTTACCAGTTTAAAAACACATATAAAACACATATAAAACATATACCTGCCATTTGCAATATTCTTTACATGGAGGGCAGTTACTTCCCCAAATCCCCTGAACACCCCCCCATCCCAGCCAGAGCATCCCTTGAAAAACCAAACCCATAGCTCTCCTCTCTCTTACTTCTTTCTTTCCATTTGTGTTCTTATTCTTAAGTGAAAACTGGATATTTCTAATGAAAATCATTCATCTTTTCATCATAAGTCCTATATATTTCATCTCTTTCCCTTGTTTCTACATCACAAAATCCCAAGAAACAATTTGCAGTGATAGAAAATTATTTTCAGGCCTTGGTGCTACTAATGAGTTTCATGTTTTACCTCATTCAGTCTCAGGTACTGAATAGCTTCATCATTCAATGTTAGCCCCATCAAATTCTCTTTTCCTGATGCCACTGATTAATTATATCAATCAACATAAATTCACAGTGAAAAGCTTTTTATTCCATATAACATCTGATCAATCGATAGTGGTTATAGCATGTTGAGAATGATTCTGAGGTTGCATCCTTGGCACAAGAGGGTTATAAAATGGCATGAGTGAAATCTGTCATAGTCTCAGGCAAGAACGTTGGTCAAATAGCTTCCATTACTGATCCAGAGAAAACTTTTATTATGGTTATAAATATTAGCAAATAAAATATTCCTGAGTAATAAGGAGTTTCATGTACAAATTTTCTTCAAATTTACTTTGGACTCATAATGTGAAAATAAACAATTTTCTCTCAAATCCAAGTCTTCACTGTAACACATCCTCTGTATGTATTCTTTGCTTATATCCAGGCAACAATTCAATTTTCTATCATATAATAAAGTACGGCTCTTATCTAATTTGGGGTTCTTTTTCAACTGCATATGAGAAATATGCACTACCCATTTACTAAATTAAATAAATAAAAACCCATATACCAATTTATCCTCTTCTCTGCTATAACAATGACATCTCTAATGCTTGTATAAAGCATTCAAATATGTCAGAGCTAAAATGTTCTCTTTTGTTGAACAGCAAATGATACGGGAGGGGGAGGAAGAAAGAGGGTATAGGTGCCTTTGTTGAATCTCAGGTAGAGAGATAACGTAAGTCAGCCAGCTGCTTTTATAATAGCAGAGTGACACGGATAAATGGGGAAAAAGTGCAGGGATAATGAAAGATATTCTCTCCTTTGCTCCCTTAAGTCAAACTGTTCTATGAACTATCAGAACACCTTGCTAATTACTAGCTACACCTGCTTAAATCCATATGACTATTAGGGCAAAACCATATCCTTTTACATTTTTGAAACGTTGGTTTTTAAACTTCTTCAGGTAAGGGGCTTAGACAAATTTTTACATCATGCCAATGTTACTATTAACTGAAAATATGAGTATCTGATGTATTCTTAAGGTAATGAGGTCTCTTTGTGATTTTCTTATCTTATTCTTTCTTGCTAACACAGCAGGCCTGATCATCTATAGAGAGAAAACTTGTAATGCTGAAGATAAGAATCCAAATATCACAATAAAGTCACATAAACACCACTTAAAGGTATTTTTTAAAAAAGAAGAAATCTAAGAAAGTTCTATTCTATTAATATGTTAGAATGCAATGCTTATTAAAAATGTAAAACATCATGTGAAAAAAACCCCCAAAGAAGCATGTTTCAATATCATTCTCCCTACAAAGCAAGTTATAGTTCTCAAAAGTTTACCTCCATATATTTAAATTCTGAAATTTTAGGCACTTCAAATACGATAAATGTATTAAAAAGAGAATGGCAATAGTAGAGCACACAGGAAAGGTCTGCTGTGAAATTACCAATAACCTGGAACAGCAAGGCACACGCCTGCAGCACATCGTTCAGATCCAGTAAAGGGGGAAGCATCAGAAAATGAAGAAAAAGTGCACTCCAACTTTTAGGGGGAATGGGGAGCAAGGCAAATTAACTCTCGACTTTGATGAAAGATTATAAACTTCAAAAAGTGCATTGTAAATTTATGAGCAATTATTAGAAGATTGTAAAGAAGATACATAACTTCAGAATCATTAGAGGAAAAAAACCAGAATAAATTGTTCAATTTTTTAAAAGGCATAAAAGAGGCAAAAAAGAGGCAACCAAAAAGTATGATAAATATAACAAATAAATGCAAGGAATGAATCCAAAGTGTTTGCAATCACAATATAGGTGAATAAACAAAGTAAGTTATATGAATTTCTCAGTCTGGGTAAGTATGTCTACACTGTCTGAGCTATGCTCAGCAAAATGGCAAATACAAGTTGAAAACAAAGGAAGGGGAGGGTATGTGCTATGGTGAGTGCTGTGAATTGTGCAAGACTGTTGAATCACACTTGATCTTAGCCAAAAGGCCGAGAAGCGATGGGACTGCTGAATCACAGATCTGTACTCTGAAACAATACATTATATTGTTAAAAAAAAAAGAAGATTGCAGGAGGGGAAGAATGAAGGGGAGTGAATCGGAGGGGGAGACGAATCATGAGAGACGATGGACTCTGAGGAACAAACTGAGGGTTCTAGAGGGAAGGGGGGTGGAGGGATGGGTTAGCCTGGTGATGGGTATTAAAGAGGGCATGTTCTGCGTGGAGCACTGGGTGTTATGCACAAATGATGAATCATGGAACACTACATCAAAAACCAATGATATAATGTATGGTGATTAACATAACAATAAAAAAGAAGAAGAAGAAGATAGCAGGAGGGGAAGAATGAAGGGGGGCAAATTGGAGGGAGAGATGAAACATGAGAGACAGTGGACTCTGAAAAACAAACTGAGGGTTCTAGAGGGGAGGGGGTGGGAGGATGGGTTAGCCTGGTGATGGGTATTAAAGAGGGCACGTTCCACATGGAGCACTGGGTGTTATATGCAAATAATGAATCATGGAACACTACATCAAAAACTAATGATGTAATATATAGTGATTAACATAACATAATAAAAAAAAAAGTTTACCAGGTAAGTGCTATTAAAAAGAAAGCAGTTTTGGCAATCTAAATATCAAATCAAATCAAATGAAAGAGACCATTAGTGTAAACAAATTGAAATGTTTTATAGAAAAGCAAGGAGAAATGGAGTAACCATAAATGGGATGGTTGATCTACCCTTCTTTCAACAACTGACAGATCAAGTTGAGAGGAAAATGTCAAGAGAATGCTCATCTCTCCCGGTTTGTCTGATGGTCCCAGTTTATGATTATTCTTCCTAAGTAATTATCAGTAGCATCCCCTCTCCTACTCAAATGTTCCAATTTGGACATAAATTATTATTAATTAAGGATACAGTGGGCTTCAGTAATACAATCAATAGACTTATTCCTGTCTTCCTCGCTCTCTTCCTTGATTATGTCACCATCAACAACCCTCATGTTGGTCTGTCTGCAGCCCTGTTCTCTTAGGTACTTGTACAAAGGCTCCTTTTCCTCATTCAGTTTATAGTTTCATTATCCTCTCCTCAGAGCATTGATCTAAAGTAGCCACTGCCATTACTTGCCCTCCATCACATCTCCCTGTTGCATTTCCCTCAGAGCATTTATCATCACTGGATATCATCCTATTTATGTATGTGTTTACCTCTTTAGCCTTACTTCCTCCTACTAGAATGTAAGCTCCAGCAGCTCAGGGGCCTTGATGATTCTTCTCTCTGCTGTATTTTAAGGGTCTGGTACCCAAAGGTTACTCAGTTGAAAAAATGTAAATATTTTTGCTGTTGAGATTAATAATCATGGGAAGAGTACTTATTCAAATTTATAGAATGGGAATAAGCATTTAAGGGGAAAATTTTAATAGTTCAATACCCACAGAAGAAGCTGGAAATGAGACAAAAATCTATAACCTAAAAATTTCTAAATCCAGACAGTTTTCAAAGTGAGGTTCATATAGGAACAAATACTCCCTATCTGAAATAAACTGTTCCAAATCACCAAAAAAGATAGTGTCCTAGCATGAGAGCAGTTTTAAAAACAGACAAAGAGTAGTGAGAACAATAGCATGATATAAATTATATAAATAATTGTAAGAATCTTAAGTACCATATTGGTGTATGAAGTTCAGTTATATATTAGGATTGCAAACATACTGGTGAAGTAGGTTTTTTCCAAGAATATCATAACAGTATAGTTAAGAGAACAGTTAACAACAGTATATACATGAGTAGATTGAAATAGTATTAATAAATTAAAAGAAGAAACCTCTCGGTGGTAATAATGGTGATGATTTTTCAGCTCTTAAAAAACTATTTGATAAAATATAACACCAATTCCTGACATAAACACTCTGTGAATAGGAGAAACTTCCTATGAAAAGGTCTATATAGGGGCGCCTGGGTGGCTCAATTGGTTGGGCGGCTGCCTTCAGCTTGGGTCATGATCCTGGAGTCCTGGGATCGAGTCCCGAATCAGGCTCCATGCTCGGTGGGGAGTCTGCTTCTCCCTCTGACCTTCCCCCCTCTCATGTGCACTCTCTCTCTCTCTCTCTCAAATAAATAAATAAATAAATAAATAAAATCTTATAAAAAAGGTCTATGTATAAGAAATCAATAGTAAACATATTTACTGATGAAACATTAGAAAAAATTCCCACTGCAATGAAGAAAATGTAAAAGATGTCTATTACTATTACTACTACTCAAAATTAAAGTGGAAATTCTATCCAAGACAATCAGAAAAGGGGAGAAAACATTTTTAAAAAATGTTTGCAGATAATATGGTTGGTAAGAAAAAAAATCCAAGGTAATCAACTATGAAACAATTAGAACTAATAACAGAGTAAAGTCAGTATTTAAAAATTCAATAGCTTTATATCAGAAATAATGAATTAAAATGGAAAAGTAAAATAAACCCCTTCAGTAGTTCAAGAAATATATAAATGCCTATAAGCAAACCATACATGACATGTCAAAAACTTCTATGAAGTAGACCCTCAAGTTCTTTTGACAGAAATAAATGAAGACCAGGATATATGGAAAGAGATGTATAATTTTTCTGGATACTGTATTGAAAAGATATCAGTACTTCTGCATTTATTTGAGAATTTGATGCAATCCCAATTAAATTCCCATCATGGAATTCAAGAAGATAATTCTCTAGATTATCTGAAGGATAAAACAGACTAGAATAACCTCCATTTATAGAGCAGAGTTGGCTCATGAGATATCAATACTGATGTACTATAAAGATACAGTAACTTAGATAGTGTAATACTAGTTTAAAAATAGACAATTGTATTAATGCAACAGAAGAAAGTTGGAAAAGAGATCCATATACATTACAACTTTAGTTCACAGAAAGTGGTGGCATTTCAGATCAATTAAGAAAGCATGGACTATTCCAAGAGCTGTGTTTGGACAACTCAATTGTTCCTTAAGAATATAAGCATCATAAGATAATACATAATTGTATTATTACAGTCTTGGGTAGGGAAGACCTTTCTTAAAAAACAAAAAACAAGAACTCATAAAGGAAAAGACTGACACATTTACTTATTTGGAAATTTAAATTTCTCCACCATAAGAGAGACTAAAGAAAATAATTAAGTGCCACATTGAGAGAAAAGTAATTCAATTGAGCAAAAGGAATACTGGTAAAAAGGAAATACAAACACCAAAAAGAAATGAAAAGATGTTAATGTCACTATTAAATGCAATGTAAAACAATGAGTTATGACTTTTTATAAATCAGACAGGCAAAACATAAAACAAACAAAAAAATCAATCATGTGCACTGATGGTGAGAGAGGAGGAAGAACATAGCACACTCAGCTCTTAATGTAACTTCAGTTGGGTAAACCGTTTTAGAGGAAAGGTTAGTAGTGTCAGGGAAATTCTACTTCCAGGAATCCATTCCAAAAAAAAAAAAAAAAAAAGTTGGCCATGAATGTGAAGAGGTTTGTCTGAAGAAGACAAATTCACGTTTGTTTGTTTAATAAGTTAAAATCAAGTGATATACCAATCAGTAAGGGAATGATTTTACAAATTGTCAGCATATATTTGTGGTTTGTTTAGGCAACCAACCATTAAAAATTAGACAGGTCCATATATTTAGGAATGAAAATATTGCCAGAATAAATGAAGTAAAAAAAAAAAAAGTATGAACTTCACAGTCCCTTTTATGTTAGATGTGTGAGTGTGTGTGTGTGTGTGTGTGTGTGTGTGTAATTTTGAGGAAGAGAGAGGAATTGTTAGAGGAGTGAAGACAATTTGATGCTATAAACTTCTGTATTTAAAATTTTTATCCTGAGAATGTATTCATGTGCTGTTTGCTAAATAATTAGAATATAAAATTCTGGTATTTCGTGGGCAGGAGTTAAAGATGCTTGATTTTCTGCCCATGTGTGTGGGACAGTGTCTCACAGCTAAGAATTATTCTGACCTTTCATGCTCTTAATCACATTATTTTTAGTCTTTCATAGCATTACCATAGTAAGGTAATTTCCTCAGCAAAAGTGTTATTTTAAAATACTATTTTCACTGGTGCTCGCTCTGGCAGCACATATACTAAAATACTATTTTAACTGATTGGCATGTAGGCCTCAATACTACGGAACAGGGTTGAAAACACAGGTCTGGTACCAGAACACCTAGGTTCAAATCCCAGGTCTTCCATTCTACTTGTATGACCTGTGACCTCTCACCTGGAAAATGGGAACTGTTCTGAAAATGAAATGATTTAACATGTGTAAAGCACTTAGAACAGTGTCTGACACATAGTAAGCACTATATAAGTGTTAGTAGTTCTTGTTAATGCTGAAGGCATATATCTGTAAAATCTTCTACTTCACTCTTCCATTAAGAAAAAAATTAGTTTTTCTTTTCCACAAACTGTGTATCTTGGCCCAGCTATTCTCAATATGTCTTTCTCAATTCTATATTACTCTGTATTTTCCTTTCCATATTCCCTTTTGTTTATAAATGATAGTGTTTCAGTCCATCCAATGGTAACTCAAAAACTTTTTGTTGTTGTTGTTGTTGTTGACCTTTGTCTTAATAGAGCTCATATGCAAAGGCTGGAAGATATATTCCCTCTTTTCCTTCTATTTTTTTAAATCCTCAAGTGTTTTTGATTTTCTAATATGTTAGATATTGAGGGCAATAAGAGCTAAAAAGATAGGTCGAATTCCTGTCAGCTTAGATGGCTCAAAGCAAACTAATGCCAAAACTCAAGTAAAGTAAATATGCAGCTCAATATCATGAAAAGTACTTTAAACCAATGAAATTTTGCTGTAATCTGAAGAAAATAGTGAGTTTATTCATCTACTCCAGAGCAGGTGGTGGCTCCTTTTACTATGTGCTAAGCAGAGGTCAAGGATGTTTGACGTCCTGAGATACACTTGGCTCACGTCACATGAGTTGCCTCGAGTCTTGCAAAATCTTTAAATGTTCCCCGGGATATTCATCTATGTGAAAAACCTGTTTACCATTTTTTGCACCTATAACCTAAAAAAACCCCACAAAATAGTTTTTATATAGCTACCATAGAACTTGAGGGAACACTGTACTCTTTTGGGAAATTTACCAAGTCTTCTTCACTGTTCTGGAAAATCGTATCACCTTACCAACAACCATGCCCCTAGCACTAGTTGAGCCATCAAATATGTCTGCGTCAACACCAATATATCACAATCTGTGTCTGTAGCTATTGCTTCTGTGGTGAGTCTATGAGCTGTGGCAAGCCTCTTAATATTTCATTATGCTTTTTCTGTAGTGAGGTCTGAGCACTCACATGTTGAAATATATTTTATTTTATTCTAAATTATTTCCCCATAATTTCTCCTTTATGTTTTACCTAGAGGATTATATTGATATTTGTTTTAGTTGTGTGTAAATAAGGTTGTATTATCTATGAGTTTTATCTCAGGAGAGTGTAAAGCATGACAAGACATTTGTTTTAAAGAGAGGTTTTTGCACTACTAGGTATATGCCCCAAAGATACAGATGTAGTGAAAAGAAGGGGCACATGCACCCCAATGTTCATAGCAGCAATGTCCGTGATAGCCAAACTGTGGAAGGAGCCAAGATGCCCTTCAACAGATGAATGGGTAAAGAAGATGTGGTCCATATATACAATGCAATATTATTCAGCCATCAGAAAGGATGAATACCCACCATGTGCATTGACATGGATGGAACTGGAAGGGATTATGCTAAGTGAAGTAAGTCAAGCAGAGAAAAACAGTTATCATATGGTTTCACTCATATGTGGAACATAAGCAATAGCACAGAGGACCATAGGGGAAGGGAAGGAAATCTGAAGGGAAAGAAATCAGAGAGGAGATGAACCATGAGAGACTATGGACCCCGGGAAACAAACTGAGAACTTCAGAGGAGAGGGGGTTGGGGGGAGGGGGTAACCGGGTGATGGGTATTAAGGAGGGCATGTGTTGTGATGAGCATTGGGTATTATATGTAACTAATGAATCACTGAACACTACATCCAAAACTAATGATGTAATGTATGGTGATTAACATAACAATAAAAAATTTAAAAAAAGAAAAAAAAACTAATGATGTACTATATAGTGGGTAACTGAACATAATAATAAAAAAAAATAAAGAGAGGTTTTGGGTTTGACAGACTAAAAATTGAAGTTACTCGAACTGGAGGTCAGACTGGCCACTTAAGTGGAAAGATGAGGGCTAGGGTTCAGTGAGGTTATTTTTGCCTTACTCCAGAGAAACAAAGAATGGAGAATTTAAAGCTGGAAGCAACTTCAGAGTTACCCAATGCAACCTCTTCATTTAACACATGAAGAAAGTGAGAACCAAGGGATATGACAAATATCAACTGCTATTTAGTGGGTGGATATTGGATCAAACCTCAAAACCAGTGACAATTCTTTGGCTAATCCCTTTAGAACACCACACTGTCCTCTGTAACAGAGAAAGAGAATCAGGGTTGATAGAATGGAGAAGACAAAAACAGAAGGCGCAAGCCAGCAATTCCGAACTTGGCAGTCCTTTTGGTGATTGATTTGTTAACCAGTAATATTTAATTCTTAGCCTTTAAGGTTTGCTTGTAGCCAAGAGGTAAGTGATAGAGGAAGTTTAAGAATAAAAGGACATAGGAAAAAAAATGGAAAAGTCAATTCTGGAAAACTGACACATACAACCATACTAATTATTTTTCCATAACTGATACCAGAATCAATTACCATTATGTTCACTTTCTCTTTTAATTATAGACGGTTAATATGGAATCTATTGGGAGAGTCTTCACCTACAGGATACTTGAGATTACAATGGCCAGCTTTTTGCATAATGTCTAACAGGAAATATTTGTTGCTTATAATTGGTTAAAATGCAAAGGCTATTATGGAAAACCTCAATCAAAGCACCTCTCATTGGAGATGGTTGAAATTCCACATCCTGAGCATGCCAGCAAGAATGCAAATTTTGGTGGAATGAGGCAAGAGACAGAGGGGTTGCAACAACACTGATTTGATCCTTATGGTATCCCCAGTGCCAACCCCAATATCTCAACCTAAGAGGCACTCAAATGTTCAGAAGGGGGAGCAAGGGAAGGGAGGTGGGAAGAAGGAAGGAATCAATCCATCCTTGGGCCTCTTCTAATATTTAAATATCTTTAGAAGGGATAATATATTTATCCCCAGCACTTTTGTGTGAATATATTTAACAGATCTTGCTGTTCTGGCTGTAACAGCGAGGTAAGTGTTGATCTGGTGTGGCCTTCATCTTGTTTGCTTGCTTACCTAGGGCATACATTGTTGTGATTCAACAAGGCCTTATAGCTGAAGCTTTTCTCCAGAAGAAACAATATTCTCTTCAAGCACTATTTAATTAATTCTCTACTAAGGATGTGCTTTTGAAGTCCCTTCTGTTCCCACTCTGAGCTAAGGAAACTGAGTTTCAAATGGTTAAGATCTTAGAAGACTGATAACGAAGCAAATCCATATTCTCTTTAAAATTCATTCATTTCTCAAAGCCATTTAAATTGCTCCTGCAGAATCCAAGCAAAAAATGTCTCACCAAATTTAAGGAACATAGAACAGTTAAAGCCCAGGCTTATTTTTAGAGCAACTGTCAGCAGATTTTCATGTGTATCATAAAGTGCCTCCATCAAGATCTTTTAATAGAATATCCAGAAGAGTGTCAGGTATTTCCATATTGAACATATATTTTATTTCTTGTGTGGTTTAGGCATTTACCACATACATTTTTCAGATTTCTCTTTCTCTCTCAGTTTAATGATTTCTGTGTGTATCCTTTTTCCCTTGAGAAAAGGACTGAGTTTTCAGGATATATGTGCTGCTGATAAGTCACTAAATTACAACACAGCAACTTAAGACTTTGAAGACCTTTCTGCAGAGGGGCGTACTAAAAGGTTCTTTCAGCCATTCTTATTGGTGGATGGTTGTCCTCTGGTCCCAGTTACACACATTCGAGAGCTACTCTCTAGACTTAGCAGAGGTTAATTGCTGATACTTAATCAGTGTGGAAGATGGCAGGTGCAGAGGCCACTACACTTGGCAGGCATCGTCATGTTCTGCACTGCATTTTGATCAACGAGACTGTAAGTCTATTTTCAATAGCCAGATTTGGGGAGAACAAAAACCTATAATTTTGCTCACCTCTCAAAATCTTCTACATTATTTAATGAGCAAAAATGTCCTATCTTCCTGCATTATAGTATTATAGAGTGGTGAGAGCTCAACTTCTTGGGTTAGTCGTGCAGATTTTAATCTTGGCTCTAACACTTAGCTGCTACATGAACTGTTCCGTTTCCTCATCAGTAAAAGACAGTTAACAATAATAATACTCAATTTATTGGGTTATTTAAGGCTTAAATGAGTTTATGCATGTATAAAGTGCTTAGAAAAGCATCTGGCACGTTACAGGCAAATAAACAATTCTTTTAATGATTAAATTCCATTGCTTATCTTTGATTTCACTTTCTATAAGGGACAGGGACTTAACACTGCAGTAGGCATTGATGTGATAAGCCTTGGATTCACCATATCCAAAACAGAATTCATCATCTCCCCTGTGTGTGTCCCCAAAACCTGTTCCTTCTATTCTATCCCCTATCTGGCTAAGGGCATAGTCAATTCTTTGTTACACGAGCTAGAAAACTCAGACACCTTTTCATTCCCTTTATTTCCTCTCCTTTAATCTCAAACTCAAGAAGTCACCAAATCTCATCCAAATGGCATCCTCAATATCCTGCTTCAGGATCTTCTTTCTTCTTCCCAAGGGAACTACAAAAGCTCTCCCTGTGTCCAACTACTCTTCACTTTTCGATCCATCCTAAGCACGATCACCAACTTACTCTAAAACACAACCCTGACCACATGGCTTCTACTTTTTTCATGTGTTCATTCCGTGAATATATATATATAAAGCAAAAATCATTTGCTTCCTATTGTACTAGCTAGATGCTGATGATACAGAAACAGATGGATCCTGCTCTCAAAGGACTTACAACTTAGCAGTGCAATAGGTAAGTGAGTAGGGAATTTTAAACAAGGTGTGAGCCTACTACACTATTTTTTGTGGTATGCATAAGGTTCTATGACATTAGGAAAGGAGCAGTAACATGGACTAGGGAGAGGTGTATTTAAAAAAAGCCTTCCTTTTAAGGTATTAATTACTGAAATAATCATTATCATCATCATCATCATCATCATCATTATTTTCAATTGCTTCCTATTGCATATGGTGGATTCCAAACAGTCTGGCGTTCATGCCCTTCATAAAGCAGGCTCAAGTGAACCTTCCAGCAGCTTCCCACCCTCTACAATCCAGTCTACTTGTCTTTTTTCAGTTCCTTAAAGGAGCCCAAGTACCAGCACTTTTGTTTTCATTTCTTTGCTCATTTAGTTCTTTCAGTCTAGAATGGCCTTCTATCCCTCGATCACTTTTCAAAGAACAGCTTACATGATCCCTCCTCCTCAGTGAAACCTGCTAAAATGCCCTAGTCAGAAAGAACCTATTTTTTCCCCTCCTCCCTCACGTCACTTCACACTTCCATTAGCGCTTCTCCCAGTCTGCCCTGTTTTCCAGTAAAGTATGCATGCGTCTTTTTCTTCCCCTGGATTGTGCACTAAAGAAGGCTGGTGCCATGTCTCATTCATCTTTCTGTTCCCCAGAGGGGCTTTTACAATAACCGACACCTAGGAGTTGCTCAGTAAATGCTTGCTGAATTAAATTAAATTAAACGGTTGAGAAGGCATTTTTATTCTTCATGATCTTCGGGCACTTCCCTAAAAGGCCCTCTATTCAAAGGAGTTAACCTTTTGTCTGAAGATTTCGTGTTTTTTTTTTTTTTCCAACTCTGAGGGAGAGGATTTTTAACAGTAAGAAGAAAAACTTCCACTTAGCTATTTTAAAATCATGTGGAAACAAAGTATTAACCTTCTATGTTTCAGGGCTTTTCAGAATGCTCAAAAATTCTATATATCTGAAGTCAGATATGGTTTAGATGTCTTCCTGATTGGACAGAGAACAATGAATGAATTTTAGATTAATTCAAAAAACTTCATTGAAACTAACTGAGGTATTCAAACTGTTTTGCATTTTCTGACTGCAAAGTCTTAATTATTAAACATTTTGTGTTTGCATATGCAGAGTTGAATAATTTACATAAAATATAGTCTAATGAATGAAGTGATAGTGAAAAAAAGGGCAGAAAGTTATAAGCTGGATAATGGATGCACAAATAAAAGGCAAAAGGAGTGCAAAATACTTTTGCTGTCACTTACAGCATAGTTTTAAATTTTCAAAGGAAAAAAATAGCTTATTTAATCACATATTCATAACACTAGTGCAATGGAAAGTCCTAGCAGAGTCTTGAACGCTTAGGAGAGATGAGGAAACAAAGCCTGGCTTAAACTCACACAGCTATAGTGAAAGCTAGACTAGAATCTTCATCTCTTGGCCATCAGTCCTCTGCTTGTCTCACTGGTGTTAGGTCTTGACGCCTCCAATAAAGCATCATAAATTACACTCAAGAGTCGAACATGCCACTTATAAGCTGAGCAAGATATTTCCAGCAGAACCGTGTTTCTTATGTGTCCTTCACTTTTAATACCATGTTCCCATTCAGACTAATCTGTTGATCTAAGTGACTATGTAATCACCTCTACCTCACATCAGTGGTTTTCCAGAAGCCACTATAATTTTAAAGCATTAGAAAAATAAATTCCCCAGGTTCTAGTTACTGAATGATTACACAGAAATGTCCAACGGGACATTTGATACATGCTGTAGACTGTGTTCTGGGAGTGTAGTTTGGGGTGGAGTGGAGGCCACCAGGGGCTGCCAATAGATTAGGAGAAGGCATTCCCTGCTGATTCCTGGGTAACCAGGACAAAGATCTTTTGTTCTATACTTTCACTTCTAGAAGGAGAACAAGCAGAGTGGTTAAGAGCCGGGGCGCTGGATCAGATAGCTTGAGTTTGAACTCTGACTCTACTATTTAGTGTGACTTCAATCTCTATCAGTAAAATTGGGTCAAAAATAGTCATCTTCTTTCTGATTTTATTACGTGGCTTAAATGACATGATACGTGCCAAAGTGTTTAGCAAAGATTTTGGCACTTAATAAATCCCCAATAATTTAGAAATCATTATTATTTGTGGTAGCACAGAATTATTAATTTTGCTCTTCCACCTATGATAACAGGAAGCAGAGACGGGTTGGGGTGGGAATGGAGACAGGGCAACTGAAGAAAAGGACGGGTATTCAGGAGAAGAAACTGGAAGTGATTTTGGAGACAGATTCCCAAGTGATAAATATTCCACAGTTTCATCATGATCTCGGAATGATTTCCTTTTTCTTGAAGGAGAAAGAAAAAGAAGCGGATTAAAGGTCAGGGGAACCCACACTGCTGGAGCAAGAATAGAGAGGACAATGAGTAAATGGTCCATCTGACAGACAGCATTTTCATTCAAATGTCATCATCCTTTAAATCCCAAATTAGGAGAGATCGGCCTTGATGAAAATGTGCACCCCCTCCCTGTGAGCATCAGGCTTGGACTGACCACTGTGGGAGGGTGCTCCGCCCCAGAAGACTGTGGGCTGGCAGACCAGTTTACTTTCCACTTGCCATGAGCGAGAGGATCAATCAGCACCATCAAGTACTTCCCAAGGGTAACATGGCTTAGAGGGATCTCCACAGCTCCTACCTCCATTCATAATCTCAGAGAGTGAAAGGAACATTCTATCTACTCAGGTAATCAAGGAAATCCCTCATAATGACATTTATTAAAAATATTCTGTGACTCGGTATTTCTTAGGCACTACCAAATCTTTGGTTGAGAGAAACTAGCAAAAAAGGACTTTCTGAAGCACACACAGTCTCACATCCCATTTTTCTAAATACTCTTAGCTCTGCCCTGGATGAAACCCAACTCTGAGAGAATCATGAATTTATATTGCATTATGGTGACTTATAAAGTTGTTTGTGACTTATAAAGTTGTTTTTGTTAAAGTGCAATCTGGCACGATAACATCAGCATATATTAAGAGACAGCCCAAGGGAAGAAAACCTATAAAACATGTAACTGTATGAAAATAGTTGCAGATTTTGTTTTTTACAGTACACAATGACCACTTTGTGACTGTCCACAGGGGAAATGTCTATCATTTCCTAGTCAGTAGCAGTTGGCCTTCTGCTAAGCAACCGGTTTGTTTTTCCCTTATGGACATTCAATTGTCTAATTCATCATGTGTACCCCTTTGCACTGGCTGCTGAGAAATCTGAGCCAAATTTTTGTTTAATCTCTAAAAATATATCTAAAACTATTAGATATATTTTTGTGTTCTTTTGAAGTTATTTCACTTTTCTGCCATTCTATTGTCTTTGCCTTTTATTTCTCATCCTTAAAATTTTATTTTACCTTGCCATATTGTATGCTGACTTCAGTCATGCTCTAACTTCATAAATCATGAATGAATGAATGAGTAGATCAGTACTTCTGATGATGAAGTTATACCATGATATTTAATAGGATAAAGAACAAAGGGCATATCAATGTATGCAAATATATAGAGTTCTAAAAGTTCATGTGGCAAGGATTCTAGAAGGAGGTAGTCATTAGTGTGGGTTCAATTGTTCAAACGTGTTGGACTTAATGTCTCAGATTCTTTAGGCCTTTTCCTCATGGTGACATGATGGCTGTTGCAGGTCCACTAATTCTGGAGATCAAGCAGGATGAAAGGAATGGGGACAGGCAGAGCCAGGGGACAACCACCTGCATCTCAGTGGGTAGGGCTGTGTCACATTGGCACCCATACTTACAAGGGAGACTAGAAAAGACAATATATAACATTTCCTATTTATAAAGCAGGAGAAGGCGAGTGAGTAGGGTTGGGATTAGGTACTGGGTGTGTCAACATAAATTGTGTCACAGACAACAAGCAGGGAGATATAGCAATTTATTAAAATGAATCTAAACGTTCAACCATCAGTTTGAGTCCCATTATCTCCCTATTTTCTAACTTTTCAAAGAAAATAGAGGTTCATGTTTAAAATACAGAAGCACTTACATAACTGGTGGTTGTTTATAGGATACAATACAGCCTGATGATGGAGAGATATTTTTTCTAGACAACTTAGCAGGTCCTGCACCCGGTAAGACTGATCTCATTATGGAACTGGGCACCAATGCATTAGTTCTGGGTTCTGCTTTTCTCTCAGAAAAGCATTCAACCTAAAACTCTTTCAGTGACCCAGAGTATAAATAATCATGTACTTAGTTGTATTTAAATCAGGAAGAATATATGAATATATTTGGTGTTCCTTTTGTTTTTAGTCCAACTCTCACGTTCTATTCTGTAGCCACACCTTGTTGTATGAGTTGATATGAATAACCCATGACTGTTCATCTGTTTGGAGTAGGCACTACCAGCTGAATTGGCAATTCTAACATTTTAAGTGGAGGGGCACCTGGGTGGCTCTGTCAGTTAAGCATCTGCCTTCAGCTCAGGTCATGATCTCAGGGTCCTGGGATCAAGCCCACATCAGGCTCCCTGCTGAGCAGGGAGTCTGCTTCTCCCTCTCCCTCTGCGCCTCTCCCCACTCGTGTTCTCTCTCTTTCTCTCTCAAATAAATAAATAAAATCTTTTAAAAATTTTTTAAATTTTAAATGTGACCAACTCCATGCTATGAAGCTAATGCTCTTCTTCAGTTCCAAGTAACTTTGACAATCAATTCTAATGGTTTTGGCGGAAGTTCTGCGAACTCAGGCGATTGTCTGATTTCAAGGTCTTATCCAACACATGAGTTGTACAGGAAATCCTGGTTTCAAGGGCATGCTTTCATAGACGCCATGTATTAGAAACATATGGGTTTTTAAGTCATAGGCATGAAGATTCTTTAAAAGAGGAAATAAAAAATAGAATTACATAATGAATCAATCATAAAAGTGGTATACCAACATTCTTGAGTAGTCTAAAAAGAGAAAACATTCATCTTACAAACCCTCTGCTAAAGTGCACATAAAAGCACTTTCACTGGACAACAGCTGTCTAAACTAACTTCAGGAAGGAATTCCCAGAGAAATTCCCCAAATTCATGACTTTGTTGAGCTTGACACAGACTCAAGTAAATCTTGCAATTTTGTTTAACTGCAGTTTGGGGAGTTATTTATTATGGCTCGGTGATTTAAGTAACAGTTTAGTAACTAAAACTTGGGTGTTCTAATTTCTGTCTTACCAGTGATTTTCTCTAACCTTGTACGAGGCATTTGATTCTACAGAATTACTTTCCCAGGCTCTTATTTTTGTTTTGTAGAGTAAAAATAGCTTTAAAAAAATGATAGATCAAATATACGAGTCATGAAATGGGAGAAATGAAACTAGTAACAATGTGTCTTCATTCTAAATATAGACTTGTTTTTGCCACTTAAATGATTTTACCTTTTTTGTAGGAAGCCCAGGGCCTTGAATGAAAACAAAATGAAGCACTGTCTTTTTTCACTGAGGTTTCTGTCTGTGTCTAGAACATCTAGTATTAAAATGCCATTCTTTATTAACTGTTGGCAGCATTGGGTGAACCCCTAAAAATACTCTTTTGTACAAGGTGAAAGGAAGATGAGAAATCTATTTCTTGATGAGTAGACAATTCTCCTTGGTTTGTGGGAAGTACTATTTGACATAAAGAGTCTGACTAAATGACCTTTTGAATTCTGTGTAATCAGCCTTTACTGCTGCAGCCCCTTAGCAGAAAGAACTTATCTACTGTATCTGACTATGGCAACAGGCACACACATCCCCACCACATTTCCATGTATGCATGTATCTATGTGTTCACAATTAGGGGAGGGGTTACAGAAAGGATAAGTGTTGAGAGAGAAGGGAACGGAAAAAAAAAATGGTGGCCAAATCCTTTAAAAGCAGTAAACCTGAGAAAAACAGCAGAAGTATGCAGAGTCTTCCATGAAATTCTGCCCGAAATTTCAGTGTCTGTTCCTTTTTAGTGGGGCCAACAGGTCATCCTGGTACCCCTTGCAGATGAAAGCCACATATACTTGTAAGACATTGTATTTCAACTTTAAACAAAAAGTAGAGTGAGGAGGAAAAAAACAACTTCTGTAGAAATGGTTTCTCTTCTCTTGTTCATTGAGAAAACAGCAAAATTCCAACAATGGGCAAAAATACAAATTGTGCATCCTGAAATAAATAGAAGGGTCAACTTCATATGCTGGGATAGTCAAATATTGTTTGCATAGGACTGAGTCAACTCTGTGAAACACAGTTCCACAAAATTATAATTTTACATATTCCTATATTAAATATTTTTGTGTTTTTTTTTTTAGAGAGAGAGAGAGAGCGAGCATGTGCACTCGAGCTGGGGGAGGGGCAGAGAGAGAGGGAGAGACAGAATCTCAGGCAGGCTCTATGCCCAGTGAGGAGCCCAACACAGGGCTGGATCTCCTGACCCTGAGATCATGACCTGAGCAGAAATAAGAGTTGGATGCCTAACTGACTGAGCCATTGACACAACCCCCTGTGATGATTTTTTGTGATGATTTAAATATAGGAATATAGCAGTCTTCTTTTATTGGTTCATTGTAATAATAATAGTTAATACTTATAGAAGGTGCCAGGTGCTGTTTTAAGTATTTTGCATTCAGTGTACATGTACTGACCCCAATCTTATGAGGTAGGTCCATTATTGTCCTCATTTTTTTTTAAAGATTTTATTATTTATTTATTTGACAGAGAGAGACACAGCGAGAGAGGGAACACAAGCAGGGGGAGTGGGAGAGGGAGAAGCAGGCTTCCTGCCGAGCAGGGAGCCCGATGTGGGACTCGATCCCAGGACCCTGAGATCACGACTTGAGCCGAAGGCAGATGCCCAAAGACTGAGCCACCCAGATGCCCTATTGTCTTTATTTTCACAAGTGAAAATTTTGAAGCAAATTTCCCAAGAGCACACAAACAGTTAAGAGTTAGATGTTAGGACTGAGCTCAGTCTATGTGGGTCTGTAGCCCCTGCTCTTAACCATGACAATGTACTACCATCTAAGAGGGTTTTATATTCATTTTATTTTTAAATCAATCAATTTCAGCCTAAAGAGTGGAAGGATAGCATATTCAAGAAGACAAAAGACAAAAACCACTAAATAACAACTATTTCTGTTTAAGTCCCCAGCTTCTTTTGCAGGAAACAAAATTTTATGAAAAACTGCTAATCTCTCAAGACCCTAATGGCAGAAGCCCAGGTAATAATGGATCTTTGGTTTCTAACAGGAACGTGTGTGGCCATGTTCTTTTATCGTGTGTCACAAACTACACTTTTGTACTAGCAAACATTCTTCTAGAGAGCATGGCTCAGTGTTCCAAAGGAGTGCTGAGTTCAAAGAAGTGCCAACCATTATAATCCCACAACACTCAGAAATATACCCAAAAGAGCACTGGACTATACCATGGGGACTAGAGTCCAGCTTCAGTATTATGACGTGGAAATGATATTAACTTATTCACAGGAAGGTTCAATGCATGAATAAGACAGATGCATGGATCCTTTAAAATTCCTGGAAATACCCTGCCTGTCAGTCTATTGCCTATTTGCTTTCATTACATCCAAATATAATTCCATGGGAATGATTCTATATCTCATTCTCGTTGGTTTCTACTAAAACCTATTGGCTCCTTCTAGATCCGTTGATGGATTATTTATTTCTAGTTCTACTGCTGCGTGTCAGAGGAGTGCTTTTCTTTGAATAGTGGAACAGCCTCCTATGGAACAATATGATTGCTAACTATGTTTTCCTTTAACAAAAGGTCTGAAGGACAAAGAAGATCCGCTGGTCTTACAATGCTTTTTCCAAAACGTATGAGCCAAAAGTCTAAAAACTCCCTCAAGTAGGAATAAGGGAGTAACGCTCAGAAAAGCATCAGGTAGTATTGATGACCTCTGGGAGTCAGACAGGAGTTGCTGCAAGAGCAGCTGAGGGCAAAGGAAGAATTGAAGCTGGAGAAATGACAGAAAGCCAGAGGAGGTGGAGTAAAGGGAAGGGAGTGGGGGAGAAAAGAATGACAGTGGAGCTATGACCAATCTCTGCCCTGCTGTTCATCAGATTTGGGGTCTGGAGCAGGAGGGCGGGAGCAAATGCTCTAGATGGGGCTGCACCATTGGACGCCCGATGCCTTAGGGAGTAGAGAACTTATGCATCTCCACTTTGCTCCTTGTTCTTTGGAGAATCACACAGACTTTGAGGATGGAGCAACAAGAAACTCCATCTCTCTACTCCAAAGAACGCTTGCTTCCACATGTACTACCAAGCTGGCATCAAATCTGATTTCTTTTTAAAATTTGTCCCCTTGGGTATGTGTTGAATTTAATTATCCCCCCCTTTGTATGACCTCAAGGCTGAATTAAGGAATTAGTGGGTTTTAGAGATTTAGCTGTCATCCACTCCAATCTATAATTCATCTAATATGGACAGCTCCTGTGTGCCCCCGACTCACTTGTTCTTGAGTGCTAGGACCTCGGCATAAGTGATTTAAGTCAAGTCCTCTATCAGACACAAACAGCCTGGCCATCACAGCTTCCGGAATCTTTTTTTCTTTTACATTCTGAGAAACGTATAGACCTTTGAAAAAATCATTTCGTGTCTCTGCAAAGACTTAAAAAGTATAATTTTTCTGCAAGCCACTGACAAGAGAAAGAGCACTCTATCTTTGCATACCAGAGCACCAGCCACCATAAAAAAAATAATTCCTCTCTGTCCAAATACAGTAATGGATATCAATTACTTGGAAAACAGTTTGTAATTTAACTTACTGCTATCTCTTCAAACAGGCTATTTATAACAGGAGTCACATGATATTCCAAGCTTCATGCGGAGAGTGGTTTTCTGGGTTTAAGTGAGCTGACTTTTCAAAAGATTTTTGATTGGTTCTCAAGACTGGAAAATTGCATTATCAGCTTCAGGTCTAAAAGCAAAAAGTCCATAAGCTTTAATGGTACATGTAAACAGTAATCATGGCATGTTGTTTGTAGCATGTCAAAATAAGAACATAGAATTTCCAGTTTGTGGGGGGATCTCAAAGTGGGCACAGTAGCATAAAATTAAAAATTTTTTTCAAGCATATTTTTATACAATGAATCCACAGAGCACAGCAATTTACTACAAAGTTCTACTTATTGCTGTTATTTTGGATAAAGGTCACCATGTGAGTTTATAAAACAACAACAGCACCATATGGCTCAACCCACAGTTCCCTAGAGCAGTGACATTGTTTTAATATCTGCAAGAGAAACTGATGGAGAATGCAGCAGAGCAAAGATCACAACCATTAGCATGACTATTCAAAAATTTAACACATGCTAGGCAACTTGGTAACTTCCTCAAAGCTCTAGAAGACTTGACTGTTATCAAAAACATAAGTAGAAGTCAACCAGCAGCTATCAAATGAGATTTTGCAGTCAGCAGCCAAGACACTTGAAACATACGAGTTCTTACGTCTCCACTGCCAGATTTCATTAATAAAATCAAAAGTAGAAAGCAAGATTGCAAAGACTATGATAATTTAGAAGCCATCGCTAGATAACTTCTCATTATGTAACAGCCCTCAAACTAAAGTTAAAAATCATGGAAGACAAATGATCTTGAAGTTTGAACTTGCTGTGATTGTACCTCCACAATCCTCAGTGTCCTCAACTGCAGAGTGAGAGTCACAGGCTTTACCCACCTCACAAGGTAATTATGAGGCTCAAGCAAGATAATATGTGTGAAAATAGGTGGGAAGTAGAAGGTGCTAAGTAAACGTGAAATACTATTTTAATATGCCCATAAATTATATGTAGGGTCTGTGAGAAACCCTTTTTTCTTTTTGTTTTTTGTCTTCTGTTTGAAAGGATATAATGTTTATAGATTATCTAAGGTGATTCACGTGTTTTTAGTAATCACAATTATTCTTCACTCTTTTAAGTTTTCCACTGGGGCAAATGGGACATTCCACAGGTAATATTAAACAAGACTTTCAACATGTAAATATTTTTGCTTATGCTACAATTTACGTCCTAACACCTTATAGGCATCTTCTGAAGTGAGCAGGGAAAGGACAGTTTTATTAAAATGGGACAACTAAAAAGAGAAAAATAGTTTTGGAAAATAATTCCAATAGTATTTTCAGATCATGTATGCCGGTAAAATTAATTTCCTCGCATGCAGTGATTCTCCTTACATCTCTGGTCTTTCTTGAGAAAAGATTAAGTTATCCAGTGAGTTTGCAAGTGAAAAACTGCTGGAGCAAGACAGGGCGTCCCCCTTCAGTGATGAGTGATTTAGGATGGAGAAGGGTCTGTAACAAGTTAATATATAAGCTTTAGTAAATCGATCAAAATGTTGATTTCTTTTCTCTCATGTTTTAATTAAGGCTGAGAGCTCATCCTTCCTGACTCTTATTTTGTAAGCTTGGGCTTTCTGTTCAAGAATTTGTCTCCTGTAAATAAAAGACACAAACGGGAAATACGCATGTGGCCGGAATGGACGTGTGTGCTCTGCTGCCTGCCCCATCTGCTCCGAGAGCAAGGTGCCCACTGGCAAGCTGGCCCACTCTGTTTCAGCAGAGCTGCCAGCCTCCCACGGGTCTGTGTGTGGGTGCTCTGTGGGGAGAGCTAGCTTTCCTCAAGGAACCCTTCGCACCCAACCTGCATATGGGTCTGTTTGCACTTGACCACACTTGTTGGCTCTCATGTGTCATAAAACAAATGCTCTGAGTGTGAATAAAAAGAAGGCAGAGCTATACGAGTATTTCAGGCATCAGTGAACAGAGAACACATGCAAAAACTTCCTGCAGCAAATGGCTCATGGTAGACAAGGAAGCCATGCACAAAAGGGGAGGAAAACCATCCATCTATACATTTTTAGTGTGAGAAGGAGGAATATTAGCCGGAGGGTCCCAGAGTGAGCATTTTTGTGGTCCACCTCAAAGTATGTTTCCCGCACTCACACAGCTCTATCAAGGTTGGGGAGAGGCAGTAATGGAGTATTTTCCTGGCTATGGGAACAATGATGACCCAACGTCGCATGCCTTCTTTATAGCTCTCTTTCAGCCTAAATCTGAAAGTGCTGAAGCGAAGGGCAGGAGGCAAACAAACCCTAGCAGCCTTAGCTTTGGGGATAATAGTGAAGTATTTTAAGGACTGTTCTAGGAATGGCTCCATTCTTAATAAATATTAAGGAGCAGTGACAAAAGGCAAACAAGATCACGAGTCAAATGATTGAGAGATCAGGACATATGTCATCAAAGTTTACAGGAATTCCTTGTACATCTGAGGGATAAGAATCAAAGGCACTGTTGCAGGAGAACCCAGAGGGTAAAAAAGGCTATGTTTACTCACTCGTTCGTTCGTTCATTCATTTATTCATTCATTCAGCAAATACTTTATAAGCACTGATGATGTGCCAAGTGCCAGGGGTAAAAAGATGAACAAGACACGGACAGAAATCCTTTCCCTCACGGAACTGACACTCCAGTTGGAGAGACAGACAACAAACCAGCCAAACAGATGTACGCCACAATGTTAGGTAGTAATGAAAGCTATGAAGAAAAGTGAAGTGGGAAAGGGACTAGAGAGGCAGGAGTGCTATTTTAGGAAGACTGTGCAAGGAAGGCGTTACCAAGAATGTTATTTAAACAGAGATCTGTGTGAAATGAGAGAGGGAGCCTTCGGAAGTTCTGGGGCAAGAAGGGTCCAGGTAGGGGGAATAGTAAGTGTAAAGGCCCTGAGGTGGGCCAAAATTGGCTTATTTAGGGGACAGTAGTGAAGTAAAGGTAAGGGAGCCAAGGAATAGAGTGATACAAGAAGAATGTGGGGGAGAGAGACTAAGCCAGATCACATAGAACTTACAGGTAAAATCTGGTAAGGACACTGATGTTTAATTAAATGTGATAGGAAGTAACTGAAGATTTTAGGCCCATGAATGAATGACATCTCTGATTTTCACTTTTAATGATTATTCTTGCTTCATCTTTGAAGGACTAGCCATAGGAAGCGAAAGCAGCCCAGTCACCCAGCTACTGTCTAATAGAGATTTGGATTGAATGGCTCTTGGTGGAGCAGAGAAGAAGTGGTTGGATTGGGGTAGATTTGGAGGGCGTGGCTGACAGAATTTACTGCTGGGTTGGTTATGGTCTGTGAGGGGAGATGGGAGGCAAGAAGAGATCTGGGCATGAGCAACTGTCGGACTGCTGGGAAGGTCCCGAGGGAAGACTGGGAGAGGAGCATCGATCAGGAAAGGCAGTCATCAAGAGTTCTGTTGGAAATACTGAGTAGGCAGTTGTAAATAAAAGTCGAAAGGTCAGACAGACTTCTGTTATCAGAAAACACAGACAAAACACTAAAAACTCATCTGTCGCATAGCGAACGCTCAAAAAGTAATGGCTTTTAGACTGTTGTTGTTACTGCTGCCAAGCTGACACCATTTTTTGCTTGTAAGCTGTTACTCAAGGAAAAGGTTTGATGAATGGGAACGGGCTGACTCAGGTAGGGCAGATCATGTTCTGGTTCTGAACGAGAGAGAAGATCTGAGCAATGTCATTAAGTGCTCGAAAGCGATAGTTATCTAGAAAGGAAATGTCAGGGGAACAGCATTGGTCACTCCAGGGGTCCAGAGAGCAGGGGTCCCCAAATTCAAGCCTCACCTGGGAAGCTTCTA
This sequence comes from Callorhinus ursinus, assembly GCF_003265705.2. Taxonomy (NCBI): domain Eukaryota; kingdom Metazoa; phylum Chordata; class Mammalia; order Carnivora; family Otariidae; genus Callorhinus; species Callorhinus ursinus. Next base: position 37,572,175 of record NW_027397073.1, read on the forward strand.
AAAATGAGATTCTAAAGATCCACCTCAGACCCTCTGACTCAGAATCTTCCAGGATTGAGTCCCAGAATACACATTTTAAAAATGTTCCCTGGGTTACTCCACGTCTGAAACCACTGCCCAAGGACACATTTTCTAAGCCCTCTAGGATATGAAATGTTTGCCAACACTAGCTATTAAGAGAGAAGGATAGATGAACATCATGGCCATGTTTCATATAAAGTGGGTGCATAAAGCCCATTTCTTTAAATACATCCAAGCATGCCTCTTAAAAAGAGGCTCACTGCAGAAGGGTGTTTTGGAGGCCACAAGGGACAGGAATGCCACCACACTTCACAGAACATTTAAGACACCAGTTTTTTTTAGAACCACAACCATAGCTACCCATGCGAGTCAATGCTATCTCAGTCATAGTTACTATGGCATTTTAGGAGGCGTATGGAATAGGAAGCTGGTAAGTGGAGATTACACCAGGGTCTGTTTTCATCACATGACTTGCAAAAACTTTCTTTACCTCTTCAGACCAGTTTTCTCACCTTTAAATTGAGGATCTTACTATATCAGTGATTTTCAAAGAGACCGACTTTCCCATATGGTTGTTGCAGTTGAGAACTTGGATGAAGAGGAAACAGTTTTGCCTTGATCCATTTTCTAGGTCTGTATAAGACTTCTTTTGAGAAAAGAGTTCCCCTTCTTAAAAGTGTTTGGAAAACATTCTGAATACTTGGTAGGAAAAAAGGAACTAATACATGTCAGATCTTCATTAGAGATAAAGAACTTTAGCCTTGCCATCTTGTTTGGTCCTCACTGCAATCCTGTAAACTGCAGGGTTATGAAAACACCCACGTCCTAGATTAGAAAACTGAGGCTCAAGACTCATTTTTAAAAACACAAAACTTCATGAGCTAAACAGTTTGTAGTCAGAACCACTCTATTTCTGATTCTAGCCTAAAACACACCAAGGCCCTCAGTCTTTACATTAAACATAATGTTTCCTTTTCACAATTCTATGATTTCTGTGTTTGACTTAAAGTGGCATAACCTAAATTTATGGCATCTTAGCTCTAAATAAGTTTTGGCAATTTTCAAAAATTGCTTACCATGAAATTAATCCGCAAACATTAGTTTCATATGTGAAAACCGTAACTAGGCTGGTTTCACCTAAATGTTTAATGGCTACCTCAAACTCAAGAAGTTTAAAACGAATTCATTTCTTCCACCGAAACCTCCTTTTTTCCCTCTTTTTGTACAAACCACCATCCATACAGGCAACCTTTGACACCTTCTCCTCCCTAAACCACCCCCTGCTAGACTCTGATAAATGTTCCTCATAAATATTTCTCAGCCGCCTTCTCTCTGTTCTGTCTTTATATCCCTGCTTTAATTCTCTCTCATTTTAAGCTACACCAATAGCTTACACTTACTCTACCTGCATCCTCCTGTATCCCTCGAGGCCTTTTCCTCTGTCTTATAATTGGATCTACAATTTTGAAAGTATTTATGTATGTACATCCCCAACTACAAGATCATTCAGGAACCATATTCTATGAATTTCCCTGTCTTCACTGCCTAATGGTGTCTCACATATGGTAGCCTCTTACAATAACGCTTGTTAAATTTAAAAAAAAAAGATATGTCAAAATTGAAGGCATATTTGCTGAAGTAACTGGACATTCATAGGAAAAAACAGGCACCTCAATCTAAACCGTGTTATACAAAAATGAGCTCAAAATGTATCATGGAATTAAAAGTATAATGTAAAATTCAAAGCTTTTAGGAAAAAATCTTCAGGATCTTCGCTAGGTAAAAAGTTCTTAAACTTGATACCAAAAGGACAATCCATAAAAAGAAATATTAATAAATTGGACCTTATCAATATTAAAATTGTTTGCTCCATGAAAGAGCCAGTTAAGAAGATGAAAATCCAAGCTTCAGAGAAAGGAAAATGTTTGCAAGCTACATATCCAACACAGACAGCATACAGACAGAACTCTCAAAACTTAACAGTAAATTAAAGAACAATACAATTAGAAAATGGGCAAAAGACATGAAGAGACATTTCACCAAAGAGTGTATACAGATGGCAAATATGCACATGGAAAGATGTTTAGTATTGTTGGTCATCCAGTAAATGCAATATAAAATCACAATGAGACAAAAACACTACAAGTCTATCAGAATGGCTAAAATAAAACATAAGGATAATGCCAAATGCTGGTGAGGAAACAGAGAAACTTCTCTTGAAATGTTGGTGAGAACATAAAATCCATTCTAGAAAACAGCTGGGTGGTTTGTTATAAAATTAAACATCTAGCAATTGCATTCTTGGGCATTTATTCTAGAGAAATGAAAACTTATATTTACATACACATCTATACATGAATGCTCATAGCATATTTATTTGTAACAGCCCAAAGCTGGAAAAAAACAAAACAAAACCAGATGCCTTTCGACAGGTAAATGGTTAAACAAACAGTGATACACTCATACCAAGGAATAGTACTCAGCCATAACAAAGAGTAAATTATGGATACACGCAACAACTTGAATGAATCTCAAAGAAATTATGCTGAGTTTCTTTTAAAAAACAACTTCAAAAAGTTGCATTAAGTACAATTCCATTTACATAACAACTTTGCAATGACAAAATTAAAGAGATGAAGAACAGATTCGCAGGTTGGGGAAGGAGAGGGCCGTGGAAAGGGGAATGTGTGTGGCAGCACTAGGGATCCTTGTGGTGATGGAAATGTTCTCTATTTTGACTATAGGGGTAGTAACACAAATCTACCCATGTAATAAAATTACATAGACTAAACACACACACACACACACAAGTAATAACAGTAAAACACAAGTAATAGAGAACAAAGGTGACACACATTTAGTCCATTATAGTAAACAGGACAATATGTAATATAATGGAAGACAAGGCTTATTTCAAAAACCCAACTATGGTTATGGAATAGGAAGACACTTTCTATTGTGTCTATGTGCACATGTGTGCAAGTAATTTTAAAATAACTGGCCAAGGAATTAACGTCCTTACATATTGTAGTGTTTTGTTTTGTTTTGTTTTCCCAAGGAAAGATCTGTATAGGACGTTGAAGTGGAAGGAGCACAATAACCCAGATTTCCTGAACAACACTTAGAAACCACCAGAATTAGCCAACCAATAATTCAAACACAGACTGAGAGAGTCTTTTCTGCATGAAGTTTGCCGTCTAACAAGGTGAACAAAGCCGGTGAACCTGCTGGCAACATTAGTGGACAAATCCCATTTAGAATGAATTTGTTAGAGCTGAACTCAGGGTAGAAGCAGGCAGAATGAGCCACTGTTTTGGGGTATTTTGAGCAAGAATTTAAAAAGGCATCAAGCAAAGGGAAGGGAGTATATACTCTGATGGCAGAATTATTAAACAAACACCCCCAAAGTTAATAAATATGTATTCTAGGGTAATCAACACCCCATGAACACCACTGCTACGCCCCTAATTCCCACACTTGACATTATCAATGCACAGCACAGGGTGATTTCATGGGCTATTAAAACACAGCCTCTGTGGTCACACTTTGGTACCCCATTTCCTTTTTAAGGCCATCTTAGACATTATGTTTAAAAAGTTATTTTTAAATAAAATCAGTGTAGTTCACTGTGGACCTCCCATGTTATATTGGTAGCTTTCAAAAGTGTGGTCCCTAGATCAGCAGCATCAGCATCACCTGGAAACTTGTTAAAAATGCAAATTCTTGGCCCCTACCCCAGATCTACTAAATAAGAAACTGTTGCAGCAATCTGTTTTCAAAAGCCCTTCAGGTGATTTGGATGCATGCTAAAACCTTGAACCACTGTCATATATATTGTGTTGCTTAATATGATATATAGAGATCCTGGTCCCCAAACTCCTCTCTGACTTGATGTGGGATTAGAACAAAGATCATAGACTCACAGATTTCCTTGAAAATGGAAATTGATCTTTTATCTTAATAAAATCCTGTGAGAGGACCTTTTAAGGTCCTTAAATACCCACTGTGAAGGGAGTTCTGACCAATTAGATTCTCTGTGCATTATATGGGGGCCAGGTTTTATGTTCTTGCTCTATTCTCCCAGTCCACTACAGGCAGGAGAATCTCTCCTGTCAGCAGTCATAACTCAAACACTGTGGTGGTGTGGACAAAGAACTGAGAATATGGGAACACCCAGGCAGGACTCGAGTTCCTGCTTGGCCGTTTACTAGCTGCATGATCTTTTTACAAATCACAATTCTGAGCCCATCGGGAGTTAAAGAGTCACCAATTCACAGGATTCGTGCGAGGAAGAAATGAGAAACAGGTGGGAAAATTGTTTTGCAAAGCTGGATTTCACGGTGCACACCTTAAATTAAGAATATTCTTTCCTCTTTCCTAGCTCCTTTACAGAAACAAAGGTAAGCACAATGCATGAACTCTTGCAGTGGACCCCAGGATCTTATGTCTGCTATCTTCATATTCCTACGTGTTCTCTTCCACTGCACGTGAGCCTAGTGACTTGGGAGGCCTGTTGAGGTTTGCCTTTTGGGGACCTGAGGTGGGTTGCAGGCAGCAGGCAATGGTGATACCCACTTGTTCATGCAGTTGTGGATCTCTAACCACATAAAGGTACGGAGACGTTGTCACATACTTCCCGATAACCTTCTCATTTCTCAGCATTTCTACATGCTTTCTCCTATTCCTCATTTCATATAATTTACCTTTATCTCGTGTTGTTTCACTGATTGTTTCTCTTCTTAACTGCATCTCCCAGGGAGAATGTAAGCTCCCTGAGGACTAGGGGTGGTGCCTCTGCACCTGCTCTGTGTGGTCCAGCTTCACCCTCCTCTAGTCCCATCCCCAGTCACCTAGGTAGCTGGGATGTCACCTTGTAATAGACTGATGGATTGTCTCATGAGAACTTAGAGCAAATCATCCAGTTGTCAGCTCAGCCCCTGGCAGACCCACAGTAACATTTCAGGTATTGCTAAAGAAAACGATGTGAGCGGGAAGATAGAACTTTTGCATCTGAGATCTGTGGCATTTTCCTCCTAGTCTTTCACTAGGTAAAGACTGACACAGGCTTTGATCATATAAAGTCTTAAGTTTTGAGACAATTTGATGTCACATTTACTCTTAGCATATATTTGTTGTTAGGCTTTGCGTTTACCTTCTGAGTTTGCACCCGTCTCATCCAGTGTTTTCTGGAATCATGGACGTGGAGATGAGTATAACAGGTCTAGTCCACAATAATAGATACCTTGGCAGTTGTAAGAGATATGAGGCAAAAGTCTTCTCTGAAATAAACCGAGCTCTAAGGGCTATGTCTGTCTAAAGGCATAGACAATCCAAAACTATGTGGTTGTTACTTTTGCCACCAATCTTAAGCAACTTCTGAAGTTTTCCATGAATCATTAAATCGCAAAAGTAAATGTCATTAACTGTAGACCAGTGGTCACATCTTATATGAAACAAGTATCTTTCTTCTATGCCGGCTTGCTACCTTGTATCCCCTAATGCAGTGGTTCCTTTTCATCACAGTGGAAAATTTCATCATATATGCAAAATCAGGTCAACCATAACCTGTAAGATGCAAAACATGTTTATTTAAGCAATAAACTAGTCATAAGCAATGGATACTAGTCATCTCCATGATTGGAAAGAATTGTTTTAGTTTAGTTTTGCTTTTGAAAGGTGTCCACTCAAGGATATACCATGTTTTCCTTACTTAGGACCCTAAAGTTTCCCCTCTTGGCAGATTATATACTTTTTTTTAAAGATTTTATTTATTTATTTGACAGAGAGAGACAAAGCGAGAGAGGAAACACAAGCAGGGGGAGTGGGAGAGGGAGAAGCAGGCTTCCCGCTGAGCAGGGATCCCGATGCGGGGCTCGATCCCAGGACCCTGGGATCATGACCTGAGCCGAAGGCAGATACTTAACAACTGAGCCACCTAGGCACCCCAGATTATATACTTCTCATGGATACCTTTCAGTGAACGGTAACACCACCCACCAGCGTGGAGTTAGGGCTGCACTCTGACTTAAAATGGTCTCAAAGTATTAGTCCCAAGACCATACATGGCAGCTCTGCTATTTTTATGCAGGATTCAGCAACATTTGTATGTGCCGAGGCGTTTTCAGGGACCGCTGGTGGCAGACATTTGTTTCATAGATGAGAGAGGGCCATTCGTTCTTCCTGTCAGAAGTAAGGGTTACATTTCAATAGCAGCTAAGAATCTGATGGATAGTTCCTAGCAGATAAACTGGGGAAAACAGAGAGCCAGAAATATGATTTACTAGTGTGCATCTGACACTTTGAAATGAATATGTGCACTTAGAAATAACCTAATTTCTCACCTGGTGAGATGCTGGAGCCTAAGTTAAAAACACAAACTATGACTTCTTTTTTCTTTAGAAATGGTTGGGGAAGTTTTAATACAAGGGATATCCAGTATTTCTGTCCCACTACTCAACTCTATTGTCTGAGTCCTACAACAAAATCTGCTAAACACATAGCCTGGAGCCAGGGATGCTCTGGGGAGTAAAGGATCAAGGTGGCATACAGCAGGGTGACCTCTTGTGCTATCTGGCATTGTTCTAAGGAGCCAAAATCCTGAATGGTGACCGACCATTCAACAGATGCAGACACTCAGAACAGAGACACAGGGGAACTGTAAGCTCCATGAAAATCTCCCAGAAGAACAGGAAATATGCTTGAGTTGGAGCTAGTGGAAGTTCTAGCCAATTGCACTCCCATTTTCTGAGACAAGGTTACCTCAGGACTTGGGGACACCCACGAGGCTGATATATGCAAACTTGTCGACTATATTTAAACACGCCTATATTACTACTTATTAATATTTATGTCTAGCTATTTCTATACGGCTGTGATACATCTTTTAAAAAAAGGCAATTTGAGATTGTGTAGGTCTGTCATTTAATCACAACCACAGAGAGGTCAGTTAAATAAAACCACGAGGTCTGACAAAGGCATTATTCTTCATCCACCCAGTGGTTGCTCATCTAATTACTCATGACCTGAAAGCATTCTATCCATACAAACAGTGGTTCACATGTCCCTTTCTTCTCCACCAACTGGAAGCTATTCAGCCCCCACTTGATCGCCTACTGAGATGGCAAGGGCTAAGCAACTCTAGAGATATCTTGGTCATTTCTTTCTTTTTCACACAACTTAGTCACAGAGCCTGGGAATTTCAGCTCTAGCACTTGGTGCTAGAGCTCAATAGCTCTATGCTATTGAGCTAGGTACGTAGCATCTTTTCCCCTATGTCTTTCTCATTTAGAACAGAGAGCTAATGATACCACTGACAGGCTATTGAGAGGGATCATATGAAATCACAAATGTGAAATATTTAAGAGATTTCCTGACACACAGTATTGTTTTTAGTATTTTCACCACTTTTATTCAACTAATTTTCCTTAGTCTGACAGCAGATTCAAGGAGTAAACTTATGATAATTTTTCTTCCCTCTTTCTTGTCTAGAGGACAAGAAGGTCCTGATCACGCAGGTCCTAGTGACAATGATAATTCTAAAAATGGCAACCCTATTCATAGCTTGGTCTCTATAAGCTTGGGTAATGTGACTATGCCCTTGGAAGAAAGATCCACTTTCTGAATTTATAAATGAGGATCAATCCTGGACTTTGATGAATGCACTAAAGTAATGCTTCTTTGTCAACACCAACCTCTTTCCCATCCTTCCAATTTCTATGGCTCATTTTCCAGTTGTTCAAATAGGGTACATGCTAGACTCATGTCAGACTGTTCAAATAACAAACTTGCAACTGGTATCCATGCATTCTGATTTTTTAAATGCTACCCTAGTGGCTCCTGGGTGGCTTAGTCAGTCAAGTGTCTGCTTTCAGCTCAGGTCATGATCTCAGGGTCCTGGGATCCATTCCCATGTTGTATCAGGCTCCCTGCTCCACGGGGAGTCTGCTTCTCCCTCTCCATCTCCCTCTGTCCCTCCTCCCCCAGCTCATGCTCGCACACACTCTCTCAAATAAATAATCTTTAAAAAAATGTAAAATAAAACATAAAAAGCCACCCTAGTTTGTGAAGAACAGATCTGGACTAATCCCCAGAATTCGTGTTAACCTTAAAATCCTAAAGTCAGAAAAAGAGATTCTGATTCAGTGGGTCTAGGATGGAGTTTTGAAACCTACCCTTTTAACAAACACCCCAGAAGATTCTTTTTTTTTTTTTTAAGATTATTTATTTATTTATTTGACAGAGAGAGAGAGGGACAGACACAGCGAGAGAGGGAACACAAGCAGGGGGAGTGGGAGAGGGAGAAGCAGGCTTCCCATGGAGCAGGGAGCCGGACACGGGACTCGATCCCAAGACCCTGGGATCATGACCTGAGCCGAAGGCAGATGCTTAACCGACTGAGCCACCCAGGTGCCCCACCCCAGAAGATTCTAATGCAGGTGGCCCTTGAAACATATTTTGAGGAACACTTCTAAAAAATGAATGGCCAGTTTCATAACCACATTGAGACAGAGGGGCAAAGAGAAGGTATGGTAAGTATGAATTATGACAAGGGCTGGTTCTCCCACAGACTAACATAGAATACTGAATCCAAGAGAGTAATGAGTAATGTGGAAAGACTGGTGGAACAGAGAGGGAAAACTAGAAGATGCAGTCTTGTCACAGGCTTGTGAGAGCTTGGAGAAGTGCAGGCCAGGGACTAACATGTCTTTAGTCTTACAATGCCAGCAATCAGTCTCCTCACATGACCACTCGGCTCAGCTAGACTGTGGCCGGGGGTACGGAAAGAAGAAATCCAAGAGAAAAACAGAAACAACACAAACAGGGGCACCTGGGTGGTGCAGTCGGTTGAGCCTCCCACTCTTGGTTTCAGCTCAGGTCCTGATCTCAGGGTTGTAAGATTGAGCTCCACGTCTGGCTCGGCACTCAGCACAGAGTCAGCTTGAGATTCTCTCCCTCTCCCTCTGCCCCTCCTGCTCATTCTCTCTCTCTCTCAAATAAATAAATAAATAAATAAATATTTTTTAAAAACCCACAAACAAACAAACACAAAACAAAGGAGATGAAGAGAATAAAGTGGTGAGAAAAACAAAGACAGTTGGCATAGGTTATCATCTGTTCACAGCCAGGCAGGATTATGGCTAAGAAAGAAGTGAAGTCCTAGTATCTGTCACTCTCTCCCCCCTTAATCACCAGCCTCAACCCTAAAACCCAAACCATGCCCTCTCCCACATGCTCACCCACAGGAAATCACAGGGCTATTGTTTCCCCTTAACCTACTGTGGCTGGTGAAGCTGGATTATTTGCTTTCAGAACCAGTCCACTGCTGATTGCTGATAGAATACCACTTGCTTTGGGTTCAATTCCATTGTTTTTCTTTCTTGTCTAATACAAAGATTCAAACTGGATGAATATGGAGCAACTCTCAGCCTCATATCTAAAGTATGAGAGATATTTAAAGAACTTTTAATTTACAGCTGTTATGTCACATGCTCCCAGAAAATAAGGCATAAGAGAAAAAACATTTTGAACCAATAAAGAAAAAAAGAAAACCATAAACAACAGAAAAAGGGGGTTTGACTGAGCCACCCAGGTGCCCATGAAAAAGGGGGTTTAAGCACTATAAATACAGAAACTATTTTATATATATATTCTAATGGTAAATATTACTTTCACAGTGTCTAGGTTAAAAGGAAGAGGAAGAATTTATCTGCATATGGAAAAAAAAATCACCTGACACATTTTATGTTTATAAATAGAAGCTAACACTGTAGGGGAAAATCTGGACGACCGCCCACACGGGACATGATCTGCACTTCTTACCTTTCTGAACCCCCCCTTTCTTGCCCCCGTTTATTCTTCAGGAACTGTTTTTCTCCATATTTAAGCCTTACCTAAGCATTTTGGTGATGATTTAATTACCACATTTTAAAAAAGCCAGCCAATTGGTTCCTTCAAGAAAGAAGGCATCTGACTGGTATCACCAGGGCTGGGGGCCCTTATTTTATAAAAGAGGAGTGTGTGAGAGCAAACATCTGCCTCATTATTTAACCATATGTTTTTAAAGGAGTGGTTCCTGCAACCTGTCCACATGGTGTTATTTAGCAAACACTTCTACATAATGAAGGTTTGGAAAAGTCGTATCCCCAAAACATTGCAGAGACACAACCATTTAAACACTCAAGCAACATGAGTAAATGAGAAATATAATCAGATTGAATGCACAAAGGGAACAGAAGGGATGGAAAACATAACACAACCGGTAGTGAGGCTACTAAAAGGATAAGAGAATAGTATTTTTCTGAACCAAGAATGTGTCTCATTTTAAATCAAAAGCAGATGAATTGTTTGTGAGCCATTTCCCTAGTTTCCTCAAGAACAAGGACATCTTTTAAAAGATGTATGGAGTAAAGGGTATTATGGAATTGAACTTTATGATTTAAAATTAACCTTAAAAATTACACATAGTAAAATGTAATAACTGGGGCGCCTGGGTGGCTCAGATGGTTAAGCGACTGCCTTCAGCTCAGGTCATGATCCTGGCATCCCGGGATAGAGTCCCGCATCAGGCTCCCTGCTCAGCAGGGAGTCTGCTTCTCCCTCTGACCCTTTTCCCTCTCGTGCTCTCTATCTCTCATTCTCTCTCTCTCAAATAAATAAATAAAATCTTCAAAAAGAATGTAATAACTGATCAAAAACCAAAAAGATTGGCAACCAAAAGTGGCGGATACTAAGTAAAGTCAAATCTATGAACTCAAATCTATGTTCTATATCTATGTTCATATAACCTATGTTCTAATCTATGTTCTGTGTTTAGTGAATTGCTAATTGAAAGAATAAAATAATACTATCCTAAAAATAAAACTGCACCACATTTAGGACTAGAAGCCACAGATTATCTCTCAAATCTGCACCTCTCTAGATTTTATTACAATCACAAAAAAAATTTTTTTTAAACTTCTAACCTTTTGCTTCTTACTTTGTCTTACCCCATTTTAGGGTTTGTAACTGTACCCCAATTATAAAATCTCTATTCAAAATGCAGCTTCTCTTTCCTCAGGATGGCCCTCGAGCCAAGATTTTCTTTAATTTCACATGACCCCAGAGAAAAATGCAAGGCTGCAGTAGACAGTGAATCCCCCATGGTAGAGCTGATGTGGTAATGACAATGATGAGTCTGGACATCTGCATATGCATCTGTCTCTAACAATATTGTGTGACAAGATCTCCTAAAATGCATCTTCTTCAAATGATGCACAGACGCCCCCACCCTTGCCTCCAAATATCTTCGTGACTTGTGTCAGCTCTAGAAAAGTACATAAAAACTGCCAAGAAAATCCATTAATGTATGACTTGGCAGCTATGAGGAACAAAGGCAGGGAAGAGTAGGCATGGCTTAATTTATGGTTTCAACCAAAAAGATGAGACATGGAGCAGTTATGACGATTTGGGTTAAGGATACAAAATAATTGTGTAAATCATTAAGGCATATGTAACTAAAGAGACTGCTTTGTGTAAAAAATTTTTAATTTCTTTGCTATATTTACTTTAAAAATATGATTAAAGAACACAAAATGTTAAACATAATAAATTTTCCAAAAACCTAAACTGGTGAGTTGAGAATCATGAAAAGCCTAAATTTAGTGTACTCTGCAATGGTTACCTTAGTACAGTGGTTTCTAACTTCACGTGCATCAGAAGAACCTGGAGGGCTTGTTACAAGAGATTGCTGGGCTCCATCCAGCAATCTTAGAGTTTCTTAGAAATTTGTATTCACAGAGACTTCAAGGCTGTGCTAACACTACCTGTCTGAGGACCACACTTGAAGGAACATTGCTCTAGTACAGTGAGAACTTCAGGGTTAATTACATTGTCAATAACTTGATTTGTTTTTTGGAAGAGTCTCCTTGGACTACTGTTCTTTGTGATTGCCTCCCTGTCAACTGTTAGTCCTCAGAACACTGGTTTCAAGCAGAAAATTCTTATCCCCATCTCTTGTACTTAATCTACTGAGCAGTGATCAAACAACTTGACACAATCAGTACATTTATTTTTAATCTATAATTTTACACCAAAATAAATTAACATGAATGCTTGCTGGTAGGTGCTCCTCAGAATTTAAACACAGATTTTGTGTTCACTATTTCCTTCTTAGCTTAGCAACATTTTCCCACACACTTTCTGGCTGAACACTGCATTTCAGATGGATAATATTCCCGGAAATAAAGAACAATTAGTGAGAATACAGTAGGGGCTGGGATGGTGAAGTTTCAGAATTCCGCCACAAAAGACAGTCTAAGAGAATGGTAGAAGTTTCCAACCTTGCTACAGCCTGCAGCAATGGTTTCCCAGGAGAGAAAAAAGCATTGATTTGGAGGAGTAAGAGTACCTTCACATGGTCCCTAGACCTTAGCACTGACGGAATGTTCTGTGTTCCTGTCTGCATCATTGTCCAAGTAGCCCCTCATCCCACTGACCTGTCAAGTGCTTATTATTCAGAAACAGAGCAGCAGTTAATCCCCTGCCATCCTCTGAGAATCAATGTTGAGTGATATTTTTCAGTTTACACTTGCATAAAAAATGTGGATTAGATTTCTGTGAAGATGGAGTAGAAGTAATTTTCCCTATTCCTTTCACTAAGTACAACTAAAACCCTTGACATTATACATAAAATAAGCATACAAAGACTCTGAAAGTTGGAGAGAAGGTAAACCAGCTAGGGGCCTCAGGGTCCTCAGTCACGCCAGTGATGACTCCTTGGGTTTCTGTATTGCTTCATGTATCCCAAACATGGAACTAAAGAAACTAGAAACCCAGAAATGCCAACAGACATAGATAAAAAAAAAAAAAGGGGGGGAGGCCAACAAAAGCATGCTTTATTGTGTTGCTCCTTTCCTAGTTCTTATAAATAAGGACTTGGTCCTAGTCCAATAAGTAAAAGAATATTTAGATAATAATGGCTTTATTCCAACCATTTAAAACAGAAAATAATGTAGCCCTACCACAACCATGCCAACAGAGGCTAAGTAGGGAGCCTAGACCTCCACCTTCACCAGGCTGTAAAGGAGCCCCATATTTCCTCATCCCCAACAATGTAATAGCACAGAGGGCCAAGTACAGAGCTGTGACTTTCATTCCCACCAGGTGATAATGAGACTCCCCACCTTCTACCCCTACTAGGTTGTCAGTGGAGACTATGCAGGGAGGCTGAACTTTTACCCCCACCTGGCAATACCAAGTCTCCCCTCTCTATCTCCATTGAGTGGTGTCATGGGAGGCCTAGTGGAGAGTCAGGGCTGTCATCATGGCCCAGGAGTAATCAGACCACCTTCTTGTCCCCAGGTTGTCTATGGATTCCACATAGGGAACAGAAAAGAGGCACTTCTACCATTCCCAACCAGGGAGGTATCAGTGAAGATCTAGTGGGGAACTTGAATTCACAATTCCCACAGTAATGTGGAGCCCCCTTAGGTGACAAGGGAGACCGAGTGAGGAACCTGCACTTCTTTCCCCACCTGGAAGGGATGAGGTGGCACCATCCCCATTTTGCCCACTGGGGTGATGTTAGTGGAAGACAACTAAAACAGGATGTTTAAATAAATCCAGAGTCTCTTAACATAATAAGAATATGGCCAGGTTTCAACGGAAAATCATTCATCACACCAAGGACCAGGAAAATCAGAAACTGAATGAAGAATAAAAGACAATTTATAGATGCCAACAATGAGATTACAGAGAGATGTTAGAATTATCTGACAAAGTTTTTAAAGCAGCCATAATAAAAAAAAATACTCCAATGAGCAATTATGAACATGCTTGAAACAAAAATGTAAAAAGTATCAGCTAAAAAAAGAGAACGCATTAGAAAAAACTAAGTGGAAATTTTAGAACTAAAAAAAAACCCCAATGACCAGATATAAAATATTGTGGGTGGGTCCAATAACAGAATGGAAGTGGCAGAGGAAAGAATCTGTAAGGTGGATGACAGAATAATTAGAATAACTCAGTCTGAACAACAGAGAAAACAGACTGAAACAACAGAGCCTCAGAGACTCTGTGTGTACAGTAGGCTGAATAATGGCTCCCAAAGATATTTGGTCTGGTCCTAATTCCTGGAAGCTTATAAGGCAAGAAAGGATTCTGTAGATGGGATTAAATTACAGAGCTTGAGATGTGGAGAATATAATGGACTGTCCAGATGGACCCTAAATGTAATCACAGTGTCCTTAAAAGAGAGAGTCAAGGGAGGTTTGACTACAGCAAAGAAAGTAGATTTGATTATAGAAGCAAGAGATTAGATTGGTGGGAAGAAGAATTTGTGAGTCAAAGAATACTGGTAGCCTCCAGTAGCTAGAAAATGCAAGAAAATTAATTTCCCCATGGAACCTTCAGAGAAACCCTCCCTGCCAACACCTTGACCAACCCAATGGAACTGATTTCTGAGTTTTGGCCTCCAGAACTGTAAAAGAATAAATGTGTGATGTAAAACAAGTTTATGGAAATTTGTTATAGCAGCCATAGGAAACAAATACAGTATGGTCCTACACCAAAAGATCTAACATTCATGTCTCGGGGACCTGGAAGGAGAGGAGAAAATGGACAGAGCTGAAAAAGTACTCAAAGAAATAATGCCTGAAAACTTCCCAAGCTTGACAAAAGACATAAATCTACAGATTCAAGAAGCTGAATAAATCGGAATGTCAAACACATTAAACCAAAAGAAATCCATGCCAATGCACAACATAGTCAAATTTATGAAAACTGAAGATAAAAAAAATCTTGAAAGAGAGAGAAATGACAGTTACCTATAAGAGAAAACCAAGATGAATCACAGATGTCTCAACAGAAACCATGAAGGTCATAAGAAAGTGGCAAATTTTTCAAGTGCTGAAACAAAAGAGTTATCAACCTAGAATCCCATATCCAGTTAAAATATCCTTCAGGAATGAAGGGGAAATAAAGACATTCTCAGATGAAAGAAAACAAAGATATTTTGTCACCAGGAGACTGGTCTGCTCTAAAAGAATGGCTAAGGAAGTTTTCAAAACAAAAAGGAAGCAATACAAGAAGATATGTTAGAACATCAAGAAAGAAAAAATATGGATAAATATATTGGACTTTTTTGTTCCTCTTAATCTTTCTAAATTATATTTGACAGTTGAAACAAAAATGTTAACACTGTGTGATGCATATAAAGGAAATATTTGACAATTATACTATAAATGTCAGAGAATAAAGAATGTAAAAAGAAGTAGTTTCTATGGTTCACTAGAATTGATAAAATGACAATAGCAGTAGACAGTGAAAAATTATATGTGTGTGTATATGATGTAATACTTTCACCAATCACTAAAAGATGTATAGATACACCCTATAGACAAAAATGGAATTCTATAAAAGCTCAGGTAACTGACAGAAAGGCAAGGAAAAAAACTCAGAGAAAGTAAAAAAGAGAGAAACCAAAAAATATAATGGCAAACATAAGCCTAACATATCAATAATTATAATAAATGTAAATGGTCTAAATACATCAATTAAAAGATATTGGCAGGGTGGATTAAAATATATGATCCAACTACTTATATGTACAAGGAATTCAAATCAAATAAAATGATATAGGCATATTGAAAGTAAAAGGATAGAAAAAAGATATGCAAACATCAATCAAAGAAGAAAAGGAATGTCTGTTAATATCAGATACAGTAGACTACAAGCAAATAAGTGCCAAAAGGGAAACTTATAGCACTAAATGCATACAATAGGGGAGAGGAAAAACCGAAAACCAGTAATCTAAACATCCACTCAAGAATATAGAAAAGGATGAGAAAAATAATCCAAAAGCAAACAGAATGGAGAAAATATTATGAAAGCAGAAATCAACGGAGAACAGAAAAACAATAAAGAAAAATCAATGAAGCAATGGTTTCTTTGGTCTCTTAAAGATCAGTAAAATTGATAAACCTCCCAAAACTGACAGAAGAGAGAAGTCACACATCACCAACGTTAAGAATGAAGCATGGGATATCAGGAGAGATACCACAGACATCAAAAGAACAAAAATATTATGAACAACTCTCCACAAATAGATCAGACAACTTAGATGAAATAAATCAATTCCTCAACAAACTTAAATTACCACAACTCACATAATATGAAACTGATCATTTGAATAGCCTATAAAATATTGTTATGGGCTGCATGGTGTCCTCCCAGAATTCATATGTTGAAGCCCTAACCACAATACAGAATATGATCATATTTAGAGACAGGGCCTTTAAAATGACAATTAAGTTAAAATGTGACAATTAGGAAGGGTTCTAATCAAATCTGACCGGTGTCTTTGTACGAAGCATAAATTCAGACATACAGGGAGACACCAAGGATGCATACACAGAGGAAAGACCACGTGAGGACACAGCAAGAGGGCAGCCATCAGCAAGCCAAGGAAGAGGCCTAAGAAGAAGACAAATCCGCTGATCCTTGGATCTTGGACTACCAGCCTCCAGACCCATAAGAAAATACATTTCTGTTGTTTAAGCCCCCAGTCTGTGGTATTCTGTTATGGCAGCCCAAGTCAACTAGTACAAGTATTAAAGAAATTGAGTTCATAACTAAAAAAAAAAAAATTCTAAAAAAGAAATCTCCCAGACCAGATGGTTTCACTGAGAAATTTTACCAAATACTTAAGGAAGAATTAATACCAATTCTACACTATCTCTTTCAGAAAATAAGAAGAGGGAAGACATGGTAAGTGATTTTATGAAACTAGTATTACTCTGATATCAGTAACAAAGATAGCACCAAAAAAGAAAACCATAGACCAATATCTCTTATGAATATAGATGTAAAAATCTTTAACAAAATATTGGCAAATAGATTATAAAAACATTATACACAATGGCTAAATGGAATTTATTACAGGGATGCAAAGCTGGTTCAATAGTAAAAAATCAATGTACTCTATTTTATAACCGGCTAAAAAAGGAAAATTAAATGATCATATCATTTGGTGGGGGAAAAAAGCGTTTGACAAAAATTAATACCTCTTCATGATAAACACACTCAGAAAAAACTGGAACAGAGATGAAACTTTTCAATTTGATAAAGAACAGCTACAAAAAAAATTTACTGCTGATATTATGTATACATTATGAGGAAAGACTGAATGCTTTCCCCTGAAGATCAGCAACAAGGTAAGAATGTTCACTCTCAGCCCTCTATTTAACATAATATTGGAACTTCTAACAGTGCAATAAGGCAAGAAAAGAAAACAAAAGGCATACAGATTAGAAAGAAAAAAATTGTCCTTACTTTCAGATGATGTGATGGTCTACATAGACCATTCTAAAAATTACAAAAAACATTTAGAGCTAATAAGTTCAGCAAGTTCCCAGGATACAATATAAACATACAAAAATCAGTAAATTCCTATATACTTGCAATGAGTATTCTGATAGGTGTGTAGTGATATCTCACCCTGATTTTAATTTGCATTCCTTAAGGGCTAATGATGTTGAACATCTTTCATGTGCATATTTGCTATTTATATATCTTTCCTGGTGAAATGTCTTTTTATGTCTTTTGCCCATTTTCTAATGTTTGTTTGTGTTGGAGGAAACTGGATAAAAGTGACCATGGGATCTCTCTGTATTATATCTTACAATGGCATGTGAATGTCCAATTATTTCAGAATAAAAGGTTTAATTAAAAAATATGGATTGGACATTGGGGAGGGTATGTGCTATGGTGAGCGATGTGAATTGTGTAAGACTGATGAATCACAGACTTGTACCTCTGAAACAAGTAATACATTAGATGTTAAAAAAAAAAAGAGGGAAGATAGTAGGAAGGGAAAAATGAAGGGAGGGAAATCGGAGGGGGAGACGACCCATGAGAGACTATGGACTCTGAGAAACAGAGTTCTAGAGGGGAGGGGAGTGTGGGGGATGGGCTAACCTGGTGATGGGTATGAGGGCACATATTGAATGGAGCACTGGGTGTTATATGCAAACAATGAATCATGGAACACTACATCAAAAACTAATGATGTATAGTGATTAACATAATAAAATAAAATTTAAAAAATATTGATTGGATATATTCTAAATTTTCAAATTATGTTTGGCAATTTAAAATAAACATGCAGTATTATTTATATGTTTATCTGTATTACTTTTTACAATAATGAAGAGCACATATGTTACTTTTGTTCATGTTGGTGCAGGTGACAAAGATGGTACATACATAGGTGTTCTCCTTTCTCTACCATGTTGATACTATCAAATGTATTCAGAAAACACAGCTTGGGTGCTGTATGCAGGTGTTGGCACTGTTCTTGGCTTGTGCTTATGGTCAAATAGGCTACATCATGCATTAATCTAAAATCATAGCTTTACGATCATTCATTGACTAAATACACCCCTAATGAAAAAGGGGGATATCATCCATTTCACAAGTTTAGTCTCTACTTTCTTTGCTGGTGATTTTATGTAGGAATTACCTTCCTATGGTGAAGTTCTAAAATATAGTTATTGTTGATTCTACTTTACATTAAATCATAAGTCATTTTTAGGTGATAAAACTATTGAAGGAAACTGGCTGATTTTATATGGTAATCATTAATGTGCTCATTACTATCACACTGTTCTTCCATCCGGGCATAGGATCAGATTGCTCTTCTCTTCCATCTTCTGGTTAGGAATGGCTGTATAATTTGCTTTGGTCAATGAAAATATGAGCGAAAATGGCAAGTCTTGCTTCCTGGTAGAAGCCTTTAAAAACCTGTGGGTGATTCACCATGTTCCCATGTGCCTGATGAGAGATGAGGATGTTTGGATGACAGGGGCTTTATTAGCATGAATCTCTAAGAGAGGGGGATGTAGAATAGAGTCTTTTATTCGTGAATATGGGCACATAGCCTTAGCAAGAAATAAACCTTTGTTCTTTTCAGTCACTGAGATTTTAAAGTTGTTTGTTATGACTGCATAACCTAAACAATCATAACTGGTTAATATATTCTATATTTACATCAAACATACAAAACTCTCTGCCACAGGACACTATACTATGACATCAAATTGTAAACTCCAGTTAACGAATTGTTCATTGGTATACTCGATGTCATCCTCCACTCTGATAACACCAAACACACACACACACACACACACACACACACACACACACACACACAAGTCAGATCAAATCTTGCAGCTCTTCCTTATGGTATAAATTAGAGCAATAGTTTACTAATTATTCCATGAAATCAAGCTTTGTATGAAACTGAGCATACAGAGAAATTATGTATCACATTCTTGATAGGGATACTGGAGTAACAGAAAATGTATGCACTGCCTTAAGCATTTCCAACAGTTTCAAAGAAAGGAGTCATCTAATTGTATGTGTGCTCTTTGTATGAACTGATTCATGGTTACTACTAACATAATCCTATCAGCTGCATATTACCCACCGTTTTCAGGGAGAAATAACATTGGCTAACATTTTCAGACACTGTGCAAAGATCTTTATGTGATTTGTACACTTAACGAATTAGCACTTCACTTTCCTAATAATATACCCCATGTGTCTTAGATTAGCATTATTTGGATAATATTCAAAACTACTAAGTTTTAATCATAACAGTTACTATGAGTCATGTCAGAAGATCCCAATGTAAAAATTAACAAGGTCTTAAATCTTACCAAGACAATTCAACAGGTGTTATTATGTCATACTTTATGTCCTCTTTGCAGTGCATATTCTGGACAGACATTGAGGGTAGGTGAAACAGGTGACTTAAAATTCTTAAGTTTATTAATGGTCACGGAACTTCCAGCTGTTAAAGATATTTCCCTAATTACTTGAAATGCTGAAGTACATATTCTTGATGCTAAAAATTTCAATAGTTTCAAATGCTGCTCAAATGACTATTTTTGAATTTAAAAATATATAACATATAATGAGAAATTTCTCATAATTTAGTGGCCTCCAATCTTTGTCTAGGAATTCATATATCTCTTCTTGCTTTATGTATATTTTGCCTGTAAAATATGGAGCAAAAAGCATTGCCATAAAGGAAGTTCTATTTTTTTCCCACTGATTTTTATTAAGGGAAAAGTAACCAAAGGATCAAATTAGGAGGTCTTACTATTTTCAACGATGATGGGACTTTAACACATTAGGAAAATTATGAACTAGGTGCTACACATCAACAGCTAACAGTGTGGACTACAATATCAGAATACTTGAATTTAGGGTTTATCCCTACCTATGTGACAGTGGTCAGGATTATTGCTCTTTTCATGCTTCAGTTCCTGTTCTATAAAATGGGGATATGGGTAATGCACGCAGACCTCTAGGCAATCGTGAAGAATACATAAGTTAATTTATCTATGTCCCACAGAATACCCAGCACACAGTAACTATTCAACAAATTTAGTCACTATGCTCGCTTCAAAATGTTAATACATATGTTCCCAGCATATTCATCACTTAATAGCACCTCCCTTACTCTGCGGTCTCTTGTTTTCCCTTGGACACTTCTTAGGGAGAAGTGTCTCCCTTAGAGAATCTTAGGGACTATGTGATGAATCAATTGCATTTCTATTTTGAGACATTCTGCCCCTTTAACAACTAAACACACACACACAACTACTTTTTGAAAATTCAAAGCAGTTGTTAAGGCAAAGAAAGAAAATGATTATATTTCACTAAACTTAAATAACTTTCTACACATAAGTTAATAACTAGATAAGGGTAGCACATGCCCTACATGCTTTAAAAGGTATTGATAGTTTTGTAAATCTCCCCGTGTCCCTAGGTGAATAATGAAGGTAAATAGTATGGCTCCTGGTGAATAGAGAAGTGTAGCGGTAACCAGAGTGAGACAAAGGTCTCTGATTCAGAAAATAATTCAGAAAAGATTTATGAACGTATTTAAGAAGACAATTGACTTAGTAAACACCTTCTCACATGTCATTCCTCCACAAATATGTGACTGATTGGGCATCCTGTTCTGACCTCTGTGTCCAGTGCAGAATCCTTTATTACACATTTTTATAGAATTCTTTCTTTCAGAGAAATTACCTCCATTTGCAAATAAACGCTTATTTGTATAATTATTTTATTAAAATCTGACCCCCTGTGTTGGCAGGGCTCACTCATCTTTCTGCTCATTATTGATCCCCAGTTCCCCATCCAGCACCTGAAACAGAGGGGCTCTCAGAATGCAGAGACATTGTAATTCTCCCAAAACTAGAGGTGTGGGACTTGAAAGGAAAAAGTCATGTCATATCTACCAGGTGAGGTAAAAGTAGCAAGGGAATGCTTTCTCTAAAATAAGTAACAGAAGCTAGAAAACTGGAACAGTCTGAGTTAGGTAAGAAAGGACATATCTATGTATGAGAGAATAAACAATTAACATTTCATATAGACTTGGAAAAATCAAATTCAATTTCAGTAACAAAAACACTGTGTGAGATGGCATGTAACTATTTTGACCACAGCACTGCTCTGGTATCCCAAAATAAAGTTGAAGCCATAATTTGGGGCATGGAGGAGGTTAACCACTGAAGAATGGGATAGTTTTCTCTTTTCATATCCAGAGAACATGTGTCCATGTAGTTCAGTTGGATTCTAGTCTTTTCACTTATAATGTTGAATAACTGTGGGTTTGAAATATGTATATTGAATTTAATTAAACTGAGAGACAAGAATTAAGGAAATCTGTGAATGTCAAAATAATTTGAAACTGGTTATGTGAAGGAGCAATTAAATTTACTTGAAGAAATAACAGATGAAGACTTAAGAGAGACATCCACCCAATAAAATGAATATTATGAGAGTTCCATGATAAGCTCAAATGAGTAATTCTCTAAATTTGTGCAGTTGGGAGTTCACCCCACTGAGACCTTTCTTCACATCGTGGTTCATTTAAAGCAAGCGGAGATTTTAAAAGTATTTCAGCTTAGAACTAATGAGAAATTTTGATTTGTCTTCATTGCTACACAACTTTGTATAAAGCACATACAACTGGCTAAAAGGTATAGACAATACACGAACACCCTCAAAATATAACCCACTTTTAATCACTGACAGTTTAAAGAGAATTGCAAAATTCTTCTTTTAAAACTGCTTAACCTCTAGTCAGAATGACTGGATTAAAGATGATTAAACTTGCTCAAAAATTCTGGTGTTCTGAGGAAAATGATGGCCATGTTTTGAGCAAAGACCAGACTAACACCTTAGGAAGTTTAAAATTAAGTGCAAACTATAGATCAATTCAGCCACCTGCTTTGTGATAGTTTACTTGGCTGATAATCTTAACTGCTGAAAATCTTAACTTTGCTGATAAATACTCCTTTAGTTTGTAATTGTTGTAGGCAACTTGGTTAATTGTGGCAAAAGTACTCAAAGGATATTTACTATAATATAGTATTAAAAATTAGAAAACCTTAATTGTGTCCAACCGTAGCACATAGTTAAGATGTTCATCTTGGTAGAGAAATGTCATCAATATATGAAACATAGAAGACTTTAGGCACAATGGGGTGCCATATAGATAAATAAATACATGAGTTGCTTAAGAGTGCACTGAGAGACCAACTGGGCTCTAACATTTAATAACTGTACGACTTTGGGTTATTTCAGCTCTCTGCGTCTGGATTTCCTCACCTGTAAAAGGTGGACAGTATTATTAACTACCCCTCATGTTGCGGTAAGAACTGAGTGAGTGAAAGCTCACAGAACTGTGCCTGGAACATATGGAGAGCTGTTTTTCCTAAAGTTTCTACCTTTGGAATAAGCAAAATAAGTACGTGTGTGTGTGTGTCTGTGTGTGTGTGTGTGTGCGCGCATACACACACACATCTATATATTATATATATAGATGTAAAAGAAACGTAACTATGCGTGCTTCAACAATATGGGTTACTGTTATGTTCAAAAGGAAACACAAACACATTAATACCAAGTGATCCTAACAGAAAACAGGAAAACGTGAACATAAACATTAACTCAAAAGACCATTTTTTTAGAGCAAGAATGAACCTAAGGGTGGTAAGCTTCTCTACAAGTGTACATCCAGTATTTCTCCCCCAAGTTCCACGCTTATCTTCTCAAAGCCGTACCCCATGCCTGCCAAAGAGGAAAGTTTTACTACCGAGTCCCGGGAACGGTACCATTGAGCCCAGCACCGCCGTCGGGCCACTCCTCTTCTCTCCTTGGCTTTGGTCTTTTGACAGACACCTCTCTCTCCCCCACTCCAGGCACCAGAACGAACCTCCCGTCCGCCTTCTGTCCAGCGGAAAACTCCAAAATGGGCAACAGGCTATAAAAGCTGAGGCCACTCACCGGCCCCCCGCGCCCAGATCCGCACCCGCCGCCCCCGGCGCCGCGCGCCCACTCCCACTCAGCATCCGCCCGGGCACCGCAGTGCATTGCAACACGCGCTGACGCCGCTGGCTGGAAGGGACCCATCGCCGCCTTCCCGGTCAATACCCCCCAGACCGCTCCCCAACGTGAGTGCCATCCCTAATGGAGGTGGCCAGGCCACCTCCCAACGGCTCAGCCCGCGAGGACGACCGCGAGCGCAGCACTGACAACAAAACAACTCGACCCGCGCCGCGACGGAACCGGCTGCCATCGCCGAGCCCGGGAGCGGCGCGGCGGCGACAGCGGGGGCTGCGGCACGGCAGGGCCTCCACGGGAGGCCGAGATTTACCTGCGCGGCCCCGCGCCCCCGGGCCGGCCATCCTGCAGCAGCCGCTACCGCCGCCCCGCGGGCCCGAGGCGCCGCCCGCCGCCGGGGGAGGCGCCGCGCCGCAGTCCTGGCTGCGGCGCCCGGCACATGCTTGGCGCTCGCGGCGGCCGGCGCCCGCGCACAGGTGGGAACCCCGCGAGTGGGCGTTGGGGCGATTCCCTTCCCCAGCCCGCGCTCGCCGCCCGCTTCCACTCTTGACTTTGCCGGTGCGCGGCGCCTGCCCTTGCTCCCGCAGCCGAGCAGCCTGTGCCCGCGCCCCGGCGCCGTGGGCGGCTGCGGTCCCTGCGCAGCTCGGGCGGCGCGTCATGTGCATCTCCCGCCTCGCCGCTCGCTCCGCGGCACCGGGCGGCGGGGGGCACCGCGCGGCGGCCCGGCCGGCGCCCACTCCCAGCCCGGCGCCCGGACCCCCTCCGCTCCCGCGCCCTCCCCCATCCCGGAGCTGTCAAGGAGGAAAACGCCTTGCACACACCTTGGAATGGACGGGCGCCTCAGTCACCGACTCACCAAACTCTTAGAAGGTGTCCATTGGTCTGTAAGGAGGTTTGGGCATGGAGTAGGAGCCGCTTTCTTATTATTTAATAATGTTGGAAGTGCCGGGTCCGCTGCCAGAGTTGTGGGTCATGTGGGCACAGCAGAGGCTGGCTGCTGCCAGTACCAGGGTTTCCTGAGGATCCTGAAACTATGATCTCATCCTCCTCATCCGCCTCCCCCGCCCCTCTCTCCGCGGGCGCGCACGCACAGCACACACACACACACACACACACACATGCACACACTTGCATACACACACTCACACTGCATGCACTATCCTCCTTCCTGGACCGAAATATTCCTCCGGGGAAATACAGTGTTCATGCTCTTCACTGAAAAAAAAAAATCCTTCTGGATAGAGATTTTTCTCTTTCAAAGCTTGATTTATGTGCTTTGTTTATTTGCTACAGTTTTCTCTCACACGTGCAAGGGATCCGAACAGAGCCTCAGAATTAAAATTAAAAATAATCATCTTCTTATGTTGACCCAGATTTTGGTCAGAACCCGAGAACTCAAACAGTACAATTTCAATTTAAAATAAAAATAATATGCCAGGCTTGAATATGGAATAGTGATAACACCTGAGATGTATGCAGTGGGTTTCCTTCCCAAGCTGCAAACATTTCCCAAACATTACCTCATTTATTTGCAGAGCATCTTTGCAGAGGAGGTGGATGAGAAGGCAAATAGTATTGTCACCTCAGATACAGAAGCATGAAGCCTAAGTCAGATAAGGTGACTTATCCAAGTACATGTAAGTCAATATCTCACTATAAATATTAATTGCACAGCTACTCAGAGGTTCACCAATTCCTGGAAACTTAGATTACTGAAAATAATCAAGATAGTCTTGATTATTTTTAAGTTACCAACTCTATTGCAAATTAATTAATTGATTTTTCTACATGGATATGTTTTTTATATAATTTTTTCTCTTGTGTGTTTGTATTTATCTTCAGTTTCATGGTTTCATATAATTTTCTTGCTTTTGGGGGGTATGTGTATTTGTTATATGTCTGTGTATCTGTGTGTGAATTCCTCTTCATTTGCATTGTTTAAACCCTTTAGATAGTATGAAGCAATTATAGTCAATTTTCAAGGGGTAATCACAGTTTCGCAGTGATTTGTATATACTTCACTCAAACTCTTTAAGTGCCTGATGTATGTGAAGAGCTGTGCTGTGTTTTCAAGGATATAGAGAAGTTCAAGACATGGAACCTGCCCTCCATTAGTTTACATCTAGCTGTTCAGACAAGATATATATACTGAATGATTTACAGATGAAACGCTTTATTATTTTTGGTGTTATTTGGTGAATTACCACAAAGAAAGTACAAGAGATACAGAGACACTCCTTTTCTTTTTGCTACTTAATTTCCCTTCCATGTTTAAATGATTTTCTTTGTCTCTGGGCCCCACATTTCAGTCTGCCTTTGACCCCCACAGTATCTAAATGGCCAAGCTAATATGCTTCTACATGTTCACCCAACATAAACACTAAATGGGGATTTTTTTTTTAATACTGTGAAAGTTCTCACAGAGGACACTCTTGGGTAGCTTTTGTTCAGGTCTATATAAGAAAGTGCAACAGCTAACCAG
Source organism: Callorhinus ursinus (assembly GCF_003265705.2). Taxonomy (NCBI): domain Eukaryota; kingdom Metazoa; phylum Chordata; class Mammalia; order Carnivora; family Otariidae; genus Callorhinus; species Callorhinus ursinus. The sequence goes on from NW_027397073.1 coordinate 37,598,078, forward strand.
CCTTCTAATACTCCCGAGAGAAATGATGTGAGAGGGGGATGGGACAAGGAGAAGGTAGAAGACTAAGCGGTGAAGGTGGGTAGGGAGGGGAGAATAAGGGGATTAAGCATTACAAGAAGGAGGAGGGAAGAAGAGGGAAATAAAACAAGAACATAGAGGATCAACTTTCAAGTGAATGCTAAATTTTTCCAAATTTTGTTACATGGATATCAAATTTAGAAAATGATAGACCTTCTTATTGTTACCAGACATTATCTTTTGATAAACTTACAGGAATTTAATGGCAGAGACACCAGGTGTCAGTCTTACAGAGGCTGCCCTGAGTGTTCTCAATTTTAAAAATTGAGTGGATTTTTAAAGTGGATTTTTTAAAAAATGGATTCAAGGATTGGATCCACTAGAAGAAACAAACAGACTGATCAATATAATGTAATAAAAAAATGACAATGGGATCAAATAGCATAGTATACGTCACATTTTTAAGAAGAAACTAACACTGAAATTCAGGGAGCTAAATGAAAAACCAAAGGCATAGGTATATTAAAGTGGGCAATGAAGAGTTACACTTACAAGATTTAAAGCACAATGATACTAGTAACAATATCTCATATTTTTAAAGTACTTCAGATTTTTCAAAAAGCTTTTCATACAGTCTTTATTGAGCAAAACAGTAATTTGAGGGAGGCTCCTTTGTAGGCTTTATTTTAAAGGAATTATAATGATTCCCCCTCATTTTCTGCCTATCGAATGGAAAGTGCTGAAAATTTTCACTCATTGTTTTGGCAATATCATTTATATTTTCTGATCAGTCAACCCTGAAGATGTTGCCCAGTATACCCTCCTCCAATCGTTCCCATAAACAATACAACTAGACGGTTCCTGGGCATAGATCGCAGCAGTGATTTATAATCCAGGATTTTGCACAGGTGATTGGAGTTAAAACTAGAAGCTTTAGTATGTAACAGACTCTAATGGATTTGCAGTATCTCTGGGAGATTTCTGCACAAGAGGTGGAGGCCTAAATTGAACAGCAATATATCAAGAGCACTTTCCTTTTGATCTTCATACTCATGGAAGGATTTGTTTTAATTAGAGATATATTTAGGTTTGATGATTATAACATGTGTTTCAGAAATTCATTACAACTTCAGTGGCTCAACAATCACTAACAGTTTGTGCCAGAGAACCTTCATTTAGGGAAAAATATTTTTAATATGGCTGTGTGCATGGATTTGTGCTTCATACTAATTTAGGCTCCCGACCAAGGGAAACAAATACCTGATAGTTATTATTTTGCCCTTACGATGTCTTAATTTTTAAAATAGATTGTAGTTAAAATGAGAATGGCCATAGGTAAAATCAGTGTTCACAACGTTATGGTGAAACTATATGTGTGTGTGTGTTTTATAGACATAGTAATATATAGAGTGTGCATGTGTTATAGGTCAAATCAGAATGATTAGCTGGTAATAGTTTGGGGGCATGAGCAATTAATAATTTTGGAGTGTTTAAAGGACTTGAATGACAAGAGTATAAAAGAAGATGGATTTAAAATAATTGAAGTAAAGACACTGAGGTTTTACCAATTAGAAAGTCTTATACCCCTGGGTGTGGACTGATATGGATGTAGACTGTAGGGTGAGATGGGGGCTTGAAGAACACAGAATATCCATAAATTATGCTCCCTCTAAGAAACTGATTAGCTTTCAAAAATGAAAAGTACATTAGCAGTACAACGCAGGTCAACAAGATGGATCAAGTAAGCCACGACAATTGATGGTTAGGGTTTTTTTGGTTTTTTGGTTTTTTGGTTTTTTGGTGTGAGAGCTACCAAATTTTGAGGCAAAGGTATACCCTGGGCAGAATTACGAAGTAGGCGAATTTTGTTCCTGTTCATCTTTTTTTCAATGTCTTCCCTCTTGCCTTGGAAGCCCTGCCTTCTCCCTGGTTCACAAAGATAGTCACAAGGCTTTGCTGTTCTCTGATTTTTCAAGATACTCCCATTTTGGAGCTCACCAGCCTCAAACAGAACATCATCTTCTGACCTCCCCTGAAACATGTATATTGTGTCCTAAGCATTCATGAAAATTGAGGGGGTGTAAGTATGTATATTAATACACTCCAAGGATGTTCATTCAGTCTCCTTATGCGTCACTTCAAGATGCATATTTATATAGTTAAAGTTAGTATCCATCTGCCCGAGAAGAAATCCTGCATTGAGGCATGGTCCTCTCAGCTGTTAGGGAGTAATTGCAAATCCGGGAAAGCAGAGGCCTTCTTCATTTCATCCCGCCTGTGCTTCCTGCCCCTTCAGCCCCTTAGCTAACCTGAAGCCTCCTGCACAGGGCGCAGTGCCTGTCGCTCAGCGGCTTCTGACAGTCTCTACAATGATGCTCAGCCACAGGGTCTCCTCTCTTGATCTAACATCCTCAGGAGAAATGCTGTTTGCAGTCTCCATGTGCTCTTCAGACTAAAGGGGAGAACACAGCCTAAAGAACAGGTGTAAGTGGTCAAGTGTATTTTGTTTCCTCCTGTTAGAATGAACAAATCTGTTGCCATTTGAAATAGCTGTGATTCCCCTTTGTAATGGCAATTCATTACAAGACGTGCTTCACGTCTCTCAATGGCACCACACCAGTGTGCCCTTTACCCCCCCGGGGGAATTTCTTTTCTAAATGGACCATAAACAAAACACAAATGTTTTAGATGGAACTTAAGTGTACTGTCCCAGTGGAGACGGTGGGAAAAAGGTACCTGGAGAGCATAGCTTTCAGAAGGTGCTTCTAATCTACTCACTTTGCTGCTACAAGTGTTTTTACACTATTTGTAACGGGTTTGAAGCTGGATCTTTTTGTTTTTGTTTTGCCCAAGAATACAAAATATCTTGATACATGTAGCCAAGAATAATCTTGAATAAATCAGAACATCAATAACAAATAAATTTAGTCAATGTAGATGATCAATCCAAATAATTGAGGACCAAAAAAATGCTGTTTATTGAAGATGACTTATATGAATAGCCATCCACATTATCTTAGGGAAATGTCAATTTTTTCCTGGGTGATTTCTAAATAAAACCTAATGCTTTTAATAATGCCAAAGAAACCTGTTACAGAGTGAAAAGCTTAGTCAAAACAATTTTATGTGAAATCAGTTCACCTACCTTAATTATTTCCCACTAAAATGATTCTTTACATATATCATTTAGACACAGCCCAAATCTGTAGACCGTCAGGAACCATGTTACCAAGCACACGTTTTAATTTAAAAGTTAATCCCTACAGTAAATACCATATAATTTATTTGATGCTGCAAAGCCTTGTCTTTTATGAAAAACTAAATGAAAAAAGGGGTTGGGAGATGGAAATAAATTAACCTAACTGTAATCCTTAAAAATGTGTAACAAATATTTGGGTGGATCCATAATTAAGATTTATTATTGGAAATAAGGGTATTTTACCTTTTAGGGGATACATTTTGAGATAGTTCAAAGTGCATTCCTAGGAGGTGAAAATATATACCACTAATATGCAAATTTTCTTTGTTAATTAAGATGCTTATATTTTATTTGTGTCACAAATTCTACGGCTGATTCTCTTGTTCTTTCTCCTTCTTTGTCCCTGAACTGCATCACCAGCTCAGTTTGAACATCCTACGTGGTTTCAATGCTTTTCCATTTACATATTGGTCTTACTTTCCTCTTTTTTATGTCAATCAGCTAGACTGAAAGGAACAGGAATGGAGGGCATTTTACATGTTTTATCATAACCAAGAGCCTTATTTTGTACCCAGTTCCTGATCTATCATCAGCATTGTCTGTGCTGTCCAGTGGACATACATGAAAATTTCCTGATTTTGAAATTGTCCTTTTTTTATTTGTACATATCTCATAAAGCATTCTAAGATTCTCAAGGACAAGGGCCATGATAAAAACATCCTTTTTCCCCCCTCTCTAGAGAATTCAAGCATGTTTATTTCATATAGGAGGTGTTTGGAAAATAAGACGAGGATCATGGTGAGGAAAATTCTATTTTATTTCTGGCATTATGCAGCATGTAGAAATAATTCTTATAGGCTTGTAAATACCTTTGACAGAGCATTTTTTTTTCACATTTTATATAAACAAGCTGTAGTCTGTGGCTTGCTTCCACTATTGGGATACATACAACTTTTTCTTTGTATGTTTAAAACAAACCAAAAAAATTACAAGATGAAAATTATATACATGTAAAGACACTCATTTAAATCTTATAATCAATACTAGTGCAGTGTATTTCTCTGTTATGATATTTCTTCAAATATCAAATTTCTTCTTTAACTCCACTTGTCTATATCTGTGTCATAAATATTTAGAAGAAGAGACAGCATTTAAAACATATTTTGCAGGCGCCTAGGTAACTCAGTTGGTTAGGCATCTGCCTTTGGCTCAGGTCATGATCCTGGAATTCTGGGGTTGAGCCCCACATCAGGCTCTCTGCTCAGCAGAGAGTCTGCTTCTCAGGTAGTCTGCTTCTCCTTCTCCCTCTGCCCCTCCCCCTGCTCCTTCTCTCTCTGTCTCTCAAATAAATAAATAAAATGGTTAAAAAAACATATTTTGTAGTTACATTAAAGGAAAAAGTTGATATTTTAATATGGTTTTTGATTTCAAAGAAAATAGAAACAACTTGCTTATTTTACACAAGTGAATACTTTCAGGATTGTATGCGGTGCATAAGCAAAGTACTCTCTTCCACATGCTGTCTGTCCTTTTGTTACTATCATCAAAGTGCATTCTCTGGCTCAGTGTTACCCATCCTTCTTGAACTCTTTTGAAGGACTTAGTCTTGGAAACACTACTTGAAACCTATTCACATAATGTGTTGTGTTGTTAGCTAGTCATTTCAAGTATATTAGACATTAGGATTGCCTACTCCATCAGGATTGTGAACTCCTTATCATATGCATCTCTTGTACATTTCACAGCATCTTGTAGTTATTCAGAAAATACTTGCTGATTGCTTTGTTGATTAACTGAAAATAGGTTACTGTTTTGACGAGTTGTTGCTCCAAATATGAAAGAGTAATATCTTCTCTATTTATTATTAATCCTCATTCACTTCTAAATCTTTAAATATATGTTCCTAGTACAGCATTAATTTTTTAATAATAATTATTCAAAGTTTGATAATAGGAGTCTTTCTCCTAGATTTATAAATAAATAACAATTAGATCAAAATCAGTTTGTTGTTTAGTTGCAAAGAGTAATTACTACCTATGATATCTTAAGTTTCTACCTTAACCAGATAGGATTACTCTAGTATCATTTATTTAGGGTAATATAATTTTATTTCTTACTCTAAGAAACTATAAGAAATGAATATGGAGGTATTTAAGTATAAAAGATTTTTTTCTTTGCTATTTTTTTCAGTGTTGTAAATTTTTGATAATCTAAAAATTAAAGCAAATTAATTTTTTAAAATTAATGTTCATCATGCTGCAGAATGGCTTATATTTGTTCAAAGAAAACAAATACTTCAACACTAGGAATGTTAATTGCCTAGTATATTAAACACATTTAATGATAGATTAGATCAGAGAGCTACAACCAACAATCAACAGTTTTTAGGAAGTTCAAGTTTACTACCTCAGTTTTTATTTCTAAAATAAAAAAAAACCTCAATTATAATTTCTTCACATCCTGAATAGAAAAACTAAATACACTAGCCCCTGCCCTATTGCTACATCCCCCTCATCAGATGAAAACACTGCTGGTCCTTTCTCAGGTCAGTGGGGATGCTTCTTACCAGGCAGTGACAGGATCAGCTTCTTCTCTTAGCTCTTATTTGCCCTGCCCCTGAGGCCCCTTTCACCTGGGAAACCATCCAGAGACAAAACAATCAGGAGCAGCAATCCTCAGTCCAGCTAGCACAGGATCCCCAGAAGGCAAACTATGTGTGGATTTTTAACGTCAGCAACATGGGCATTAAAAGAGTTGAAAAATTTTTTTCAAGCTTCAAAGTAGTTATCATGAAAATAAATAAAAACGTTGCTGGCTTTAGCATTCTTATTTTATGGTTACTACAGTTTTCTTTAACTGTCTTTCAAACATACATACAAACATACATAGTACCCATTATCCAGCTGTAGTAACTATTAACCCATAACCAAACTGTTCCACATACCCATTCATCTCCCTACCCAGATTATTTTGAAGCACATTCTAGATATCATATGTATTCATCCATAAATATTTCAGTCCATAGTTATGCAATTTTAATTTAGAATTATGTAATAGGGGTAGATAAGGCAGAATACCATAATATTTTCTGTGTCTAGGGACTTTACAAATCTTAACTTGGCTCTCATTGCACACACACACACTTAAAGTCAGTGTGACTATTTATAAAGTAGACATTACACACACACACACACACACACACACACACACAATTACAAGGTCAAGTGTTCAGACACAGAGTAAATAACTTAAAAACCGTACATCCCTGGAGGCTCCTTGTCCATTCTCTGGAGACTGCTCCTTCTCACCTTCGTGTTTGCTTCTATGTTTTCCAAATTGGTCTTGCTTTGCAAGTCTTCTGTGCTTCTCTGTGTGGTCCAGATTAATTTCTTCTTCCAAGATCCTGGCCAGCTTTTTTCTTTCTTTCTTTCTTTTTTTGTTTTTGTTTTATCCTTTCATATTCTCTTTCGTCCTTTCTATCATTAGTCTCTCTCTCTCTCTCTCAATCAACAGTCTGATGATTTATGTGGATCCAGACACAGGGCACGCCTTGCCCCTTTCTAGTAAATACTCTCCTGCCTCTTCCACCTGGAGACAATCATTCTTTTGATATCTATCACTATATTTTCAATTTGTCTGTTCTAGAACTTCATATAAATGGAATCACAGAGTATATATGTTTTTGTGTTTGCTTTTGTGTTTCTCTTTTAACTCAGCATTGTGTCTGTGAGATTCATTAGAACCGGTATCATTGTGTCTATCAAGAGTGGGTTCTTTTATGGCAGAGTTCTAGTCCATTGGGTAAATATATCACAATTTGTTTATCCATTCCCCTGTTGATAGATATCCGAGTTGTTTACAGTGTTTGCTACTTATGAATAAAGCTGCTATGAATATTTTTGCGAAGCATTTTCAAGGGTCTACATTTTTATCTCTTGAGTAAATATGCCTGATTGGCTTTATTTTGGGGATCTATATTTTCACTTCTCTTTGGTAAATACTTGGTACATCTTATAGAGGTTATCCATTTTATTTACCCATTCAAAAGATCAGCTTTTGCTTTTATTCAGTGTCTCCTTTTTTTTTCTTTTTTTATTGATTTTGCTTTTTATTCCTTCCTTGTGCTCATTCGAGGTTTAATTTACTCTTCTAGTTTCTTATGATGGAAACTTAGATTATTGATTTGAGACCCTTATTCTTTCCTTATATTAGAGTTTAATGTGTTAATAGTCTCTCTAAGAACTGCTTTAGTGACATTTCACGTAGTTTTATGTCCAGCTTTTCATTTATAGTCAGTTAATTTTTTTTCCTTAATATTCCCAGTCTTGTCTTTTTTTGATCCATTTTATTTAGAAGTGTGATTTTAGTGTCTGTAACGGGTGTTTCTAGACATTGTTCTATTGTCGATTTCTCATTTAATCCCATTGTGGGTGGAAAATATACTTAGAATGATTTCAATCCTGTTAAATTTATTGAGGTTTATTTTATGGTCCAGAATATGGTCTACCCTAATAAATAATCTGTGTTCACTTGAAAATAATTCATTTTCTTCTGTTATTGACCAATGTGGTCTCTAAATTACATTTAGGGCAAACGTTGATAATATTTTGAGTCTTCTATATCCTGATTTTCTACCCATTTGCTCTGTCAATTCTTGAGAGAGGGGGTATTGATGCCTCCAGCTGTAGTGGTTGTGTTAGTTATCTATTGCTGCATGGCAAATTGCCCCCACATTTAGTGGCTTAAAATGACAACACATACTTCTTATCTCTGAGTTTCTGGTTGCCTTCAAGATTTTCTCTGAATCTTTGGTTTTCAGCAGTTTGTCTAGGATGCACTGATGGGTGTTTTTCTTCATGTCTTTCCCATTTTTGGTTTTCTGAGAATCTGGAAACTGTAAATATACATATTTTACCAAATTTTGGGGAAATAGTCAACTATGATATATTCATATTATTTCTGCCCCATTCTCTTACTTGTCTCCTTCTTAACTTTAATTACATGCAAGGTTACACCTTTTGATATTGTCCCACAGGACCTTGAGACTTTGTTACTTTTGTAACCTCTTCCTCAGATTGGATCATTTATATTCATGTACATTTCAGTTCACTTTCTCATTCCCCTGTCATCTCCATTCTGCTGTTAAACCTATCCTGTGAGTTTTTATTTCACATATTGTATCTTTTTAAGTTTGAGAATTTAACTTCAGTTCTTTTTGTTTCTTACTTCTTTGCTGAGATTTCCTACTTTTCGTTCACTGTGAGAATCTTTTCCTTATGTCATTGAGCATGGTTAGGATAGCTGCTTCAAAATTCTTATCTGCTAATCCCAGTGCCTACGTCATTTTGGGGTTGGTGTCCATGTCTTTTCTCTTAAAAATGAATCACTATATTCTTTGTCCTCTGAATTTTTTTTTTAAAGATTTTATTTATTTATTTATTTGAGAGAGTGAGAATGGAGAGAGAGCACATGAGAGGGGGGAGGGTCAGAGGGAGAAGCAGACTCCCTGCTGAGCAGGGAGCCCGATGTGGGACTCGATCCCCGGACTCCGGGATCATGACCTGAGCCGAAGGAAGTCGCTTAACCAACTGAGCCACCCAGGAGCCCTGTCCTCTGAATTTGAAAGAATTCTAGAGGGTATCTGGGCACTGTGAATGTGAGTTTGTGAAGAACATATTTTCTTTTAAATCCTTCCAGAGAGTGTTGATTTTTTTTTTCATTTGTTTGAATTGGCAATAAACTTGGGACTCAGACTGTAAACTTTGTCTCTTTTGCAGCAGCTCAGATGTCCGTTCAGTTCTGCCACCTTAGCTGACTTCTGTGGTCTGTTTCACACAGGTGTGATTTAGGGTTCTGCTGCATAGTTGAACACAGTTTGACTACAGATTTGGGGATCTTTTTCTCTGTCTCCCTCCTTTCTGGGGCTTATTCCCTCACTTTCCAGAGGTGTGGTTTCCTTGAAGTTGGTCGTCTATTTCTTTGGGTCAGAAAGTCGCGGACTTTCTGTGAGAATTTTGTCTACTCTGCATGGTGCCTCCTGAAGCATTCTTTTAGGCTAAGCTGTAAAAAAGGTAGTCTCTTGTGTTATTCCTTTATACAGGTATTGAGCACCTCCAATATCCACCTGCTTTTTTGCACCTTATGGTACCTCCAGCTAAATTGTTTTAGCATGCAAGCAGTCCTTGCATGTTCAGTAATATGTTAACTGAAACCTGTTACAAAATGCTTTCAATTGTAGTCCCAAGAGACTTTTCCGGGAGCCCAGTCAGATAAACAGTATCATCAGATAAGGTCTCTATGTGTGTTTAAGATCTAAGATAGGCACTTTCGATATTATGATAACAAGATGATCTTATTTCTACTATGACAGGGTATTTTCTTAATAATGTATAACCGAAGAGATGAGAAAGGCCTGGAAGTATTAATAGTTTATAATAAAGCAAAGTTTTAGACATATAAGTTTGATAAGTTATTTCAAAATCTGTGTTTTTACAGTTTTTACAGTTGTGACAGATGACAGTAATACCAAATTGACATGATTAGGGAGCTGGTCTCAAGTTTAACATTTTAGAGACCCCAGTTCTTTATATAAAATATCCAGTGTAGTACTTAGCACATACTAGATGCTTAAGAAATGTATATTTATTTATCTTTTTTAAATTTAATTTAATTTTATTATGTTAGTCACCATACATTTACTTATCTTTTGCCTCACTCTTTTCTTCTGCAGAGCAAATAAAACAAGTACCCTTTTCAGTCAGGTCAGCTTACTAGTTTCCAAGAATTGTTGCAAGCCTGTATTTTACAAAAGCTCAATAAAGCTTAGGCAAGACATGGTCATTTGTGTATGACTTAAAGCAATTTCTACAGCAAAATTGTAAAAGAATGGAACATTTATTGCAAAATGAATAAGAACATGTATATCTTCTGTACAGCTCTCCAGATTCACTTTGTTTTTGCCCTGGTGCGTGAAGCAACAGATAATGAAGGGCCTCCATTCAGATTTTAAACTAAAGGTCTCTGGGGTCTCCTTGGCTAGAGTGGAGCAAGTTCCCATAAATGGTCTATGCTACTCTTATATGAAGTCTAATTCAGGCTATTTCCTTCACAGAGAATCTCTCTAGGGTCACATATCTTTTACTAAGTGCATGACATTAGGGCAAGTGACATCATAAAATTTGATTAACTGTAGACAAGTAAGATAGTGGTGGGATCTCCATAGGTGGATGGTATGAATTTGCTCACTCTCTGGGTGTAGATCCAGTAGGGTTGTCTATCAATGCTTCTCGTACTTTAATGTGCATAGGAATCACCTGGGGATCTTGTTAAAACATGGATTCTGATTCAGTAGGTTTGGAATGGAGTCTGAGATTCTGCATTTCTAACCAAGATCCCAGGTGATGTCTATGCTGCTGATCTGTGGACCATACTTTGATCTGCTAGATTATACCACTGATGTGCTATGTCAACTGAAATAGGGTTTAGAATATTTGCTTTTATTCCCTTCCTTTTAAGATTGTGATTACTTCAACCACAGAATTCTTTAAAGCCTCTTGGATAAAAAGGCTCGGTATAAAATGAACTTCTCTCAGTGTCAGTCACAACTTCCCATGATTTTAGATTTTCTTGGCAATTATTCTTTCTGGTGTATTTCTTAGTACACCTGACATGTTCCATAATAAGATTTTTTTGTTTGTTGTCCTGAGACTTGGTGTTTACATATAATAAAATGTACTAACTAAAAGGGAACTTTGCTGTCATTTCAGTTTTTCACTTCACAGATGAGCAAACTGAGGTTAGATTAATTATGTGACTTCACTACTTTCATTTTAACATGCAAAATAATGAGCATTTGTTGACTTGGAAACAGATCATATTGTGGTTTTACTTACAAAAAATTATTAAATGACTGCTGCGTTAATTGCAATTTAACCAATGAGTTCCATAAAACAGTTAGAATTATTTTTTTCACTGCCTTGAACCACTTTGATGTTAGGCAGACATAGTATATCCAGAGATGGAAAACAAATACCTCACATTTTATTGGAGGTATTAAATGGGAACATTCACTTACATGCTAAAAATTACCCTTTGAAAATAGACATTTAGCTTATTAAGTTAATCTCTGCCAAATCGAAAGGCATTGCCTATAATATTCTAGCAAAGCATACACACACAAGAGACATGATTAAATATAGAACCTAACCCATATGTTTGAGTATAAATTTAAAACATGATAGTAATATGAATGACTAGGTTCCTTCAGTTTTCAAATGTAAAGTTCAAGTGGAAACTTTATCTTATCTGCCTATTTTTTTCAGTGAAGTTTTATTTAAAATTAAAATGGATACATCCCTGCTTTCTCAGCCAGACCTCCAGATTCCACTGCACAGCACAGTTCTTCTCATATATCTACTTATGCGTCTCTAAAAACTGAACTCACATTTTCTATTTTCTCTAAATGCTTTCCATGTTGAGCTAAGTGGGAATATAACTCTCCCAACATTAAATTGGAACTGTCTTTGAGTCCTTCTCATCGTTAGCTCATTATGTCATATCAGCCAGTTTCACCAATTCTTTTTTCCAACTGCTTTTGGTACACTATGAATCTTACTGACATCACCATTGCTCAAGCCATCATTAACTCACACCTATTTTAGAAAACATCCCCTTTATTGATTTTTCTTCTTCCAGCCTCACTCCTGCTTAATCCACACCTAACTGTTAACACCAGATCATTCCTTTTGAAACCATTACTATGCTCACCTTGACCTGAATCCTTACAATTGCTCTCCCTTATTGGTAGAATAAAATACAAACTCTTTATCCCACTATTCAGGGCTCTTTATAATCCACCCGCAACCTACCTTTCAGGCTTTACTTTATACTGATCCCAACATAAACCCTCTACTCTAGTCAGATTGCTTGACTTTCTGCCTCCCTAACATGCCATGTACTTTGTGGCTCTATGTCTTTGGCCATTTCCCTAGACATGTAGGCATTCCCTCTCTTCTGTTTCCATGGAGATAAACTTAAGTAGAAACTACAGCCTTTTTGACTGATAAGAAGTGTTAGAGTTAATGGAGTTCAATCTCTCACCTCTTCCACCATTTTAGGAAATTAAGAACAATAAAAGTGTAGGTTCATACTTCCTAATATGTAGTGAACAGTGTACCAGTCATTGCATAAAGCTGGTCATTTCCTATCTACCACATTACCTAAATTTATGATAAATTAAATTTTTGTAAAGATAAAAATCTACGAAATTTGACCATCAGAAACTATATCAAGGAAGTTCAAATGAACCTCAATGTCCTACATGTTCTATGGACTGGCTAATGACAAGTTCTAAACTGACATTTCATTGAATCTAAGATTTTTCTGGTCCCAGTAATGAAGTGCTCATACTTTATGCCTTGCCAATATCATGATGAATCCAATAAAAATTCCCAGGCTGGGCTTTAAGCAGTATTTTAAAATCCCTCAAATTTAATTAGTGTGTATGTGTGAGGAGTGCAGGCAGATTAGCTTATTATAAAATCAACTAATATTTAGTGATAATAGCCCTTAATAAGGGATGATAGTGAGAGAGGATAATTACTCTCCTCTATACTGAGGATAAGTGGAATCTGCCACATACAAACATGTTAACATTCTTAAGATTAAGAATTAAAACACATTCTGTAGTGACCTTGAAATAATCTATCCCAGATGATTTTATTGGTCGTACAATATTTTGTTAGGCATGTGGCACTACCATAAAGCAAATCAGCTGCAGGTATTCATGATGATGATTTGCTCTAACTGAGGTTAGAAAGGATACGATTTTCCAGATAGTCTGTGTACTACGATTTGAATTTTAAATAGAAAATAATTGTAGATATTTGATAATAACTTGTTATAGTTTATGCAGTTAATATTTTCAGTTGACAAAGTGTAATAAAACAGTTTGTACATTTTCAAAAAGAAAGAGCCCAAATGATGTAAAGACATCTTTAAGAAATTGTCTATCTCAGCACGTGCCAGTGCAGGCCGTTACAAGATGTCACCTTCTCACCAAGAGAATGGCAGTATATACAACCCAGAGCTTAGAACCAGGAAGGAAATGGGCAAGAAGGAACCAGTAAGGAAATGAAATCTTTATTGACAATGTGAGTTTACTTAGAAATAACTAAGATTGCATATGCCATCACCAAGTCAAATGGTGGCACAACAGAAATATAGTTCTAGTAAAATAAAGAAAGATACTTTTATGTGGACTTGAGTTCATGGCTTGTGCTACAAGAAGTGATTCTTCTCAGGCTGACATCTACCAACAATAAATCAGATGTTCTATTCAAGTCTATTTTCTACAGAGAGTGTCTAGCCAGCCAGTGCTGAGTAAGTTACAAAGTCACTTATACTGTGGGTGATTCATTTACTGTATAGCTGCATTGTTCTGATCTGTTGGTTAGTTTGAATCTGGAATTAGGAATTAATGATTACTATGACCACCAAAAGCCAGTTAAAAAGAATGTCCACAGCAGCTTGATTAATGGACAAAAAGTCACAACAACCCCAAAATCTATCCACAGGAGAATGAATAAACAAATTGGGGTATATTTATACAGTGGAATACTACTCAGCAATAAAAAAGAATAAGCTGACCCCTTCCTGTTTCAGATCTAACATACAAAGAGTTTGGAATCCACCATTTCTGTTCTTATAGCAAAAAAATCTGAAAATTGAAAATCAGTAACTTTTCTTGGACCCCGTCAGAAAGTTGAAGTTTCAGGGCAAACAATCACTCTGAAATCTGAAGGGACAGATAAATATAATCACAGCCAAGATCTCCTTATGAGGAATGGAAGCCACTGGAGCCATAAACTGGTATGAAGATTTAACTGGTATGTTTGATGAATTGTTAGAGGCTGAATGTAGACTAGTGTGAGAGTGAGAAATTCTTGGGAGTTGCATTTTGACAGGAACCCCACAATTTTAGAGGTATTACTTTCAGGAATACCATGCTGAAGATCCAAGAATGATCTCATTGTAGAGATGTACTTGTGAAGGTCACAGCTCAGAGACATATGCCCAGAAATTCAGTAACTTAGCTGAAATAGGCCAATTCCTTGGAAGACATAAAACTACCAAAACGTACACAGGGAAAATTTGAAAATCGAATAGGCCTATGGCTACTAAAGAAAGTGAATCAATAATTAATAACTTTCCAGAAAAAGAAAGTACCAGGCTCAGATGATTTCACTACTGAACATTTATTTAAAGAAGAAATGAGGGGCGCCTGGGTGGCTCAGTTGTTAAGCGTCTGCCTTCGGCTCAGGTCATGGTCCCAGGGTCCTGGGATCGAGCCCCGCATCGGGCTCCCTGCTCCGCGGGAAGCCTGCTTCTCCCTCTCCCACTCCCCCTGCTTGTGTTCCCTCTCTCGCTGTCTCTCTCTGTCAAATAAATAAATAAAATCTTTTAAAAAAATAAAGAAGAAATGATACCCAATCAAACTCTGCCTCTTTTGAAGAAATTGTTTCTGAGGTCATTGTTTGATTTTTGTTCTGAGACCAGGAGAGCTCTTCCCAGCTGTCCTATTTCTTGGTTCTTTCCCACAAACCAGCTAGTCTACAATTTAGCCTCCATCTTGGATATCCTCCCAATATCCTTTTGCCACAACCTTTGCAGTTCTTCAGAGCACCTTTAGACTTAACTTCTTCACTCTATTGCAAATGAAGTTGGTTCTTTTGGGATGCCTTTGTTTTATGGCCTGTTTCTCCCCAGAGGCAAAAGGTTTGAGCCAGGGCTCTGGAGCTGAGGGTAGGAATGACAACAAGCCTGGAACTGACAGACACACCGGCTCCAGAGGCTGAGCACTCAGTGGGTGGGGGTCAGCAGGCTGGGGACCTCTCAACCTGCCTCTCCTGACATGAAACCTCCTCTTTACAGGCAGAGGAAGGGCAATTATTGTTCCAGTATTCCCAGCATGCTACTTACAAGACAGAACTTCTGTTCTACTAGTGGGGGCTAAAAGAAGGCAGAAGAAGGGAGCCCCACCTTTGAACCATATTCAACAGGAACTTGACTTCAGTATCCCCGAGTCTTCCATGGGGAATCTGTGTACACGTACTAGGTAGAGACTCACTGACCTTCTAGTGACACTAATTTTTGTTGAAACCTTTGATAATCAGGATTTTGATTATATGGGAGCTGAATATATATATATATATACACACACACACACATATATATCTATAAAGTATAAAAGTATTATTTCTGTTTATTGCTGCCTAATTTATGTTATTCCACCATATTTACTTTTGTAACTAGAAAGTAAATCATTTGGAAAGAAGACTCGGCTTATATTAACATGTCTAAGGACAAGTCTCTAAGGAGAGCAGAAGAATATAAGGAAGCAGAGAATTTTTAATTAATGATAAGGGCTATAAAATATTGGATTAATAGATCAGCATGTCATATCTTTCTCATAATTTTGTCAGAACAAAATACAGAGTGGTAAATGTAGTTTTAATATTGCCACTGCTTAGATGGTGTCAGCATTTAAGCTGCTCCTGCAATGTTTACTTTGCAGATTTTATGTGGGTAACCTTAACAGTTTATGAAATGCTGGCACATACATGATGGTTTTTAATTTCTTTTCGCTTGATAATCCTGTAAAGTAGACCAAACCGAGGGTGCACCTAACAGAAATGGTAAATGGCAGAGCCTGGACTCAAATCCTCACCCATTCCTTGTGCTTACTTCATTTGATAATCTCCCAGACACTGTACATTATTAATAACATGCGCTACACTGTAGTAGGACTCCCTTCCTCTGCCGCTGGATCATCTCTACCGTGACTGCATTTGGAGTGTTAAAACCTGTGGGTCTGATAAGACAATAAAAGATACCCAAGTCTTTAACTCCTGTTAAAAGATGAACCAAAGCATATTAAAAATTTCAAGAGTTTATTTGAGAAAAATCAGTTAGCATGGGGCAGTGCCAAACTAGAAGTGGTTAGGAGCACTCCCCTGACAGAAGCTCGGCTGGAGACTTTTATAGAGAAAAGGCAGAAGCAAAATAAGGAAATTATTGATCCACCACAGCTTAAAGGCTCCTTGGCCGTTTGTGATCTGTTGTCCTTAGATTTCAATTTTGTAACCTTGAGGCATTTACAGGCTTAAATTTTGGTTCGCTGAATTAGGTTCCCTGGCAATCTAATGGCCTCTTTGTTTAATTAATTTAATACTCCTATTGTCTAATCTTAGTTCTTAGTTGGACCTCTCCTCTGACCACTTTTTACCTCCATTATTGGAGTTTGCTTTTCCTAAGAGTGTCACAGTACCCTGAGTTTTCCTCTGTCAACTACTTATCATCTGTTGATAAGTTCTTCTCATTAGAATTAGCACAGTACCAGGCACACACCAGATAATCAAGGAATGTTGGTTGGGTGACGAAATGGCTGACAACATAAATGTGTATTGTTCTACTTCCTCTTAATTGCTTTCTGTTTTGCAGTGGTAAGTTTTTTCATCCTTGTTTAGCCTGTTGGTCATTATCGTTATGCCTTTTTATCCCTCTTTGTGACCCACCATCAATTTATACGCTTCTAGCCTTACTGGGGTATTCCCAGAGAGACTGGAGAAAGTAAGTAAATGTTATACCAACTTTCAAGAAGCAATGAGATGTCAATGCTATTGTCTTTTAGGAGATGAATACATATTTGCTTAATGAATGAACAAAGGGAGAAACACTACATTTTCCCAATGTTGAGGATACATTTTCAGTGATAGAATTCAAAGTAAATTCTGTTCCTCAACTCTAACAGAAGCAGGAGAAGGTAGCTCTTACCATCTCTGGTAATTCTATGAAGGCCAGTTTGCAGATCTGAGCAACTGGGGGAACCTGAGTAAAACTTACCCAGTTCTCTAATAGCTAACATTAAGGTTGGGAAACATTTTAAAAAATAAAGTTATATTTACAAATTTTAAAAACTATATATATCAGAATTGTATATTTAT
Source organism: Callorhinus ursinus (assembly GCF_003265705.2). Taxonomy (NCBI): domain Eukaryota; kingdom Metazoa; phylum Chordata; class Mammalia; order Carnivora; family Otariidae; genus Callorhinus; species Callorhinus ursinus. Next base: position 37,615,298 of record NW_027397073.1, read on the forward strand.
TTATATATTACACATTGTATATTATATATTATGCAAGTTCCATATTATATAAGTAATACTATGATGCCATTAAATGATATTTGCAAATCAGTGTTTATTCATATGTAAAGAAAATCGCAATAGATTAAGCAAATGACTATGTTGTACAAAATATGTTTCTGTGTTTGTTTATCTTATTTTATTTTTTAAAGATTTTTTTATTTATTTGAGAGAGAGAGAGAGAGTGTGTGTGCATGAGCTGGGGGGAGGAGCAGAGGGAGGGGGACAAACAGGCTCCCCACTGCACAGCACAGGGCCTCGATCCCAGGACCCTGGGATCATGACCGGAGCCTAAGGCAGACGCTTAACGACTGAGCCACCCGGGGGCCCCTTGTTTAAAAAATAAACAGGTATAGGACAGTCTCTGGAAGATATGCATCAAAATGTTAACTGTGGGTGCCTCTCAGCAATGAGATTAAAGGTGATTTTTACTTTCTTATTTGAATTATTTTATTGTCTGCATATTTAAAAAGGAAATAATCTTTGAAATTTAAAAAAACGGAACAGTACAGTTAGTCTCAATTTGTGGTATGTTTTCAATATCACCTGTTGCTAATAATCAGTGATACTAAGTGGTCTCTGGGGCTTAGCCAGGAGAGAGTGATGATAGTATTTGTGGTGTAGATAATAAAGAAGGATGGAAAGAGGGAAACAAACAAACAAACAAAAATGAGAATGGGTTCACAAAAAACAAAATTCTTCCAGAAATATTTGCAAGTCATGGGTTCCCAGAGAAAGCTTTCTTTCCTTCTTAAACATTCCTCTTCATCAGCATTGCTTAGAGGATGCAGGATCCGCAAGGTTATGGCAACAATGAGAAAGGGCTCTAATCCAGTGGTAGAATATAAAAAAGAAAGAGAAGGAGACGATCAGTCTAGTATTGTACTCCTTGGCTTCTGTCAAGGAAAGTACCACATAATCTGCTTATCTGGTTTTTAAGTTTTAGAGCAAAGTGGAATCAATTATTTTGAAATTTGCTTGCATTAGCTACTTGGAATGTGTTCAGTGTCTTTCAGCAGATTAAACACATGTTAAATTAAGTCAAACATCTATTTTTAATATATTCCATCCTTCATGAAATCAGTTGTTTTGCAGAATATGGTGATTATGAACTACTAAAATTCACTAATTATGTTTAAAAATATAATTAAATAATGGCACCATATTTTTAAAGTAGAATCAATTTGAAATTATTGAGTCTGAATGCTACACTTTTTTTGTAGGGGAAAACTATCTGGGGGTGGAGGAATAATCCATTGGAGACCTGCAATTTTTATGGTATTATTGTTGACAAGTATAAAAGAACTATAATGAATGAAAAAGACATAGAATCAAGAAATTATATAGAGCTTGAATATTCACTCCACATCATTATTAATTCTACAAAATAATAGTAGTATTGTATTAGTATTACTGTGTTGTGCAAAAATAATCAATTTACTAATAAGGTAAAAGTGATGTTAAATTCAATGGATAGTAAATAATATTATTAATAATTTTCATATGGTTATATTAATAATAGATTATCAAGGACATTGACATCTAAGGGATGAACTGAGCTGACTGAACATTTTGGTGACATCTGATTTATGGGTTTAATGCTTGACTTCCTTGATTGTGTCTGAGGCAATTTCCTTGGAAACCCTAGGACCCCAATTTGGATACTTGCCCCAGATGAAAAAGATGATAAACATAACAATTGAATTATTTTTGGCTTTTCTACAGTGTAAAATATCATTATTCAAATAACCAATAATAATAATTAACAACTATCTACTTTCTAACATTTGCATACAGACTTTAATAATCATATGATTCAGAAAACTTGTTAAATTCAAACATCTAACTACAGTTTTTTTTTAATTTTTTTATTGTTATGTTAATCACCATATATTACATCATTAGTTTTTGATGCAGTGTTCCATGATTCATTGTTTGTTCATAACACCCAGTGCTCCATGCAGAACGTGCCCTCCTCAATACCCATCACCAGGCTAACCCATCCCCCTACCCCGCTCCCCTCTAGAACCCTCAGTTTGTTTTTCAGAGTCCATCATCTCTCATGGTTCGTCTCCCCCTCTGACATACTCCCCTTTTCTTCCTCTCCTGTTATCTTCTTCTTTTCCTTTTTTCTTAAAATATGTTGCGTTATTTGTTTCAGAAGTACAGATCTGTGATTCAACAGTCTTGCACAATTCACAGTGCTCACCGTAGCACATACCCTCCCCAATGTCTATCACCCAGCCACCCCATCCCTCCCACCCCCAACCACTCCAGTAACACTCAGTTTGTTTCCTGAGATTAAGAATTCCTCATATCAGTGAGGTCATATGATACATGTCTTTCTCTGATTGACTTATTTCACTCAGCATAACACCCTCCAGTTCCATCCACGTCATTGCAAATGGCAAGATCTCATTCCTTTTGATGGCTGCATAATATTCCATTGTGTATATATACCACATCTTCTTTATCCATTCATCTGTCGATGGGCATCTTGGCTCTTTCCACAGTTTGGCTATTGTGGACATTGCTGCTATAAACATTGGGGTGCACATACCCCTTCGGGTCCCTACATTTGTATCTTTGGGGTAAATACCCAGTAGTGCAATTGCTGGATCGAACGGTAGCTCTAATTTCAACTGTTTGAGGAACCTCCACGCTGTTTTCCAGAGTGGTTGCACCAGCTTGCATTCCCACCAACAGTGTAGGAGGGTTCCCCTTTCTCCACATCCCCGCCAACATCTGTCGTTCCCTGACTTGTTAATTTTAGCCATTCTGACGGGTGTGAGGTGGTATCTCATTGAGGTTTTGATTTGGATTTCCCTGATGCCGAGTGATTCTAACTACAGTTTTGTATTCTCCTCACCAAACCTCATCTACTCCCCATCTTGTTCTTTTTTATTCTTCAGGTTTCAACTGAAAGTTTGGATAATCACTCACTCTGAACTTTGAATTAGTCAAAATTATTCCGTCTCGGTCTCTGATTTTTAACTCCGTATTTCACATTTTAAATCTTATTTATAACTCTTCAGGGAAAAATTATTAAGTTGCCTTTCCAAAGCTCATATTATTTATGTGAAAATGTTAGGTGACCATAAACTGTAACTGGATATTAGTGTTAGTTATTGTCATTTCTTTCTTTTTTTCAAAGAAAAAATGATGTTTGAAAGTAGCAGATAGATGTACTATAGATCATCAGAAGGGATATAGATCATTGCTACCATTCATGCATATTGATACGACTCACATTCAGTGGGAAATAAATGATTAACGTAAAAACTGTAGGAAGGTGCAGCAAGTGAAAACAGTTTTGGACATGACATAATTTTTATGGTTTGAATGAAGAAGGAACCACAGAGAAAAGGCTTTCCTGGTAAATGAAAGGTTTTTCTGATGTGTAGTGACTACATGCATTGGTTTTGGATTCAGGTAGACCTGAATTATTTTTCAAAACTGTATTAATTTTTAATCACACAGTGCCTCATGAATAAATTTTCCTGATAAGAATTCAAACACAACAGATAAATATAAAGCTCCTTTGACTATCTTTCTTCACCCCTGATCCTAGTCCCTTTGTGGAAATAATTATTGTTGTCAGTTTGGACATATTCCCCCAGAAATTTTCTAAAACATATAGATATTTCTATAAATACAAATATATTATAGGTGTTAGCAGATATAAAAAGACCATAGGAAACATAGAGTTTTCATTAATATTTTATTCAATCAACATTATATGTCAGGAATGTTCCATAGCTAGCAATGAATACAAATGATTGTTTCCATTTATTCGTTACCAAAAACAGTACACATAGTAGTGAAATAAATACCCTTGCCTCAGCTTCTTTATGCAAATGGAGGAGGAGTAATACTGCTGATTTATGGTGTATGGGCATGTTTTGTGTTTACTGAGCAGGAATGTGCCTGGTACTCTTTTCCCATTTTCTGGATCAAGAAATTGAGGCACAGGGAGAGTAAGTATTATTTATTTATTTATTTATTTATTTATTTATTTGAGAGGGAGGTGTGGAGATCATGACCTGGCTGAAATCAAGAGTTGGTTGCTTAACTGACTGAGCCATCCAGGCCCCCAGAGAGAGTAGGTGTTTTTAAAAAGAAGATGAAAACTAAGGTGTAACTCTCTAAAGGTTATATGGAGATCAACCACCTTTAGTGGTTAAGTAACTCACTAAAGGTTATATGGAGATCAAGATGAAAACTAAGGTGTGAGAGATTAAGTAACTCACTAAAGGTTATATGAAGATCAAGGGATCTGCACCCAGAGTATTCTGAGCTCTTAAGCCATGTTGCTGCACTGTCTTTGGAGTAGATACCCCCTTTGCTGGACAAGTAACTAGATAGACTTGCACTCTCCCGATGGTCATGTGTGAGTTCCTATTACCCCTCAGCTTCACCAATACCTAATATTATAAAATGTTTAAATTCTTGCCAATCTGACAGGCAACAAATAGTATCTGGTTATTTTAATTTGCATTTCCCAGATTTCTGGCAATGTTGAACATCTTCTTACAATTTATCAGACATTTGTATTCCCTTTTCTGGGATTTATTTTAACTAGATCTGGGATACGAGGGCGATCTGGTTGCAACATCTGTCACCTCATTGATCGCCAGGGTTGATTTGGCTGCCTTGTTGCCTAGCTGGGTGTCCCCTTCCGCCTTCACCACTCTCTGTTCATCCCTCCCCAAGCTGCTGCACGTGCCTAGCTTGCTCAGAGAGGACCACCAGCCTGGATAAGGGAGGATTGTTCTTAGATCAAGAGTTTAGGAGTACCTGCGCTCTCCTGCTAGAAACTCCCAAGGTCCATTTGTAGGAGAACATAGGGTAAAAAAGTGTAAAAATATGGATCTGAAAACTGCAGGATTAGATGTAAAGGTGAAATGAATCCATACACTGGATCACTCTTGGCTCTCTCCACACACGCACACTCACACGCTAAAGAGCTGATAAGTGTTTCTGTATGTTTCCACATAAATACCTGTAGCATATTAAACTATATAGTCAGTATGTGCACACATATCATACAAATGGCTTACAGACATACTATGTGGCCTGGCTGTTGATGAACGATACATTGTGTGTGGGTCATTGTCAGCCGCTCCCCATCTAGCTTCATTGCCTGTCTTTCTATGCCCCAGCCTGGGAGGATGGCCTGCACAGGACTGCCTTGCACTGGGTCCTGTGCCCTTTGGCTTCTAGCTGGGTTCAGCCAATGTCAGGGCCTGTAGGAGATCAGAGGGCAGCAGGAGAAACAACCTCCGTTTTATCTCTTCTCTGTGTCTCCACTGCTGTCTCGCTGTGAATGTGGTAGTACTTGCTTCCACCGTGGCCACAGCTCTTGCTTGGCAGGGCTCCGGCTCTCACGGGATGCAGGTGGTACAATTTTCTCCCCCTGCCCTTTGAGGCCCATGGCTTGTCAGAGCTTCCAGTGTTATGCCTCCTGGGGGTTTCCTACCCCTTACGGGTCCCTGTCCCTTTGCCCACTGTTCTGCAAGTAGTCCTATGAAAATCTCCTTGGCTATGTGATTTTGAGTAGCTTGTCTGGTTTTTTGCTGGGACGTTCCTGGGCACAACTTCTAATTAGGGTACTAACAACATTTTAATCTAAGAGTAGCTAGGAAAATCTTTTTCCTGATTTTGGTCCAAATCCTCTTCTTTAGAAAATCAGATTCCGCATAATCCACTTATTTATTCCACATGCTGTAGATCCACGCCAATCAGCACTGGACTGAGTATTTGCTTTTTCTCATAGCTGTGATTCTATCCAGAAAGAGTGAAATCTGAAGTTCAAGCTGATGTTTCAATAGTATCACCAATTGCTTTGTGCAGGCTAAATTTGTACCTCAAAGAGCATAAATGTTTTTTACTTTGGAAAATTTCAAATATATAAAAAAGTAGGTAGAATAATGTAATGAACCCATATCTACCCCAAACTCAGTTTCAATATTTATCAACACATAGCCAATCTTATTTCATCTATACCTGCATCCACTTGCTCTCTTCTCATATTATTTTGAAGAAATCTTAGAGATTGTATCATTTCCTCCGTAAGTATTTTGGTAGATGTCTTTGATATCAAATATGTAGTGTTCAGAAGTCCACTTGTTTTATATTACATGCTTAATAGTTTGAATTAAGACTCCACATTTCAACTGATTATCATGTTTGTCATTCTCCTTTGATCCACTGGTTTCTCACCCATTTCTTTTTCCCCCTTGCGATTTGTTGGTTGAAGACAGTGTCAGTTTGAAGAATTTCCCATAATTTGAAATTTGCTCTTTGCACATCCATATAGTTTTGTAACATCTCTCTCTAAACTCTGTGTTTCCTGTAAGTTAGTAGTTGGAAAGTGGTAAGGGTTTTATCAGATTCATGTTAGTTCTGTGTGCTTTTTTAAGGCCATTTAAAAAATGGTGTTGTATTCTTTCATCAAGAAACTTCTATCTCTAGTTGCCCTTCTTTCAGAGATGTTAGTAGCCATTGATTCTCAAAGCCTAGGTTCACTTGGAGTTGCAAAATGGTAGTAGCCACATTCTGTTATTTCTTCATTTATTGTCTGGAATATTTCTGTTAAGAACAATCCAAAAGCAAAATTTTCCCTTATCTACTATTTGTTTATCTGGTGGTACAGTTTATACTGGGAAGGCAGAAGAAATGATCAATTTTTAAAAAATTTTTTACTATTTTTAAAATATTGAGTTGGTTTATTATATCCTCCAGTGGTGACTAGTTTATTTTAATATAATTATAAATTCATGAAATTAGACACATTACTGTGTTTCAGTTATTATCCTTAACTGGAATCAAATTGTCCCATCTTTGGCTTCTTTAAATTGGCTATAAGTCTTATTGACATAACCCTAACAGTCTTTGATAGCTTTCTTGCTATCTGGTATTCTAAACTCATCTTACACATTTATGGCCCTAGATTTGGAATCAGCCCATTCTCCCAGGATTCCTGTTTTTTTTCCTTTTTTTTTAATTGGAAAATGATTTTTCAAGATGAGAATTTGAGCACTAAGGGTATTTATTGCCATTGAATTTCTCTTTGTTTCTAGGCCTTTCCATTGGCAGAATTCAGGGGGAAAAAAACAATACAAAATGTATTATGAGTTATTTTACCTTCAATTCAAATTTAGATCTACATTTGAATCACTTTTCTAGTGCACAGAATATAGGTCTGAAGTTCATTGTAAATAAGAATTAAAGCATTATATGTTTGTTTTGTTGTCCAAAAATGCGTATTTAACAATTTCAGAATGCAAGTAGCAGTTGTGTTGCTCTCTCTTCGGTGCTTTTGGTTACCTGAAGCTGACTTTCCAATAGATTTCTCAGGATAGGTCCTCATTTTTTAAATTCCTGGATGTTTATAAAACTTCATGGCTTTTATAACAAAAAGTGATTATCTGGTATTCTATCCTAATAGTTAGTACTGAACAGTACCCCTTAGAGAATAGAACCCTGCAAACGGCCTCTTTCTGTATACAAATGGCACATCCCTGATGCACTTTTTAATCAGAGACTTCTCTGGTTTTAGCAGTTCTTTCAAATTCTCACATCTTTCTTCTTACATTCTCACTGAACCTGAATACATATGTCCTTAATTCTGCACATGTCCTCAAAAATATTAAAATCTAGTGAATTTTTACATTCACTCGATATTTTCTTTAATTTTTTTTGGGGGGGTGCAGAGGGACAGGGAGAGAGAAAATCTTAAGCAGACTCCACACCCAGTGCGGAGCCCAACTTGGGGCTCAATCTCATGACCCTGAGATCATGATGAGCCGAAATCAAGTTGAACACTTAACCAACCGAGCCACCCAGGCACCACCAACTTTGATATTTTTTTAAAAGTATATTTTAAAGGGACAAATTGTAATTTATGCAAAGCATATAATATAGAGAGTATATATTACATATAATTAGGTATTTGTGTATTATATATAACAGTATATATCATGTATATGTGTTGTAAGGAGTTGCTCACAGGAGAGAGAAGAGGTGAAGAAAGAAGACAGAATCAAATTTGGCTATAATAAATGTAAGTAAAAATATTTTATAGGCAATTATAAATGCATAAACACACATACACACATATATAGCACATACCTGTTTTTTATGTATAATTTGACCATACACTCCAAAAGGTATATCACCTAAAGGCAACACACACACACAAACATATCTATAGTAGCTTTCTCACAGACTGAATCACATAAATGTCACAGGCTTCACAGAGACTGGTATTTTTTATTTCTTTCAGTCAAGATACTGTGTTAATAAATAGAATCAAATTAAAATGTGCTTCCAAGTATATATTTCCTCTTAAACATTGTTGGTTATTTACAAGTAAGTCTAAAATATTTTCACTTAAATGAATTATATCCCAAGTGGAGTCCAGCTTCCTTCTTCACTACCTCCTGCTCTCATCAGCAATCCACACACATACCAAAATATCTCCGAAAACAATTCCCCTTGACATTTCTCATTTCTGTCTGGTCCATTCTTATATTCCACCAGGCCCACAACTTTCACGTCACCTGTGGTTCTTTTCTCTCCTCTCTTGCCTCTTCCATGTTCAGTGTGTCCTATCTCCCTTGGGAAGACTCCTTGTATTCGCTCCTTCATCTCTAGTTCCCCTGTATGTGCTTTAGTATGCAGCATTTTTAACACCAAAGCCATGTTGTATTTCTCACTGGAATGAGACTGGGTTTTGGAAACCACAGAGGCCTTGGTTCAAATTCTGGCTCTGCCACTTAAAATTTATATGATTTTATTGATGAATCAATCTCTCTGTTGTGAGCTTCTTCATCAGAATGTCTAGGTAACATTAATTCCTTAGGAGGCTGATGTGAGTACAGAGGTAATAACGGTTCTGACAAAAGCACTGTGTCTAACGTAAAGTGGATATGGAGCTAAATATTGTTTTCTTCCCCTTTTAACAACTTGTAGCACTTCACTAATAGGTATGACCTGGCTCTAAGAACTCTGAGTGTCCATTTTCCCTTATCCAGGGTGAATATAAAGAAATTTAGCCACCAAATAGTCTATTTCTCTCCCTCTCTTCTCTCCCTTGATTACGTTCCCCAAATCCAAACTGACCTTTTATATCTTTCCCTAACCCTGATTTTCACATTGTCCCTCATTACAATGAGTGGATCTTGGTTTTATTCTCTGTCCTCCTGTCCCTGCCTTAATAATCTGCTTAGTGATCCAGTCCTTCCTTGACCAAGGTACCTGCTTTCATCTTGACAGTATCTCTTCTAAGGGCTGGGTCTTCTCAATCCTTGCTTGTGAATTGGAGCTTTGCCAACCATTGGCAGGGTTTCCTGATATGAATGACCAATGCTGCTTGTCTGCATGCTCAGATCTCTAAGTATCACATAATCCTGGATTCCTCACTAACTTGTTTGCAAACCCTATTTTGTCTATGTTGGATTGCCTTGATGCTAACTGCCTCATGAAACTTCTGCTTGCCACATCAAGAATCCACCCCAAATATGCTAATGGGTTTATCTGCTCAGTGTCCAGTCCTTCCAGACCTGTAGCCCTGCTTCAAAAATGTGACTGTCTTTATCTGTTCTTTCTCCCTAATTAACAAGATGTGCCCTGCTATATAACATCATTAGCTTGTCTTTGGAGTTTTGAAACAACTTCTCTGTTCTCCCTGTATCCACATATTCTTTTCTGTGCTCAAAGTATCCAGTTTACTGAAGCTAGACTAACCATCAAAGCACATAGCTCTTGCTGTTTTATTCCTTACTCACCGACTGACCATGCTTCCCTGTTAGATCATGTCCAGTGTTTCAAAGCCTGTCTTTGAAGTTCCTCTGTAACCTGACACTCTTTAGAGAAATGACCTTACTCCTGGAGGCAACCTTCACTCCCTCAGGCTTGCCTACACTGGCCTCTAGCCAGTTATATTCTTTCTTATCATTCTGCCACTGCTTGGGCTGCTCCACTCAGAAGCAGCAGCTTCCATTCTGCCCTCCTACAATCAAATGCCACCTTTTCTTGAGTCCCAATCAAGCTCCATTTTTCTCAGAAGGCTTCTCTCACATTGCCCCTGCCCACATTCCTCTTTTCTTCTCAACTCCTACAGTTTTTACACAATATCACTCACCTTGAGAGTGTACTTGATTATACAGCTAATTAATATATATTAGACACAGTTCAGTTAATGATGTCCACAGTATAGACCAAATCAAAAACCTGGCAGTCATTCTGGAACTTTCTCAAAAACTTCCATGTTGTATTCTTATAAATTTACCCCCAAATCTGTCCTGAATTCATCTCTTTCTATGTGTTCTTCCCCTGCCAAAGCACTCTTCATTTCTCTCCTGGTTAGGTGAACCTCCCTCCTAACTGGACTCCCTCTCTTCAGTCTTGACTCATTCGCATCTATACTCCATGTAACAACCAGAGCAATGTTTCTAAAAGGCAAATTCCCTCATCTGAAAACATTCAGTGGCCTTCTATTGCTCTTAGGGCAAAATCCAAAGTCATTCACATAGCTCAAAAGACCTTTATACTCTGGTCCCAGCCTACTTTCCCAAGTTTACTTTTAACATTTCCCCACCTCTCCCCATCCCATGTCCTTTGTATGGCATGCTACAGGCACTCTGGACTCCTTGCAGTTCCTCTGTGAGCATGCTCTGTCCTTCTTCAGGGCCTTTGGACCTGTTGGTCTCCCTCTGCTAGGAAACACCACTCCCCATCTGACTCCCTTTTCCTGGTTAATGCTCTTCTTTCTGGCTTCAGCCTAGATATCACTTGCTTAGAGAAAGCTTCTCTGAGTCACCAAATCAAGGCTGGTCACCTGATTTTGTTCTTCTGTACCATAGTTTATGGTTCTTTTCATACAATTTTAGCATACTGCTTGTGGTTGCCCCTTTACTGTTACCAGATAATAACCTTCCTGAAGGCAATGGCTCTGTCTTATCCAGTATTATATTCTCACTGTCCATCACAGTTCCAGGCACAGAATAGACATATAGTAAGTAATTATCCAAAGAAAGGACTGGAAGAAGGGAAGGAAGAATAGAGAAATGGGTGAAAGAAAGACAGGTGAGAGAGAGGGAAAGATTGCACTCTCTTCTAAACTATGAGCTCTTTAAAGCAGGCAGAATCTATACCTTATACTTCACTTGAGTAGCACACTCTGTTATGTTAATTGATTAATAACAGCCAGGACATACTTAGAGTCTTTGTAGATGTTCTCACTGCTGGAAACTTTTTTCCCCTAGATATTCGCAAGTCAGTCTCCTTCACTTATTCTACATTTTGCTCAAATAAGGCAATTCTTAGACTTTTACTTCCACCATTCGATTCCCATTTCCAGCACACACTGTCACATCTTTCTCCTATTTCTTACACAGGCTCCTAAACTACTGCATTAGTTTTCTTTTGCTGCATAACAATTTATCACAAATTTAACAAACATTTTGTAGGTCCCAAGCTCATCATGGTGTGGTTGAATGCTCTGCTTCATGTCTGCTTAGGTCTGAAATCAAGGTACAAGCAGGGCTGAATTTTCTCTGGAGACTCTGGGGAAAATCTGCTTTTGGGCTCATTCAGACTGTTGGCAGAAACCAGTTCATTGCAGTAGAAGTGGGTCTCAGTTTTCTTGCTGGCTATTAGCCAGCAGGTTCTCACTGCTCTTGGAGGATGTTCTCATGTCCTTGCCATATGGCCTCCTTCATCATCGGCATCAGAGAATGTTCCTCACATTGAATCCTGCCACACTTCAAATCTCTGACTTCCCTGTTTTGACCTCCACATGCAGATAAAAGATTTATGTTATTAAATCAAGACCATCCAGATAGTCTCCCTATCTTAAATTTAACTGATTTGGGACCTTAACTACATCTACAAAATCACCTTTGCCATATAAGGTAACATAGTCACAGGAGTGATTTTTGTTATATTTACATTTCCACCTCAACTCAAGGCCAGGGAATTACATAAGAGCAAGAGTCATTGGAGGATATCTTACAATTCTTTCTACCACAAATACATATGATATCCTTGTTTATTGTTATAATTATAACTATAATAATAATAATAATAATTATTATTATTTTGGTGTCAGTCTCCTTCCATTATAGGGAAAGCTGAATGAGGACTGGGATTTCTGCATGTTTTGTTGACTGTTGTATCCCATTGGTGTTTGGAATAGTGTCTGGATAATGTCACAGATGCTCAATAAATACATCTTGAGTGAATGAATGTGTCCGATGCACAAATATTAATTCTTTTTTTAAATCTTGAAGATATCTTGAAAAATATTTGAGATGCAGAAATGAAGTTCTAGTACCTAAGTGGATATTAATTAAACTCATATATTTTTAAATAAATACTTCATAATCAATTCTTTATGTCAAAAGAGATACTTGGTGGTAGTTTTCTATGTATGCTCCCCTTTTGTCACCTAGAGCATGAAGCGGAGCTATCCTAGCTGATGAGACAATTCATAGTAAGTTTGATAAAACACCAATGTCATGTTTTATCTTCTTTTATTTTTCTTCTTGACCTTGAAAAGCCAGAAGAAGTTGGCATACTTTCTCTCTCTCTGTCTGTCTCTCTCCACATACTAATAGGACATTAGTAAGAATTGATTTATCATGGCTTTAATTCAGCTCAGTCTTCAAGCCTTCAACTCCAGTTGGCCTAATGAAGGAATTATTTATGCATGTAGGGTGGGGAATCAGGTTTATATATAGCACTCTAAGATAAAATAAGAAGTGAAGATATAGTACAAGTACTATTAAAATGAAAGGAATATATTAAGGTGTACTGTTCTGGTAAAATAACCCATTCTACAAAAGAAGAGGCTATTAAGAAACACATTCCTAAGTATGAAGCAGTTATGTATCATTATAGAAACAAGATTTTCAAGAATGTGAATCAATTTCTCCTCTATCACATGCTTACATTTTTCTACTCACAATTATTTTGAGTTGTTATTTTGGATAGCACACATGGAGTGACTTTTTTAAAGTGGACCATGTTGAATTGGTGGTTCTCTATATATGCAAACCTATGCATGTTATATCAGTTATGGCTATATGACTACATATAATGTCCTCAAGTTTTATTCATGTTGTCACAAACAGCAGGATTTCCTTCTTTTTTAAATGGCTGAATAATACTTCATTTTATATGTGTGTGTCATATTTTTAAAATCCATTATCCACTGATAGACACTTAGGTTGTTTCCAGCAACATACTTCTTAATAATCAATGGATCACAGAAAAAAAATGGAGCTGCCTTTCAAAACAGAACTATCAAGAACTGTGAAGGACCTGAGTTTTTATCCTGCTTGCAAGTTAACAAATTAGCTTAACATAGTTTCTAAAATGCTGGGTTAAAGACAGAGGACTTTGTTACCCATGGCACGATAAGCAGCATGAGCATCAGCATATTTGCATCAGTTCCTCTTGACCCCCTCCAACTCCCAGGGGGTCAAAACAGATAAGCCCAACCAAATGAATGCCAGAGGTTGCATGAAGACAAACCCTGAGTTTAGGGAACCTGAATCTTTTATGAAGGACAGTAAGTATGACTGTTTTGCTTTAGATGAAGACATTGTCTCTGTTTCCAAGGTGGTTTGCTGTTCTTCAAAAATAGTCCAGGAAATGGGCCATTGGTGACTTACTTTACAAGAAATGTGAGACACCCATGGAGAATCATCTCCAAATAAGAACCTACCATAAGGAGAGTAATTAGATGAAACCCTTTATTTGCCCCACCTTTGAGATTTATTGTACCATTCATACCAAGGCTGTGCTCTTCCTGGGTTTTCTGGACTGCTCCCCACCAATTATCAAGCACAGCAAGGGAGCAGACTGGACAATTCCTACTCAACATGGAACTCTTTCAATTACTCTAATGAGGAATACTTACTCTGGGGCTTCCCATCAGCTTTGCTCTGATTTTCTCAAAACTCTAATTCAGTCTGAGGCTTTTTCTACCCTATCCTCCTTCCTTCCCTCACTCCTTTCACAGGTGTCATGTCCCCATCATAATTCGAAGGCTCTCCACACCTATTCCTATTCCCTCTCCTTTTTTCCCTTCATAGGTGTTTTCCTCAAGAAAATGCTTGTGTATCTAATTCTATATTGACATTCACTTCTTAGAGAATCTGAACTGACACAGTAAGTACTAAGAGTGGCCTGAGAAAATAGGCAATAAGACTGGGGTTTGGGATTGGAGCACTCACTCTCTAGCTGGAATGTGATACATAAATAATCTCTGGTGAAAGATGAAAAAAGATGATGAATTATTTGCTTAAAAATTCAATGGTGGTGATGAATCACTAAATTCTGTTTCCTGAAACCAATACTATACTATATGTTAGCTAACTTGTATTTAAATAAATAAAAAATAAATTTAGGAAAAGGAAAAAATTAAAAATTGAAGTGAAAGTTATAAACCATAAATAAAAAAGAATTCACTGGTGGTGACCCTGGAAAATACTCCAGTAGCGGGGAACTCCTTGCCCAGTGTGATAATAAAGATATTTGAAAGGTATTGAGAGAATAATCCCTCCAAAGACAGTGGAGTTGACTGCTTGTTAATAAGTTGTATTGATGACCTGCAGAGGGATAATGAGAAATTGAAGACGGTTAAACAATAATTTAAAGTGTAAGAGACAGTGAACTTTTTTGCAAGCAACCGAACAGACCCTTACTTCTTGTAGTAGAAGCACTGATACAAGGAAGAACAACACAGGACTTAAATATTATAGTCACATAGCTCCAGAGACATTGAAATGCTGGGGTAAATTCTGTGCTTTAGTTTGGAAATTTGTACCCTAACATTTGGAATGAGTGTTTTCAAGGATTCAGGCTCTGAAGATGACCCTGAACTCCCAGAGTTGCAGAGGTGGCCCATTCTACACCCTATTAAGAGTTCAAACTTCTTCCAGGGGAGGACACTTTCTTTTAAGTCAATAGATGACTCCTTCAGGAGTTGCTCCTAACTACTTTCCTGGTTATTAGGCTGATAACTAGGGTGAAATCCCAACATAACCTGGCTGGGGGAAAGCTGAGGCAGAAAAGTGATTCCATTCCAAAGAAGCCGCAGAAATTGGTAGGAGTGAGGGGAATATTAGCAGGAGCTGGAGGAATATGCTCAGGATTGGATTTTGAAGGATGAAACATGAGGGCTTTAACATAAGACTGGAAAATCAAGTATTCTTTGATTTTGGACACTTTCTCAGGTATAGGACTTTAGCACCCTGGCAGAGAACCAGAGAGCAAACTTACTGCTAGAGAGGTTCTTAGAAGCCTGATGAAAGCACTGGCCTACACTTGTCATGGTAGATCCTGGGGGATGGCATAGAAAGGCAAAGGGTGGTAGGCATGCTGGAATGGATATATTGTATGAATTTAGGAGACATGCAAGAGGATTGTGTTCTATAAGAGGGTCTAGAAGACATGCCATATACTGAGGGCATCAAGAACCCACTGATGACAGGGGTACCAACATTTCTAAGTTCAGTGCTGATAGCTAAATTGGGCTCCTACCATCTAGGAAGGGTGAGTAGTTCATCTTCACAGTATCTAATATTTATACTGGGAAGGGTATAACTTCCCTACTTGCAGAGCCTCTGCAAGCACCACTATCTGGGAACTTATGGAATGTTTGGTCCATATGCAAGGAATCCCAAACAACATAACATCCAAATAGGGGACTCATTTTATAGTGAAAGAGGTGTGAGATGCAGATCTATTTTTTAAAGATTTTATTTATTTATTTGAGAGAGAGAGAGAGAGAGTACAAGCAGGGGGGAGGGGCAGAAGGAGAGGGAGAAGCAGACTCCCCACTGAGCAGGAAGCTCAATGTGGGGCTCGATCCCAGGACCCTGGGATCATGACCTGACCCGAAGGCAGACGCTTAACCGACTGAGCCACCCAGGTGCCCTCAGGTCTATTTTTTATATAACATACAACACCATCTAAAAGAGGTCTGATATAACATTGGAAGGGCCTATTGGAGGCACAACTGAGGCACCAGTTCCAAGGTGACACTCTAAAATGATGGGGTGCCATTCTTCAAGTCACAGTATATATACTAATCAGAGACTTCTAGATAGCTCTGTATTTCCAACAGGAAGAGTTCAAAGGTCTGGAAACAAATGGGTTAAAGCAAGAGTGGTCCCACTTATCAACCCTAAGGATCCATTAGAAGACATTGTGCTTCCCATTCTTCTAACTCTTGGAGCTGCATGTTTAAAGGTCCTGGTCTTCAAAGGGTTGTGTTCTTGATAGGAGACATGGCATGATCATATCTGAACTATAAGCTAGAGATACTGCCTTGGCACTTTTGACTTCTTGTTCCTAGGAACTAAAAGGCAAGGAGTCAGTAAACAGGTAATTGAACCTGATCAGCAGGAGGAATCAAGCCTGCTTTTATAGGGGGGTTGTGATGAATACATGTGGAACCAAGGTGATCCACTTGGGAACATCTTGGTACTTCCTGCCCAGTTCTAAGTGTGAGTGGAAACTCACACTTATATCCACCCAAAGAAGGATATAATTACCTAGTGAGTCACAGCCATCAGCAATGAGGGTTGGGGTAAGCTACTATCAGTGGTTGGGGTCCCCTTGTTGGGTAAGCTACTAAGACCTTTAGAAGTTGGGTTGGGTAAGCTATCAAGATTTGCAAAGTGAAAACCCAGGGTGATGGGGACTTTAAATGAATAGCAGGGAAAGATAGTGGACCTCTTGTGGCCCAGAAACCAAACATGGTGATGGAGATTGTAGTTTGTCCCTCTTGGAAGGAGAGATTCACACAAATTGTGGAAAAACTGCTCTCTGAAAATAAATGAAGAAATGAATCTTTGTGGCAGACAGGGTGGGCTGTGGCACCCATGGGAGTTGCCAGTCAGATCCTCCTAAAAGAGAAAACCTCCCATGAAGAGTACAGTTAGCTGACAACTTCAGGATCCTGCTGCAGAATTCTTGCCTTGGCCTTGCTCTTGTTGGGCTGGTCTTAGGGAACAACTGAACATGGTGAGGATACAGAGCCAAGCCATCTAGCTCAATGAAAGACTCCTCTAATAGGCGATATTTTACACTGAGGCTCCCTTCAGACTTGCCAAGATTTTCAGAGTTCTACCTCAGTCTTCTGTTTTTACACAATATTCCTCCTTTCCTTCTTTCTTTTCACGGGGAGTCATCACAGCATTTCAATCTGAAGGTTCTCGAGCTCTTCTGTTTTTCTCTCAACCTTCCTTCTCCCGTAATAAATCTCTTGCACATGTAATTTCATTTTAAAATATACTTTTGGGGGACCTAAGGTAATATAACAAATTATCAAGATTTGTGGCATGCAGATAAAGCCATGCTTAGGGGAAAATCTTCACATTATACACTTATGTTATAGAAGAAGAAAGATCTAAAATCGATATAATCTTCTACTTGAACTAGGAAAAAAGCAAATTAAACCCAAAGTATACACAGAAAAGAAATAATAAAAAGCAGCAAAATTTAATGAAATAGAAAATATAAAAAAATAGAAGCAAATAAAAAAACAAAAAACTTTGAAAAGATCAATAAATATGATAAATTTCTAGTCAAACTAGTCAAGGAAAAAAAAAAAAAAGAAGAAGACATAATTACCAGTATCAGGAATGAAAAAGGAAACATCACTGCAAACCTCAGAAGCTTTCAAAGGATAATAAGAAAATAATCTGAATGATGCACACCAATAAATTCAACAAGATGATGTCATGGAACGGTTATTGAAACACACATCCTACCAAAGCTCACTCATGAAGAAATATTTAGCCTGAACAAGTACATATCTATTAAAGAAATTTAATTACTTATCCAAAACCTTCCTACAGAGAAACTCCAAACCCAGATGACTTTGCTTGTGAATTCTACCAAACTTTTGGGAAAAAAGAATACAAGCTGACAAACTCTATTTAGGAAATAGAATAAATGGGTATTCTTTGCAACTAATTTTGTGAGGCCAGCATTACCCTAGAAAAGAAAACTCCAGACCAATATTCCTCATGAGAATAAATGCAAAATTCCTTAATATGAGTTTAGTTAATTGAATGCAACAATAAATATCATGACCAAGAGATATTTATCCCAGGATAATGTAAGATTGGTTCAACATCCAAAAAGTAATCAAGGTAATTCACCATATTAACAAATCATATGATTATCTCAATAGAGAAAAAATATTTGACAAACTTCAACATCCATTCCTGATAGAAGCTCTTAGAAAACTTAGAAGGGAACTTCTTCAACCTGATAAAGGGCATCTATGAAAAACCTGTATCTAAAACCACTGCTGATGGTGTAAGACTGTTTTCTTCCTAAGATCAAGAACAAGCTGTGACTATCTGTTCTCACCACTTCTATTAACATTGTACTGGAGCTCCTAGCCAATGAAATACATCGAGAAAAATGCATTAAAGGAAAATGCGTTGTCAAGGAAAAAGTAAAGCTGTCTTTATTTTTAGTAACGGTGTTATTTTTAGAACCTAAAAAAAAGCCACTAAAATTTAGGAGTAGTGGGTAAAAACGAACTATATCATATTTTTACAACTTCTATCTAGTTTGATATTAATAAGTGGGTTGAAGCTACAATGTGTGAGAGAGTGGGGTGGGGAGGGGCGGAGGAAGGGGGGAGAGAGAATCTTAAGCAGACTCCATGCCCAGCATTGAGCCCAACATGGGGCTCAATCTCAGGACCTTGAGATCATGACCGAGCCGAAACCAGGAGTCAGACACTTACCCGACTGAGCCAGCCAGCTGCCCCCTAGAGGGTTTTTTATAAAGACAAACTGCAGTGTGGAGAGAACTGATTTCATTGGAGAGAATAATACAAATGTTTGAACCATATTCTTTGAAAACCAAATAGCATCAAAATATCAATGGACATAAAACATATTATCCTGTGAAATGCCACAGCTAATCTTTGAAAACAGCCTGGTCAATGAAGTATGGGGAAAACTGCATATGGAATGAGCAAGTGGGGTACTTATTTTCTTCCCTCAGAGTTACCCATATAATTTAAGCATTAGTTTTAGTGGGTAAGTGATTTAAAAATCCAGAAGACAGACTATAACTGCCATATTCTTTATATTTTATTTTATAAGGAGGGAGAGGAAACACAGTCATGGCTGTGGGGTTCATAATTTGGCTCTTAAACACAGATTGTATAAAATTACAGTGGAGCAATGAGTAAATAGAGATAATGACCACTCACCGAGGTGATTTCTGGCTTTTCAACCTCAGTTCTCGGATTGGCTTCATGATCATTGTGGCTTATAAATTCTGTTCTAAAAAAGTTGTAATGGAAATAATGTAATTGTTATGATCTTGGATATAACATTATATATTTTGATAACAAGCGCTTTCTATCTTTGGAATTTTATTTTGAAAAGTCAGAAAATATTGGCTTCACAAAATGGTAAGTAAAATTACTTCAAATACTTTGTACCTTAAACACTATAAAGAAATTTTGTCCTAATTCCTAATTTACAACCTAATGAATAGCCTGCAGTGTCTTAGTATAATTTTTCATATTCAGAGATTGACTGTCCATGTACTAAGGACTAAGTTAACTGCATCTCTGCTGTGTTTCCTATTGTTTTAAGAAAGTAAATGTAAAGAAAGTGCTCTCTTTTGCCATTTTAGTCTGGGTATGTGTCTACATACAACCAATAACCTCTATTGTTGTGGGTCATATCGTGAAATAGAGAAGACATGCAAATCAGGACATACAAACTAGTTTTGCCTGCGTCATATGCTTATTTTGTGTTCATGGACATTTCAACTTTGGGGGGGTCTCATTTATTTTATCAGTAAGATGTAAATAATAATAATTCTCCCCAATATCTCAGATATTAAACATGTGAAAATTATTTAATCAATGTAAATATCTCATTAAATGAGCGATCTAAATTTGATGAAATCTTTAGCCTCCATGTCCTGCCATGGATTTGTATCTTTACACGAGGGAGTATGGAATAGTGGAAAGAGAATCTTTCTTGGAATCCGGCAGGCTTATGTTGGAATCTGGGTTCCATTATTTACTAGCTGTGAAATCTCTGGCAGTTTACTCAGCCTTTTTGAGTTAATCTGTAAAATAAGATCGGTAACTTCTTTTGGAGTTTGGAATATTACAGTTAATATATAATGTACCTGGTGCATAGTATTTATGCTTAATATAGGTGCACTTATTGTGAGGTGCATAATCTTCTTTCCTTGATGCTTCAGGAGAACATTCCAGAGCTAGAAACAGAATGATGAAGATCTATCTCATCACTTCATATACTCTGAACTTAAGGTGGAGTGTGGAGGCAGCTGAGATGAATATCACCTCTGCATAGCTGCATAGTGACATCTAATATAATGCTAGGACTTCCAGTACCTCCTCACCTGTAAAAGTGGGTAACAATACCATCTTCCCAGAGGGTCCAAAGGAATATATATTCCTGTGTCTGGTATACAGTTCATGACTGATAAACATGTAATTGCTTTACTAAACTTGGTAAAGAAAGAGAGCATTTTATTTCTAAAATTTCCACTACTGCCCATCAGTGAATTCATTCTTTCTCTTTCCTGCATCCGATCTCGGACATGCCCCATAGCTTTTCTCAGAAGAATAAATTTCATCTGAGCAATGTAAACACCTCTCCAGTATAATAAGCAACATTTTAAAATCACTCAACTTAAAGTTTCTCCCCTTTTCCCAGCTCAGAGTGGGAAGCCTAGAGGAGAGAATGGGAGAACTGGCTTGCCCCTCTTGCTTCTCTCCCTCCTCGATTCCTAGCTGTCCTTTATCTGGTAGCCCAGGGTTACTGAGCCCAGGGGGAAGAAGACATTAGGGACAATACCTGCATTGCATGACTGTTTCTTTAGGGGCTGTTGCACAGTTGTTAATTCTTTCTCTCATGAATGCACTTTTTGTGTTTTTTAGAGATCCTGCCAGGGCATCCCTTGTTCACATAAATGCCTCTCTTATGGCTGGTGGTTTTCCAGTCTCCCCTTACCTGCTGGTGCTCTGGCTTCTACCTAGCTTTGTGCTTTCTCTCCTTTGGGATTCCTCTGTTCTCCAGAGAAGGAATCCCCTTGAGGGGAATCCATTCTGAAATGACCTCAGTTTTGTTTTCCCAAAGATTAGCTTGGCCCAAGGGAAAATTCATGCTTCCTTGCCCCACATTTTGTTGAAACACTGTGTATTCCCAACACTACCTTTTGTTTTGTTTTGTTCTCTTTCTTCCTGTTTCAGGTTAAAATGCCATGGGGTGCTCATCAGACTCTCAGAGTGATCCCCTTGGAGCCTGTTTGGCAGCTAACCTCATCCTCCCCTGCAGGGGATGAGTGGCCGGTAGAAGATAGATGTAGCCCACCAACAATAACTACCCCCAAACTCACTTCCTCATGACTATAATTTGCAAATTCTTCTTCCCTTCACTTCCTTGAGAGGGAAGTCTTTGACACCTCAAAGACTATCTCCAAAATTTTCTTTTCCCCTCTTATACATGATTGGAAGGAGGATATCTCAAGTTGGTATAGCCAGTTTCACAATGCAGAAGCATGTTTTGCATATAGTCTGTTATTTAAGATCTGAAAAATATTTGGTGCCTATTGTATTGTTCTCAGACTTTGAGGCTCAGCCCAAGGCAGAGTAATTCCATTTTAGAATTTTGTTAGAAATATTGAATATTGCAACTCAAATTATAGTTGGTTGCCTCATGCCCAGACATGGCACCATTCTTTTTCTTTTTTTTCTGCTGCAAGAACAATTAGATTAATTTCATTGAGAAAAAAAAAAGAATTAACAATTGGGTTCCTAGTCAAATACTGTCCAGTTTTTCTCAGATTTACTGAGAAATAATTGACATACATCACTGTATAAGTTTAAGGTGTACAGCATGATGGTATGATTTACATATAGTGTGAAATGACTATACATTAGGTTTAGTTAACATCCATCATCTTATGTAGATACAATGGAAAGAAAAAAATTCTTGTGATGAGAACTCTTGGGATCTACTCTCGTAAAAACTCCCCTGTATACTGTATACATCACACAGCAGTGTTAGCTATAGGCATCATGTTGTACATCATATCCTTAGTACTTGTTATAAGTGGAAGTAAATTTGGACCCATTGAATACTTTCCTCTAATTCCTCCTCCCCCAGTATTGCACACCTCCCTCCCCCACCCCAAACTGATCTCATTTTCTGAGTTTGGTGTTCGGGGCTTTGGTTTTTATTTTGTTGTTGTTGTTGTTGTTGTTAAGATTCCACATATAAGTGAGATCATATGATTATTTGTCTTTGTCTGACTTATTTCATTTAGCATAATGTTTTCAAGGTCTATCCATGTTGTCTCAAATGGTAGGATTTACTTTTTTTTCCCCCAATGGCTGAATAAGATTCCATTGTGTGTGTATATGTATATCACAACTTCTTCACAATTCATCTACTGACGTACACTTAGATATTTTATGTCTTGGCTATCGTAAATAATGCTGCTGTGAATATGGGGGTGCGGTTACCTTTTCACATTTAGTGTTTTTTTTTCCTTTGGATATATTCCCAGAAGTGGAATTACTGGATCATATGGTAGTTCTATTTTTAATTTTTTGAGGAACCTCCCTACTGTTTTCCACAGTGACTGCACCAGTTTGCATTCCCACCAACAGGGCAAAGGTTTCCTTTTTTTCCACATCTACGTCAGCATTTGTCATCTCTCTCTCTCTCTCTTTTTTGGGGGGGGGTAGAGAGAGAGAGCATGTGAGCATGAGCAGGGAGGGGCAGAGGGAGAAGGATAGAGAATCTTTTTTTTTTTAATTTTAGAGAGAGAGTGTATGCATGAGCAGGGGAGGGGCAGAGAGAGAGGAAGAAGGAATCTCAAGCAGACTCCCTGCTGAGTGAGGAGCCCGAAGCAGGGCTTGATCCCATGACTCTGAGATCATGACCAGAGCTGAAATCAAGAGCCTGAGGCTTAACTGACTGAGCCACCCGGGCACCCCTTGTCATCTCTTATCTTTTTGATGATGGCTGTTATAACAGATATGAGGTGATATTTCATTGTGGTTTTAATTTGAATTTCTATGACTAGTGATATTGCACATCTTTTCATGTATCTGTTGGGCATTTATATATCTTCTTTGGAAAAATGTCTATTTAGGTCTTTTGCCCATTTTTTAAATTGGATTATTTGTTTTTTTGCTTTGAGTTGTATGAGTTCTTTATATATTTTGGATATTAATCCCTTATCAGATACATGGTTTGCAAATATTTTTTTCTCATTCTGTAGGTTCTTGCTCTTTAGCTCGATGTAGTCCCACGTGTTTTTGATTTTTTTTATTTGTGTATTAGATGTGATTTCCAAAAAATCATTACCAAGACCCATGTCAAGGAGCTTTTTTCCTATGTTTTCTTCAAGGAGTTTCATGGTTTCAGGTATTACATGTAAGACTTTATTTCAAGTTAAATTTGATGAGCACCACTCTTTAATTAGAAGAAATGCAATGCCAATGCCTGGAAAAGAGAAAAAAACATGAAACTGTAATTTAAAACTTTACAATTTTGGTCTCACTTAAAAATTTCAAACTTGGAATTACATTGCATTAATTGTGCTAT
This sequence comes from Callorhinus ursinus, assembly GCF_003265705.2. Taxonomy (NCBI): domain Eukaryota; kingdom Metazoa; phylum Chordata; class Mammalia; order Carnivora; family Otariidae; genus Callorhinus; species Callorhinus ursinus. The sequence goes on from NW_027397073.1 coordinate 37,638,988, forward strand.
CACATTATTACTAACTATCATTGGTAACAGTTATGAGAGTATGAATAGTTGATCAGTGGATTTTTTTTAGCTTTTATGAAAGAATATTTGCATGGGAGACAGAATTAGATGGGATGAATAAATGATTTTCTTCAATCAGAGCAGTTTAAAGTTGAATGATCAGTCCATGGATTTTTTTTTTTTTAATGGCATAGAGGGGTTTCTCTTTGATTAAATAAGATTATTTTAAAAACAAATTCTCTACAAAAGCCTTCAAAAGGCTTTTTTGTTTGCTGTGATAGGCTATGCCACGAAGAGACATTGTGAACTTCTCCTTGACGTAGGCATGGTCATAGAGTTATTGTACTTGATTATAGAAAATTTGTTCCTCGGTGAATTAATTCCTTTAAAAACAACCAATCAAGCAACCAACCAACCAACCAATACTTGGACAAGCAAAGGCATTAGTGTCTTTGCAAGTCTAACAGTTGAGCATATTTTATGTTCTAAGCATTATCACGGTGGAGTTTATAGTTGAGTCAAGGATGATAAGAGCAAACCTGTCCAAATGCTTGCCAGAGGTGGCCAAGATAGGGCAAGGGTAGGAATTAGGGGTTTAGGAGCTTGAATTTCAGTATGACTACATATTAGAATTTGGGGTGGGGGAAAGAGTATCATCTGTGGAAAAGACTAAAGCTAAAGAGTGGAGGTGAAACTAGTTCATTCAGTCTTCTTAATGAATTTAGATCTTCTCCAAGGAACAACAGTCAGTTAAGAAATCTAGGTTAGATAATAACCTGATGTGTCTTGACTTCCTTTATAGATTATAAATCCCTCAGTGGCAGGGTCCATTTTCCCCATGCTTTCAATGATATCAGCATTTTTAATCTAGAATTGTGTATGAAGTAGGTGCTAAAAAATATCTCACTAATGATGATGAGGAAGACTTGCTTCTAGAACATTAGTTTTATGAGAGCACATAACTAAAAGTAGTCCCCTATAAGCTACTGGATTTTAGGTTAAAAGAGAATGTAATATATACTTTAAAAAAAAATGTGTCTTTTTCTCTTTGAGACCTTGGGAAAGAATAAGGGTGGCGTTAGTGGAAAAAACACTTACTTTAACACTAGCCAGACCTAAGTTTTTATTTTCTACTTGCTATGTGACCTTGGGTTTCATCTGTCTTCATCCATGAAACAAAGGCAATAATACTTTTTTCACAATACTTTATTTAATACTTAATTCATAAAGTGGTCAGGAATATCAGAGGGCAAAATGTGTATAGTAAAGTAGCTGATTCAATAAGTAATAGATTCTATATATACATAATACTTTAAATATTTTGGCTTCACAACCTTAATAAAATGTTTTATGTTCATGGTGACATGTGCTCAAATAATAGAAAAAATATTTTTTTGACTGATTTCAAAGTAATACATACAACTCAAATTACAATTTTTTTCCAAAATTTTAGTTTATTTTACCCATGGTCAGTAAGTAAGAAAGTATTGACTAAAGCTCATGTGCCAGTCATCTGTGGAAGAAAAGACAATGAAGTTCACCACTAGTGGACTGGTGAGGAGAGAAGGTTATATGGGACATGGCTGTTTGTGTTCCAAAGAAGAGATCTTAGTCAGTGAGGAAACTCACTGATTTGAGATGACTAAACCTAGGGTTTCTTTGGAAATGTTCACAGCAATGTGTCTAAATTTTGTTTTGAGAACATTTAGTTGAGAAAATTTTAAAGCAATTTCTGCAATTAACAAAATTTATGTGCTAATGGTTTAACATTAGCAGTGAAAATTAAAGGTAGAAAACAGATTACATGCTCATTTCTTCCAGGATACAAACGACTATTAAAAACAGTCTTATGTTTGAGGGGGAAAAAAGGATAGAGAAATTCCTAATTGCTCTACCACCTATTCTAAACAAAAGCTTTGGAAAAAAATATTTTTCAAGGGATAAATGCACAAGAAGTATTCATTTATCATGTGGCTCAGTGCCTTCCCCTAGAGATTCTGTTTTCATCGTTAGGAGTTGCCCTTCCACAATTTCTCTCTCTTAAAATATCGGGATTGAGATGAAAGAATGGAAGGTAATACAGGAGCAGGGATGGGTTGTGGAAGAAATAATGGAAAAGCAACAAATGCAGCCTCTAGCAGAATACATGGCCCTGTTGTTCATTTCTCATTCTTGGACGTCTGCGCAGGATGATCACCTCAGACAAGAGAGTCTTACCTAACCCCCTGTGGTAGATAATTGTGTCTGCCAAAAAGATATGTTGGGAGTCCTGATTCCCCAAGGAGAGAAAGATTTGGGGACACAGCAACCTGGGGAAGAAGCCCATATGTCGCCAGAGGCAGAGATCGGAGTGACAGAGCTGCCAGTAAAGGAATACCAGGGATTTATGGCAGCTACCAACAGCTAGGAAGAGGCGGTGAAAGTGTCGTGAGGCAGTGAAGAGTCGTCCTTATAGCCTTCAAGGATCTCCGCCAACACCTTGGTTTCAGAATTCTGGCCTCCAGAACTGTGAGAGAATAGACTTCTGTTGTTTCAAGCCATCCAATTTGTGGTTCTTAGCACAGCTTTAGGGAACTAATACACCCCAGAGCAGGTCTATTCCCCTGTGATAAGCCTCTTTGAGCTTCTATTCCTCTTCCTCAAAGCCCTTTCAAAATTAAAGGGAACATTTTTTTTTTTTTTTTAAAGCAGGCCATTCTGAGGGAAGGGACCATGAGTATTTTGTTTATCTCTGTAACCTCAGCACTCCTATATTGCCTGGAATAAATAGGTGTTCAATAAATATATTTTTTAAAGATTTTATTTATTTATTTGAGAGAGAGAAAGCTGAGCAGGGAGCCTGACGCAGGGCTCGATCCCAGCACCCTGGGACCATGACCTGAGCCAAAGACAGACGCTTAACCAACTGAGCCATCGATAACTATTTTTTAAATGCAGAAATAAATCAATCTGCTGTGTTATTTCTTAGATGTATACATGCCATAACTCCATATAATTCTGAAGTCAGGTCTGTTGGTTTCTATGTCAGTTAAAACTCTTTTAGTGACATGCAATGGAAAACAAAATTCTAACAGCTGAAACAAACAAATGAACAAAAGACTTATACACTGGTTTGATCTTCAAAGACCAGTGGTACAACTAGCTCTGGGTGAGGACTGATCCAGCCACCTGTTTAAACAATATCACTAAGATCTGGCTTCTCTTTGTCTCTCTGCTCTGCTTCCACTTGGGTTAGATTTATTCTCAGGCTCTCTATGGTGACTTCCCCTCTGGTTACAAAGTGCCTAAGGCAAGCCTCATACCATCTAAAAAAAGACCAATTATTGTAGCTTGTGCACATGTCATGAGACTTGTTCTCTACATTTCCATTCTTGAACCAACTGCAGAGCTTAATTCAAAGGCTGGACATAGGCGTCATTCCCGTCCCAGCCACATGGCTGAGGATTTGGGAGGAATAAACTTTCCAAGGAAAATCAGAGTATTGTTGATGGAGAAAAGCAGGTATGGATGCCAGGTGGCAACCAATTTATTTCTAACAGTTTATTGTGACATTGACCACAATAAAATCTCTTAAGGTTGAAAATATTTAGCGTTAATGATGATGAATTTTGTATCACAGAATTAACTAGGTGATTATTACAGTTGGCTTTAAAATGAATGGAAATATTTCAAAAAATGAATGTGGGGTCAGTGTTCTAGACTTGGTTTTAGAATGTCGACTCAATTTACTGTCTTGTTACTATTATAGTTCACATATGATATGACGAGTACAATAACATGATTTTTATTCCTAATATTTATATGCCTCTCCTAACCTACTTAGCATAAAATCATGAACCTAGCTGGAGATAAATTATTAACGATTATAGTCACTGTCATCATGGAATTCAGTCTCAAATTTTAATAGACATTCTTCAAATGATTCATAAACATAATTTTGTCACTAAAATTGAAAATAAGTGACATTAAGGTGATATAAAAATATTGATAAAACAGAAGTAAAATGTCTACACTTTCTATATATACATGACTATAATAATTTTTAATTAAAAAGTTTAGTAAGAAATTAATTTGACCCAGATCTGAACCTTGGAAATTTTTGGTTTATATAGAGATTAAAATGGACTGTTTTCTTGATCCATTATAGCCATTGATATGTGAAAGTATAATAATGGCATCTTTCATTGACTACTTACACATATATACAAAATACAAGTACAAAAAAGCATAGCTTTAGTATCAGTGATGCAGGATGCTGTGATATACAAAAATGTGCATTGATTTATGCTTTATTATATTTAGTTGCTTTTTTCATGTCTGTTAAAAAGAAGTAAACAGGCTGGGTGTATATGCATATACAGCACCTTCTGGAAGGAGAAAGGAGTTTATGTGGCAGTCTTGAGCATTCTCTCTCAAGAGAGGGTTTCTCTGTTGTGATGCATTGATAGACTTCCCTTTAACTTGAGTGAAATATTTTTCAAGAACATCCAATGATCTACCATTTTATGTTCACTGGATAGATTTTTCTACTTCCTAAATGTCTGATTTATCAGAAAAGATTTGCTTTGGCTAGTGGGCAAAAGTACTGATGTGTGTTCTAATTTAAATTAATAAACTGGCATTCGGGTTTTCTAAGCAGTGCCCTGTGAGTTTGACGAATTTGAATCTTACCCATTCGGGAAGAACAGATGAAACTGCATTCCTGGAGCAGTCCAGGTGGAGCCAAATATGGTACCATGGTGGCTACTCCATGATCTGGCTCCTGGAGAGGGATTGCCTGAATATCCTGCTGTCCCTTCTTTAGTTGCATGTACTGGGATCATTAATGTAAGGAAGGGTAATGGTGGGGGAAGGAGGCAATTGTCATTTTGTAAGGAAAACCAAAGAAGGAAATAACATGTTATAAACAAGTTTAGACCATGTTCAGGATGCCCAGTCAAGACATTTCACTGGAACTAGAAAAATAAAACAGTGTAACTGTAACACATCGACCAGGGTCTTTACTTACAATAGTTCTTTACCTGCAGGGTGTGTATGTAATTAATTTTGAGTCTAAACTCAAGATTTTGTGTTAATTTGACAGAAGTAAAATTTATTTATGTGGCAAGAGGAAAATAATTCACCACATGTAGCAAGGTTTCTCAGGAGATTTTTTTTTTTTTAACTTTCTACTCAATGTGCATTTCAAATTAGGTGGAAAGAAACAAATAGAATAAAAAAGTTTTTTTTTACATAAATGAATAAATAAATAAATAATAGTATTTTTAAGAGTTTGGACAATTTTTTCTGAACATTTGATTCATTTAAACAGTCATGGTAAAGCTTCATGACCAAAGTCACTTACAGGCACATAGAAATGTGAGTTTCTACTACTCTTATTTTAACTGTTAAGGCAGCATATAGTGAATATACCATGTGATTGTTTTATTCTTACTATTCATTCATCCATGCATTCAACAATTATGTACCAGAATACAAGGATAAGGAAGATAGCCAAATCTGTTCTCATAGAGCTTACAATCTAGTAGAGAAGCCAAATTATATAACTGATTACCATAAAGTATGATGAGGGCTCACTATGTGTCATGTGGGTTTTCTACTCGTTCTGTTAGTTAAAGCAGAAGTTCTCAACTGTTCTTCTGCCATAAGCCCCCGACAGATGATTATTTCCAGTGAGGCACCACTTATTTGGATAATAGTCAGCCTTACGTTCAATTATCATCAAGGCTACTAGCTTCATTCTTTTTCTTCACATCAGAAAAGTATATTGGAATCTAAATGAATGGGAATAATACGGTATAGATAAAATTCAATTAACTTGGATGTAAATAAAAATAGCCTGAAAGCATATCATTCTTAAATTGACCTTGCTCTGAACTTCAAAATGGATCATGCATACTATTATCTTAGAACCACTTAAATACTGAATATCCAACTACCTTACATGTTAGTTGTTTGATACTTTAAAGAATTGCCTCTGAAATACACTGATTTGAGGGAAAATATTTATAAGGATGACAGAAAGGGAATGATGTGTTATTTTATTTAGCTGACACACAATATTGCATTAGTTTCAGACATACATAGTGATTCAGTAAGTCTATACATAATGCTGTGCTCACCACGGTGTAGATACCACCTGTCACAATGCTATTACAATCCCATTGACCATATTCCCTGTGCTGTACCTTTCATCCCCATGACATATTCATTCCATAACTGGAAACCTGTATCTCCTACTCCCGTTCACCCATTTTGTCTATCCTCCAACCCCCACCACTCTGGCCACCATCAGTTTGTTCTCTGTATTTATGGGTCTGTTTCTGCTATCTTTGTTCATTTGTTTTGTTTTTTAGATTCCACATTAAGTGAAATCATATGGTATTTGTCTTTCTCTGTCTGACTTATTTCACTTAGCATAATACCTTCTAGATCCATCTATGTTGTCCCAAATGTCAAGATCTCAGTCTTTTTTTATAGCTGAGTCATATTCCATTATATATATATACACACACATATACCACAAATTCTTTATCCATTCATCTGTCAATGGACACTTACGGTGCTTCCACATCTTGAGTATTGTAAATAATGCTGCAATAAATGTAGTGGTGTATATATCTTTCTGATTTAGTATTTTCATTTTCTTTGGGCAAATACCCAGTAGTGAATAATATCTTTTATATACAAAGAATTCATATAAATTGACAAGAAACTTCTCAAAGAAAATGGACAAATGGCATAAGTAGATTATCCATAGTTTAATAAATACAATGACTAATAAATGCATAAATAAATATGAAGCCCCAATTCCAACTAAAAGATGCAAGTAAAAATAACTACATACCAGATATTATTTTTCACATAATGAATGGGGAAAGATTATAATGAAAAATAATACTGATCACTGGTGGTGCTGTAGTTGAATAGGGACTCTCATAGACTTTTGGTGATCATATAAATTGGTACAACTTTTTTAGTTCATTGCTTTTATGAATATTGTAAGAAAAATTATTAGGAAAATAACTTTGGCTTCATGGACTAACTGAAAGGGTGAGATCTTTTTAAAAAAGAATATTGCATATATATTTGAAAATCTATCTCTTCTGATCTAAAACTTACTTGCCCCCCTTCCTTTCTAGAGATGACTACCATTCTCAAGTGAATGTAATATTCTTACCATTGTGCTTATTTTTTACCATATATACACATATTGGCCAACAAATATATACCATTTAAAATGGTTTCAAACATTACCTAAATTATGTTTATGATTTATGATATCTATTATTATGTAACCTACTTTTTTCCTGTCAACAATATGTCTTGAGGTTTAGCCATGTTGGTGAATGTAGATATATTTCATTTACATTAAAGTTTGTACAATATTGCATTGTATAAATATTCTAATTTATAACTGTGTATAAATATATATATATGTAATATTTAGTCCATTCACCTATCAGTAGATACTTGTGTGGTTCTCAAGTTTTTTGTATTACAAATAATGCTGGATTTAATAGTCACATAAATAACTCCTCTCGTACAAATTTACAAAAAGAAGTGTTGGGCTGTGCTGGCAGATTATAAAGTGAATGTAATATAAGATGATGAACTTAACCTGTAGTTTTGATATTATAAATTTATACTTTTACTGGTTGGTTACCTTACGGAGCAGTCTATTGTGGTTTTAGTCCTTTGTTTTTGAGAAAAAGCATACTTTATTGGGAAGAGAGCATTGTCCATGACTCACAGATGAAGGCAGCCCAGTGGACATCCTACACTTCATGTGCAGAAAGACAGAAAAGATGTTCTGCGAATAAAGATCAACTGAAACATGGATTCTTCTGGGCAACTGCCCCAAGTTAATCCCAACTATTTCCTTGGAGGCAACTGTGGTTTGCAAGAGATAAGCGTCTTGGGGGTGCCTTCTTGATTTTTATAAAGAACATTTTCTTCAGATTTTTTGAAGTCCTCATTTGTTCCTCTCATTCTGTTTTTTTCTCAAGGCCATCAGACCAGTTTCTGTACAGATTGCCTTGATGTTGCCACCAAAGAGGTGGGTCATCTTTAGCCATGCTCAGGTCGTCCCCTGTTATGTTACCGACCAGTGTCGTCCTGCCTGTGTGAGTCCAACAGTGGAAACTGGATCTTCCCAGGAACCAGGTGGCTCTTTCTAATATTACTTCTATGGGAAAGAATATTTGTCATTTTAAACCAAACTAAATTAATGGACAAGGATAATGTGCTTTTAAGTTGAGAACTGCTTATCTTTTTAATTTCTTACTCTAGAACTTAGTAATAATATAATAACAGGAACTAACCTTTGGACAAAATGTTAACATGTGGTACATTCATCTCTAAAAACCCGTACTCAGCAAAGGTAAATGCAAAGAGAATCCCATTTCCTAGTATGTAAGAGAATCAAAGGAAGAATATGGGAGCTATTTTTCACTGCAACCTATAATCATTGTTCCAATTTCTGAGGACCGAGGGTAAACTAAAAATGTAGGATAATGGAGATTCATTATCATGACTTAAAGGAAAGAAATTACTCTCCCATAAATTCTGGGTAATTTGTCTCTTTTGAGCTATCTAGTAATGAATTTCTATTTGTTTACGGATTGGGTAAGAACAGTTTTTTCACAAGTGACCAGGGCAACTTGCCATCTTTTATCTGACTTCATTTAACTGAAGCTTTTATGGATCTGGAATTTTTATTTCTGTTTAGCCCCCAAGCAGACAGGTAAATATTGTATTTTATATTTAGTGCCTGAGAAAATATAACTATTTTTAATGGCTAATTTCATTTAGTCACAAATATAATATTTCTGCCTATGTCAAAATAGACTTAAATGGAATTGTCAGTTGATGGTAAAAACCTGAACTATGGAATTTAATGTGATCTAATAATAAAAAAATTTAACCACTTCTTATTAACAGAATATTCTTGTTGAGATTCTCATACACTAGAAGGAAAGACTTTTCATGTTCACATTTTCCTAAATAGAGAGATGGTAAATTATTAGTTCTCTGTGATTTATTGATTCTTCATAAAAGATATATACTGCCTGTGGGAGCTTTTAGGAGGCAAATAAGTTCATCAATTCTTATAATACACAATTCAGAAACTCCTAAGATTCAAATTAGAGTCAGTAGCTATAGTAACTTTAAAAAAAGCCAATAACCAGGTTTATTATTAGTTTCTAATTAATGGTCTAAAACTAAACCAACTTTTCAGAGCTGTTCATCATTGCATTCTGCAAGATTCATTTAAGAGGAATAGGTAAAAGCCTACCTAATCTCATTAAAAATATACAAGTTGGGAAAGTAAATGTAACTTTTTGAAGATTACTGATGATTAAAATAAAAAACTTAAAAAATAAAGTTAAAGGATTTAAATAAAACTGTTACTTTTTTTGCATTTTTTTGCTCTGAGTAATCAAGAAATTTATTCGACTGTATACATTTTTCTGCTGAATTGTATTATACTTTTAGATAGCAAAGAAGCAGTGAAATAAAGAGTACTGTGTAAATAAGATTAAGCTGTTCTCTAACTATGCTATTAAAATTTATACATAAGTACCAAGATATTATGGGTTCATGAGCAAAACCATAGAATGGGAGGGTGTACATGAACAGAAGTGTTGCTTAGCACCACAAACTTCCTTGAAGCCCCTCAAACTCTTCCTTCCCATGGGCTATAAATAAAAAAAATTTTGTTGAGAACTGTTAAAACTACATGAAAACAGCTATGTAAGTTATAAAATATACATCATTGTTTTGTTCTATAGTAATGTAAAAGATCAGAAATATTTTATTAAATCAGAAAATAAAATCTTGGAAAAGATACAAGTGCCTTTTTCAGGGAAGATCTCTTCCTGCCACATAGTCAAGGAACAGTGCCCAATTCCCCTCTACCATTTTAATCACCTATTGCTCTGTATTTCAGAATTTTTATCAATGCAATGATTTATCTACAATAATTGAAAGGTCAAAAAATGTATGTACTGTGATTTGATGCTCTGAAGAAATTGATGTTTTTATATCTGCATCTACTGGCTATTTATCCTTATTGGTCTCTCTCTTGAGATGTGGTGGAGGATAATGGTTAAGAAGATGAATTCTGTGTTGAAAAAGAAAAACAAAGCTGGTGGTATCACAATCCCGGACTTCAAGCTCTATTACAAAGCTGTAATCATGAAGACAGTATGGTACTGGCACAAAAACAGACACATAGATCAATGGAACAGAATAGAAAGCCCAGAAATGGACCCTGAATTCTATGGTCAACTAATCTTCGACAAAGCAGGAAAGAATGTCCAGTGGAAAAAAGACAGCCTCTTCAACAAATGGTGTTGGGAAAATTGGACAGCCACATGCAGAAGATGAAACTGGACCATTTCCTTACACACACACAAAAATAGACTCCAAATGGTTGAAAGACCTAAATGTGAGACAGGAGTCCATCAAAATCCTAGAGGAGAACACAGGCAGCAACCTCTTCGACTTCAACCACAGCAACTTCTTCCTAGAACCATCGCCAAAGGCAAGGGAAGCAAGGGCAAAAATGAACTATTGGGACTTCATCAAGATAAAAAGCTTTTGCACAGCAAAGGAAACAGTCAACAAAACCAAAACACAACTGACAGAATGGGAGAAGATATTTGCAAATGATATATCAGATAAAGGGCTAGTATCCAAAATCTATAATGAACTTACCAAACTCAACACCCAAAGAATAATCCAATCAAGAAATGGGCAGAAGACATGAACAGACATTTTTCCAAAGAAGACATCCAAATGTTCAACAGACACATGAAAAAATGCTCAATATCGCTCGGCATCAGGGAAATCCAAATCAAAACCTCAGTGAGATACCACCTCACACCAGTCAGAATGGCTAAAATTAACAAGTCAGGAAATTGCAGATGTTGGTGAGGATGCGGAGAAAGGGGAACCCTCCTACACTGTTGGTGGGAATGCAAGCTGTTACAGCCACTCTGGAAAACAGTATGGAGGTTCCTCAAAAAGTTGAAAATAGAGCTACCCTACAACCCAGCAATTACACTCCTGGGTATTTACCCCAAAGATACAAATGTAGGGATCCAAGGGGGTACGTGCACCCCAATGTTTATAGTGGTAATGTCCACAATAGCCAAACTATGCAAAGAGCCAAGATGTCCATCAACAGATGAATGGATAAAGATGTGGTATATATATACAATGGAATATTATGCAGCCATCAAAAGGAATGAGATCTTGCCATTTGCAACGACGTGGATGGAACTAGAGGGTATTATGCTGAGTGAAATAAGTCAATCAGAGAAAGACAAGTATCATATGAATCTCACTGATAGGAGGAATTCTTAATTTCAAGAAACAAACTGAGGGTTGCTGGAGTGGTGGGGGTGGGAAGGATGGGGTGGCTGGGTGATAGACATTGGGGAGGGTATGTGCTATGATGAGTGCTGTGAATTGTGTAAGACTGATGAATCACAGACCTGTACCTCTGAAACAAATAATACATTATATGTTAAAAAAAAAAAAAAAGAAGAAGGGGCGCCTGGGTGGCTCAGACATTAAGCATCTGCCTTTGGCTCAGGTCATGATTCCAGGGTCCTGGGATCGAGTCCCACATTGGGCTCCTTGCTCTGCAGGAAGCCTGCTTCTCCCTCTCCCACTCCCCTTGCTTGTGTTCCCTCTCTCACTGTCAAAAAATAAAATAAAATCTTTAAAAAAAAAAGAAGAAGAAGAAGAAGACAGCAGGAAGGTAAAAGTGAAGGGGGGGAAATCGGAGGGGGAGATGAACCCTGAAAGACTATGGACTCTGAGAAACAAACTGAGGGTTCTAGAGGGGAGGGCGGTGGGGGGATGGGTTAGACTGGTGATGGGTATTAAAGAGGGCAAGTACTGAATGGAGCACTGGGTGTTATACGCAAACAATGAATCATGGAACACTACATCAAAAACTAATGATGTAATGTATGGTGATTTACATGATATAATAAAATAAAAAAAATGGAACTATTGGGGTGCCTAAATAAATAAATAAATAAATAAATAAAATCTTTAAAAAACTAATAATGTAATGTATGGTGACTAACATAACATAATAAAATAAAACAAAATAAATAAAAAAAGAAGATGAATTCCGAGCTTATGGTTTGAATCTAAGCCCCACATTTACTAGCTGTGTAACCTAGTACAAGTTCCTTATCTGTTCTGTACGTCAGTTTCCTCCTGTATAAATGGTATAATATTGTACCTCTTGCCTAGGTTTTTTTCTGGGCATTAACTCTATTAATATTGTTGACCCTTGAACAACAAGCATTTGAACTGCAAGGCTCCAGTTCTACGCAGATATTTTTTATATCATGGTACTGTGAATGTATTTTCTTTTCCTTATGATCTTCTTTTCTTTTTTTAAAAAGATATTATTTATTTATTTGAGAGAGAGAGAGCATGAGCATGAGTGAGGGGTGGGGCAGAGGGAGAGGGAGAAGTAGTCTCCATACTGAGCAGAGAGCCAGACATTGGGCTCCATCCTGGAACCCTGGGATCATGACCTGAGGCGAAGGCAGATGCTTAACTGACTGAGCCACCCAGGCGCCCCTCCTTATGATTTTCTTAATGACATTTTCTTTTCTCTAACTTACTTTATTGTAGGAATACACTACATAAGGCATTTAACATGCAAAATATGTGTTAATTGACCATTTATGTTATCAATAAGACTTCTGGTCAACAGTAGGCTATTAATAGTAGAATTTGCGGGGAGTGAAAAGTTATAAAAGAATTTTCAGCTATGGGACGCCTGGGTGGCTCAGATGGTTAAGTGTCTGCCTTCGGCTCAGGTCATGATCCCAGGGTCCTGGGATTGAGTCCCACATCGGGCTCCCTGCTCCTTGGGAGCCTGCTTCTCCCTCTGCCTCTCTCTCTCTCTCTCTCTGTCTCTCATGAATAAATAAATAAAATCTTTAAAAAAAAAAAAGAATTTTCAGCTATGAGTGGGGGTGTTGGTTCCCCTAACACCCACATTGCTCAAGGGTCAACTGTGTATGGAAAATGCTTGGAAAAGTGTCTGACACATAGTAAACACTATTAAAGTAGTTGCTATTGTCATCTCTGTGTTTAAATATGACATATATGTTTTTGTTTTGTTTTTAAATTTTTCTTTAAATTTTTATTGTTATGTTAATCACCATACACTACATCATTAGTTTTTGATGTAGTGTTCCATGATTCATTGTTTGTGCAGAACACCCAGTGCTCCATGCAGAACGTGCCCTCCTTAATACCCATCACCAGGCTAACGCATTCCCCCACCCCCCTCCCCTCTAGAACCCTCAGTTTGTTTTTCAGAGTCCGTCGACTCTCATGGTTTTCTCCCCCTCCAGGTTCCCCCCACTTCATTCTTCCCCTCTTGCTATCTTCTTCTTTTATTTTTTTCTTAACTTATATTGCATTATTTATTTCAGAGGTACAGATAAGTGATTCAACAATCTTGCACAATTCACAGTCTTGCTCACCATAGCACATACCCTCCCCAATGTCTATCACCCAGCCACCCCATCCCTCTCACCCCCCACCACTCCAGCAACCCTCAGTTTGTTTCCTGAGATTAAGAATTCCTCATATCAGTGAGGTCATATGATACATGTCTTTCTCTGATTGACTTATTTCACTCAGCATAACACCCTCCAGTTCCATCCACGTCATTGCAAATGGCAAGATCTCATTCCTTTTGATGGCTGCATAATATTCCATTGTATATATATACCACTTCTTCTTTATCCATTCATCTGTCGATGGACATCTTGGCTCTTTCCACAGTTTGGCTATTGTGGACATTGCTGCTATAAACATTGGGGTACATGTACCCCTTTGGATCCCTACATTTGTATCTTTGGGGTAAAAACCCAGTAATGCAATTGCTGGATAGTACAGTAGCTCTATTTTCAACTTTTTGAGGAACGTCCATACTGTTTTCCAGAGGGGGTTGCACCAGCTTGCATTCCCACCAACAGTGTAGGAGGGTTCCCCTTTCTCCACATCTGTAAACATCTGTCATTTCCTGACTTGTTAATTTTAGCCATTCTGACTGGTGTGAGGTGGTATCTCACTGAGGTTTTGATTTGGATTTCCCTGATGCCGAGCGATATTGAACACTTTTTCATGTGTCTGTTGGACATTTGGATGTCTTCTTTGGAAAAATGTCTGTTCATGTCTTCTGCCCATTTCTTGATTAGATTATTTGTTCTTTGTCTGTTGAGTTTGATAAGTTAATTATAGATTTTGGATATTAGCCCTTTATCTGATATGTCATTTGCAAATATCTTCTCCCATTCTGTCAGTTGTCTTTTGGTTTTGTAGACTGTTTCTTTTACTGTGCAAAAGCTTTTTATCTTGATGGAATCCCAATAGTTCATTTTTGTCTTTGCTTCCCTTGCCTTTGGCGATGTTTCTAGGAAGAAGTTGCTGTGGCTGAGGTCAAAGAGGTTGCTTACCGTGTTCTCCTTTAGGATTTTGATGGACTCCTGTCTCACGTTTAGGTCTTTCAACCATTTGGAGTCTATTTTTGTGTGTGGTGTAAGGAAATGGTCCAGTTTCATTCTTCTGCATGTGCCTGTCCAATTTTCCCAATGCCATTTGTTGAAGAGGCTGTCTTTTTTCCACTGGACATTCTTTCCTGCTTTGTCAAAGATGAGTTGACCATAGGGTGGAGGGTCCATTTCTGGGCTCTCAATTCTGTTCCATTGATCTATGTGTCTGTTTTTGTGCCAGTACCATACTGTCTTGATGATGACAGCTTTGTAATAGAGCTGGAAGTCTGGAATTGTGATGCCGCCAGCTTTGCTTTTCTTTTTCAACATTCCTCTGGCTATTTGGGGTCTTTTCTGGTTCCATACAAATTTTAGGATTATTTGTTCCATTTCTTTGAAAAAAGTAGATGGTACTTTGATGGGGATTGCATTGAATGTGTAGATTGCTCTAGGTAGCATTGACATCTTCACAATATTTGTTCTTCCAATCCATGAGCATGGAACATTTTTCCATTTCTTTGTGTCTTCTTCAATTTCTTTCCTGAGTATTTTATAGTTTTCTGAGTACAGATTCTTTGCCTCTTTGGTTAAATTTATTCCTAGGTATCTTATGGTTTTGGGTGCAATTGTAAATGGCATCGACTCTTTAATTTTTCTTTCTTCTGTCTTGTTGTTGGTGTATAGGAATGCCACTGATTTCTGTGCATTGATTTTACATCCTGCCACTTGACTGAATTCCTGTATGAGTTCTAGCAGTTTTGGGGTGGAGTCTTTTGGGTTTTCCACATAAAGTATCATATCATCTACACAGAGTGAGAGTTTGACTTCTTCTTTGCTGATTTGGATGCCTTTGATTTCTTTTTGTTGTCTGCTGTGGCTAGGACTTCTAATACTATGTTGAATAGCAGTGGTGATAGTGGACATCCCTGCCGCGTTCCTGACCTTAGGGGGAAAGCTCTCAGCTTTTCCCTATTGAGAATGATATTCGCTGTAGGTTTTTCATAGATGGCTTTTATGATATTGAGGTATGTACCCTCTACCCCTATACTCTGAAGAGTTTTGATCAAGAAAGGATGCTGTACTTTGTCAAATGCTTTTTCTGCATCTATTGCGAGGATCATATGGTTCTTGTTCTTTCTTTTGTTAATGTATTGTATTACGTTGATTGATTTGCAGATCTTGAAACAACCTTGCAGCCCCGGGATAAATCCCACTTTGTCGTGGTGAATAATCCTTTTAATGTACTGTTGGATACTATTGGCTAGTATTTTGGTGAGAATTTTTGCATCCATGTTCATCAAGGATATTGGTCTGTAATTCTCCTTTTTGATGGGGTCTTTGTCTGGT
>NW_027397073.1:37664880-37689328 GCF_003265705.2 Callorhinus ursinus
TGGGGGAGGGGCCTATTGCCATGGTTCCCAAATGTCTTTGCGGGAGGCAGAATTGCCCCGCCCTTGCCGATCTGGGCTAAGTAATCTGCTTGGGTTTGCTCTTGGGAGCTTTTGTTCCCTGCAACCTTTCCATACAGTCTTGGAGGACGAGAGTGAAAATGGCGGCCTCCCAATCTCTGCCCCAGAGGAGCCGAGAACTTGGGGCCCCAGTCCTCAGTGTGCTCCCAGAGAAAAGCAGTCAGTCACTCCCGTCTCCCCGGTCTCCGGCCACACTCCGAGCTCACCCGGCCTGTGACCGACCGATTCTATCTCTGGCTCCTGACCCCATGTGGAGTCTCCAAACCCAGCAGATCCCTGCAGTGCATGCCCGTGCCACTCCTCCCAGGGGAGGAAGGGGAGTCTCCCCGGATCTGCTGCTTGTTGGGTCCCTGCTGGAGGCGCAGTGGCCTGACTGTGCTGCGGATCACAGTTTATGGCAACCCCGAGCTGAGAGCCTGTGTCTCGGCTCCATCTCTGCAGCCAGCTTCCCCGGTCTAATACCTGGGAGCTCTGCTGCACTCAGGCACCCCCGGTCTTTCTGTGACCCCGAGGGTCCTGAGACCACACTGTCCCACGAGGGTTCCACTCCCCGCTTAGCCACTGGAGCAACGTCCCTCAGTGGAGCCGACTTCTAAAAGTTCCGATTTTGTGCTCTGCTGCTCTATCACTTTCCAGAAGCGGCCGATGGAGGCCCCCTTCCCCGCCATCTATCCTCCCGAATATCGCCTCGGATTCACTTCTCCACACGTCCTACCTTCCAGAAAGTGGTCGCTTTTCTCTTCAGTGAGTTGCTGCTGTTCTTTTCTGTGATCTCCTGTTGAGTTCGTAGGTGTTCAGAATGGTTTGACCCCTATTCAGCTGAATTCCTGAGACCAAACGAAATCAGGTCTCCTACTCCGCCACCATCTTGCTCCGCCCTCTGTTTTGTTTTGTTTTTAAAGGCTGGCCTCTTTAAGAGAGAAACAGAGAGTGCTACCAAAAGGTAGAGAGATGAGTGTGGTCAGGAAAAGATCTTTGATTGTGAGGAACACAGGTGGCCATGACAAAGCGGGCTGGCTCAGGAATCAGTCACTGTGTCAATCACCAGGGCGAACTCAACTGACCGAGACATTGATGTCTCACTCACAGGAATCTGGGTTTGTTTTGGGAACTGGAAGAGAATCAGACATAATTCTATTTTTTAGGCTGGGCCTTACTTCTGGTCCGTGCCTCTGTGACTTTCACTGAGTAGGTCCTACTGTGAGGAAGCTTTCAGTTTTCCATGGCTACACCAACTTTAGTCCAATACTCGGATTTAGTATTTGGAGGCTCATATGTGTCCTACATTTCTTATCCACAGATATAAGTTATATGCTCCCTATTAGTCCTAGAAAAACTAAAGGAAATGTCTTTATTTTGCCACCTGCCTTCTTCTTTTTCTTAGAACCAAATAGCTGGTTCAGAATTTGAGAGGTAAGATAGTTGGTTCAGAATTTGAGCCCTCTCAGACCCTGAGTCTATTCTCCTATTTTTGTCCATAAAAGCATTAAAAGAACAAGAAAACACCATTTCTAGACTGAGGTTTTTCACAGGAAATTTGCAAACATTGCATGTTATTCATTTTATTGGTAAAGAGAGGCTCCAAGATTTTACTATTCCCAGGGAGAACAGACAAAAGTCACACTTTATCAATCCTAATGGTTCCCCAAGGGACAGATGTATGCCATTATCAAGTACATAAAGGAAAATATTAACCTAACATCTATTTGAAGTAATTTTCTATTCAGATTGAATAAATACATTCTTTAGGCACATGGATAAGTACTTCACGCCTGATGAAGCCAACAAAGAAATTGTGCCCTTACATCAAGGAGATGACAGTAAAGAGAATATGCTAGGGCCTCAGACCTGGAAAGGGTAGATATAACTTTTCTTGAAGAAATCAGTAGTTTATTCTTCTGAAATATGCTGAGAGGAATAGATAAGGTTGTTTAACACCAGTTGAGAATAGGCTGCTAACAAATGGAGGACAAACTTGTACATAAACTTGAGACATTTCAAGGTGAGAGAAGACTTAAAAATAGCAACATTTTATATATGTAAGTCTAAAACCAGTTCAATTTACTATCTTGATTTAAGTAATTATTTTTTGGTTTTACCTTTTTCTCATCATATATAATTGTGAATAGAAATTGGTATATTTTATGCCTATGTGTTTCTGTGATTAAATTATTTATTTTTATGGGAAATTAAACCCAAAAGGGTGAATGATGTATCATATTCTTGCCTACCTTGGTAATCAAGGCTGATCTACCAAGGACTTACACTTATGGACACTTTCCATGTGCAAGACATTGGTTTAAACTTTTCTTTACCTCATTTAATCCTTGCAATAGTCCTTGTAGATAGTTACCAATATCAACCCCATTTTACAGATGAAGAAATTTATTTTTAGAGAGGCTAACTGACTTGCAAAGACCATACTATTTTTCTGCAGTGAAGACCTGAAGTGTGATTAAGCACCATTGTATACTCTCTGAGATAGGCCTAACTACTATATCAGAAACAGGTTAGCAGTTGCCTAGGGAGGCATATTGGTTATAATGCTGCTAAAAGGAAAAGAGAAGTTATGCCAGTGATAGATTCTGGATATAGCTCATAGAAAAAAAATTCTAAGAATGAAAACTATTAACATTAACTAAAATAAAGCAAGTCCTAATGAGATAACACATCATGGCATGAAAAAAAAAAAACCTGAATGCAAAATCAGTGATGTGATATGTTAGAGCTTATGGTTTGTTTTTTTTTCTTCATGAGTGGGAGGCCATATCATGGAAGGCAGGACTTCCAGATGGCAGAGTGATGAGTTTGGAAGACTCTCCTTCACCCCCATAAGGACAACCACTTAACTAGATACAATTATTAGAGACAACAGTCATTTAAAATCTCTGGAAATTATCCTAAGGACATCCAGCAAATGGGAAAACTGTCATTCAAGAAAATCTACTAAAGCACAGTTAAGAACAGCAAGAGTCTATGGTATTTAAGCTACAATGTGTTCTTCTGCCTCTGTCCCCATCTTGATGGAAACTCTCTTCTCTGGGTGCTCTACAATGGGAAAATGAAGTCAAAGTATTAAAAAGCTAACATTCCATAGATAATCTTAAAAGTAGTAGGAGAAAAACAACTCATCATGTATAAGGAAACTCAGAAGATCAACAGCTGTTTCCTCATCAGAAACAATAAAGGTCAGAAGGAAGTCAGGTGTCATTCAAAGTACTAAAAGTAAAAACTTCATCTGTCAACCAAAAACCTTATATCCATAGCTATTTTTCAAAACTGAAAGGTATTGAATTTTTTTTCTCAAACCAGAAAATAACCTGTTAGAATACTATTAATGAAAAAAGATCATAATTAAACTGAATTTTATTGGTAATGGTTCAGACAAAATAGGGAAAAAATAAAATCTATCAAGCATTCAGGTGTTTAATGAACATAACTACTACCACAGATATTTGCAAATATCTGAATATTTGAATTTTGTAATTTTGAGCTCAGTGTTTGGCATCATACCTTTAAGCATTAGAGTGTCTGGGCATAAATAAAATCTTTTCCCCTTAATTTGAGATAGAAAGACTAATTGGTACATCTAATGGGACACAATACTTTTTTGTAAAACTATGTATCACTAATATTTGCTTAAAATATGCATATGGGAATTCCAAAGGTTATAACCAGTTAGGCTCTTTCAATAAAAAAATAGTATCTATATCATTGCTTTCTTGTTTTAATGATTGAGTTTACAGATTTTGAATGTTTCTTTTAACCACTGAATAAAGGACACTTATATTTGGGCTGGTATTTACAGGTTTTCTAAATCAGCATCCAATCTCAGTTTACCAAATTGCTAAAATTTTACAAAACATACTTAAAGTATTCATTATCAGCCAAATTTAGGCGGGTTTTTAAATGTTCTTCATTTTCCTCACGCTCCCTGGATCTCAAATGAAAATAAACACCGTCCTTTGGGATCCCAAATACTGTTCACAGACCAGTAGAAGTTGAAAATGTTTTCATTGATCCATAACGATATGGAAGAAGTAAGGACACTTAGGAAACTTCTCTAATAACTAAATTAATTCAATTACTATTTCCAAATTATACTTTAAAATAAATTGCTTTTATGAAATTACATTAATAATCTATGGTCCTCCTATTTGCCCTTTAAATATTTTCTGGCATAAGAAAATGCAAAAATTTGAGAACCATTGGTTTATATGATTACAAACTACAGAGAAACACATAGAATAACAAGGGCTTTTGCATTTAATTAATCAGAAAGGAGACATATAACATACCAAAAGATCAATCTCACCTACCTTGTTGTCAATTACCTTTTGCTCCTACAACTGATACCACAGGAAAAGCATGTATAATAACCATCTCTGGGACGCCTGGGTGGCTCAGTTGTTAGGCGGCTGCCTTCAGCTCAGTTCATGATCCCAGGGTCCTGGGATCGAGCCCCGCATGGGGCTCCCTGCTCTGTGGGAAGCCTGCTTCTCCCTCTCTCGCTCCCCCTACTTGTGTTCCCTCTCTCGCTGTGTCTCTCTCTGTCAAATAAATAAATAAATAAAATCTTTAAAAAAAAATAACCATCTCTAACAACATCCAAGGATATACTTCAGTGAAAAGTTTATTTAAATGTTCACTGTGATGGGAGAAAAGGACACCTAACACGCAGCACTAAACAGTCTGTCCCAGTTTTGTGAGAAAGTAAAAGCAAACAACAGTCACATGAAACATCTAACAGTGTTGTCATTGTGTGGACATCCACTGTAGCTGAAAAATTCTTAAAGTTGGCAACGTGAATGTGATATCTAATCATGGGATTTATTTTCTGCTTCTCAGTAATTTTAGTATTGGACAGTCCAATTTCCGGTTGTATGTAATACTTTCTGGCAAAATGAAAATGGCATCATTTGGTAAAGTGTTAAAATCTCTACTCTCTGTCCTTTTCTGTCACCATCTTTCCCCTGCCCCCCCCTCCCCGCCTGGTCTGGATGTTTGTTGATATCACCAAAAAACCTATGGAATGAGAGAAAACTGTAGACAGTTTTCTCTATCAAATATCTCATACTATCTAAGTATGCTATCAATTTGGCATTCAAAATCGGATATATAAATTGTTCCTAAACTACTAGTACTCTGTGCCTTAAAGGTTGTTACAATGGCTGTTATAGAGTTACAAATTTGGGGGAAAATTGTAAAAACTAAAATAAATCTATCATAATTTGAAAGAGATTCTACACTGAGCACTGAGTCCAACGTGGGATCACGACCTGAGCTGAAACCAAGAGCTGGACGCCCAACTGACTGAGCCACCCAGGAGCCCTGAATATTTGAATCTTTTTAATATTTTACATATTTTTATCATTTTCTTGTGTCATTAAATACTTTTCAAAAGCATCATCTCAATGACTGCATGTTACTAAAGTGTATGAAATTGATCATACTATATTAAGACAACAGTTTCATGAATTTCAATATCTTTATGCAGGAACCATGTTCCTTTTCTTTATAATGTCTCAAGCTTACTATGTATGCCAAATAGATACACTCTCATAAGTATTTCCTTTAACATTTCACAGATACCCAAAGATAAATTCTGACTACAACATTTGGGACCTGGGTGTATATCCTCAGTTGTTCCTTATTTTTCACTAAGCAGAATTCGGTGTCCTTAGGCTAAGCAGGTTTTCCAGACACTGCTGGGTATTAGTCAAACTTAACTGTTTTCTGCTCCATATTTACAGTGTGCCCCACATTCTCATGCTTTCAGGCTTTTGTTCAAGTGCTTGGATCTGACTGCTTATGTTTTTTTCCAATTCCTCATGTGTAAATTCTTCTTCTCTTCAAGCGCCACCTCGTGTTTTTTTACCCTCGATGAAATTTTCTGCCCACCAAGCAACCAGAAGGACCTATTTCTTTCTCAGCCATCACAGCTCTTTACCTATGTGTCTGTTTTTCTTAGGACACACATTACTTTCTTTCTTGGATTATTTGAAGGAACTGTTTATCAAGTAGCTAATGCATGGGGCTTGGAGGGGCTTAGTACCTAGATGCTATTTCTTTTCTAGCTGAGGTTTGAACCAAATAAGAAATAAGAATCTAGCAGATGGGAATCAAATAGCCTCTAACTTACTTATAAAGCCAAAATGTGCTTCCTAGTAGTGTGTGCCCACCTTGTCACCAGCAAAGCTGCCCCTGTGAAATTTCTGGTATGGAGCAAGACTCAGTTCTGTCTTCCTGGAGGCAGCTGACTTGCCAGTGGAAGGAGAGGAAGGAAGTGGGCTTTGAATACTGTTTCTCTCTCACACTCACTGCCAGGTAACTTATTTCAGTTTTGTGGGAAAGGCTAGGGAATAAGGCAAGAGATGAAGAGTATTTAGTGACAGTCCTTCCTCACAAAAACCAGATGAGTTATATTTGAATATATACCCAATGCTGCTTAGGTTTTTAGTTCTTTGACTCTTTGGGCTTCGTCATTAAGCCTCTGGTCACCCAGAAGTGTCTGGAAAGGTATTAGCAGCCTACTGGGAAGTCCTGCTCCTACCTTCCTGAGGCTGCTTCCCATGCATCACACCTTTATGGACTCTCTGGGCATGCTGTTTGGTGAATATTTTTTTGTCAAAAGACTCAGAAATATACCAAAACAGTTTGTTACTTTATTTTTTTTAAGACTTTATTTTTATTTATTTATTTGAGAGAGAGATAGCACAAGTGGGGTGAGGGGCAGAAGGAAAAGTAGACTCCCCAATGAGCAGGGAGCCCGATGTGGGGCTCAATCCCAGGACCCTGGGATCATGACCTGAGCCAAAGGCAGATGCTTAACTGACTGAGCCACCCAGGTGCCCCAGTTTGTTACTTTAACACATTCTAAGGCCACTCTGTAACCAAAACTGAAACCTCTCTCCCTGTTCAATCCCCATCCCAAATGACATCCAGTCTTGTCCCCTTGGAGAGTCAGAACTTGTCAGTTGCTGCATCTAGAGCACATCATCGACTCTCACTCATGACATTGAAGATGAAGCACACGTTGCCAATGCTTCTCAAAGTAGTCTCAGGCAAATATATGTTGCCGGAACGCATTACTTTATATTGGGAAAGTAGAGATACAGTGACACCTGAGGGAGGGAGGGTGGCTGGACAGGGAAAATCCCAATTTCTGCTTCCCCAGAATCCCAAAGCCAGCTATCTGGAGTTCATGAACTGCAAACAACTGGAAGAACTTTCCCGGTGTGAGAGATTCATTGCACCTGGGGAGTGGAAACTTACCTCTTCTCTCACCATGTAATTGGCATTTAAGACATAGTGACTTTTTTTCAGTAAAAAAAAATTTGCAATTCTGGCTGCCCCAGGGAAGGGGTTTATTTTGAGGAGTATTTTTTTATGCCTCACCTTCAGGATCCTTTCATTTCCATCTTCCCTTTGAGCCCCAGGGATGTGTTATAAGAGGACTTCTCCAGACTTTTGCAAGGCGTATTTTTAGTCCTGTGCCTCTGTCATGTGCTTCTAAACTTTTATGAATGTTTCAGGCCTTGCCTGAAATAGCAAGAGCAGCTAGGCATCTATTTATTATCGAGTGAGGGATGATAGGGGCCTGGATCCAGGTGTCAGCGGTGGACGCGAGTGAGATGACCAAATTTAGATGTATTTTGAAGACAGAGCAGCCAGGGTTTGGTGATAGGTTGCCTGTGTTTTGTGGAAGGAAAGGCAACAGTTAGAGTGCATCTGATGTTTTTGGCCTCAGCTCTGGAAGAAAGGAGTTCCTACCTAGGAGGAGCCCCTAAACCCACCCGCAAATGCTGTCGGTGTCTTCAGTTTTGTCCTGTTGATCCGATCCTTCAGATCCATCCAGAGATTTTTATAATCACTGGGTATATCTGTTCCTGTCGCTAAGGGTTATTTCCCAGTTACTTGCATTGTGGATTCTCTATTTTGGTCTCTGTGCGCACACTTCTTACAGATATTGGCTCCCCTGTGGCAGGTGAGGTCTTCACTGTTTTTCCCCCATGGATCCTTTCTAGTATTGCCTAAGGGGTGTCTTCTCAGACTAATGCTTTTAAATGCATAAAATAAAGTACATAGGTTTTAAAGGAACCCAACAATACTAAAAACAGCTCTTATCAAGAAATGTTTAAAATTTGTGTCCATAGTTAATATGTGTGCTTTTTGATTAATGCATTAAATAAAGTTATACATTGAGTCCAACAACTACTTTAATTTCAAAGTAATGATAAACATAAATAATATTTTGAGATCTTAGCACCAGGAAAAGGTGATAAGAAAATACATATCTATTATATTGGTGACAGAGTCATAAGCACTGCAAATACTACTATGGCTTCTTGACTACCGTCATTATTGAAGGAAATGTTCAATTTTGGTTCTCCAACTGAAATTAGTGAAAATGCAATGTACTTTTGTCCCCACGGGAGTTCCTGGAATGCCTCCGAGGACCGAGGAGCTGACCTGAACACATGCTCTACAGTGGAACATGTTTGAACTTTGCAGTGAGGTGAACCCAGTACGCCGGGGGAAGGGGGGGCACAGGTTTCCCCTCTAACACCTATTACACATAAAGCACCACACTTGATCTTGTAATGTACAGTATGCCATTTAATTGTCAAAACAATGTTGCACATTGGTTATTGTTTCCATTTTATAGATAGGGAATTTGAGACATTGGAACACAGAGTGATTTGCCCAAGTTCTTGTGACAATGAGTTTCTGACTTGGAATATATAGAGATCCAGGCCTGCCCCCACTCTAAAGGATATATGGTTTCATTTAGGAACCACTCTGGGCATTTGGGTAGAAACCTTATCACCTCCATGTGCCTGTAAACTCCTTCATTTCAGGGTTCAAGTTGAAGTACCCTCGGCATTCCCCACTGGCTTTGCAATATTTCACATGTTGCTTTAAGCCTATTACATTTTGATTTGTAATCATTACAAAAACTGACTGTCTTTAGAATGCAAAAGAAATGGTAAAATATTTTTCAAATGCTTCTATACTTGCATTTTTTATGGAAAAGCAATATAGGAGTTAATGGGGGTAATACTGGAGAATCTGATCTCTGGCAAGATCCTGGATAAACTTATCCAATATTAGCAACTGAGTAATATTGTGAATGAAAAGCCTTCCTGGAGAGCTTTGCCATTCCAGTGGATGTATTCTTGGTTATGAATTATATACAGACGCTGTACAGGGAAGAGCATCCAAATCTCTAAATTAATGATAATCGCACCCAAAATAAACAGACTAATTAACATTAACTATTTTGAAAACACAACTACTGTTCCGTGGTCCTGATTATATAGTTTACTTAGTAAAACACAGGCTTAGAAATTTCTTTAACTGAGAGAAGTAATGGTTGCTAACACTAAATCTTCATTTTTTTCTATTCAAGGCCTCTAGCATATTAATTGCATCATCAGCCCATTTATTGATTTTAATGCCTTGCAGTTCGCTAAAAATGAAATTCTCTCCAGTTGCTTTAGGATTCCTTGAAATTTAATACACACCATGATTTGGGGATAGAGAGTTTCCACTGGCCAGTTTTAATTAAAAAATACAATACAATGAAAAATAAAACTCTAGTTTCACCAAATTACTTTTTGTTCAGTGGGGAAAAAAATCCAGATAAATCAGACTTTCTTGCATTTACTTTACTAATGAGGAAACACAAGCCAAGCAGAATAAATCTCTTTTTGCTGAAATGGCAATTTGTTAGTGCTGGAAGTTTTATTTCTTATTGATTAGGTAGTATACATAAAGAGACTCATTACTCTTGAGTGTTCTGACCTGGAGAATGTTAACAGGAGATAATTTCAGAGAGATTTTGAGACATCCTAAGAGCCCACCTCTCAAGAATATGTATATTCTGTCTTGTTGTTTGTTTTTGCTACATTCTTCAAAAAAGGAAGCAAGTAAACAAACACCAAAATTTTCAGTTTATTTTTAAAATCCAATTCAGCACTAGAAAATACATTGAAAATATATTTTGTTCTAATAATTTAAATTCCTCAAGCTTAATGCTTGGCTTTGTTCCCAAAAAGCATTGCACATTAGATTATTGTAAAGGGTCCAGAATCTTAAAGACTTGAAAGCAGTAAGATTTTCAGGTACAACCTGATGTGAGCAGCAGTCTCCAGACTCTGAGGTAATATTTACACGTACAGTGTGGGAATTATTCCTGAACTATTCCTAATGTGACATTTGAGGAACATCTTTCTATTTTTTGCTCTTTGGCAGAGTACGGTGACAGAGACCCAAAAGTGTGAGTCATTCTTATTTTTATTGTGCTGATGTGTGACTCAGTGGCTTGACACAAAGCTATCTTTGGCACTGTTTGAAGAGTTCTGTCTCTACTCAGTGGTTTGATGGGACGTTCCTGAAGCCAAATTAACTCAGCCTGCTATATAGTTTGCTTTCCAGTAGAATCCCTTTGTATTACTGTAGGAAATAGGCACAGCCAGCTGCGAGCTTCAGAGGTTACAAGCCAAGGGAACCGACCTCAGCTGTTTTGTCAATTTATCCAAGCATCCTCGGGCTAGGGGAGGACTAGAATACGGGCTTAGGGGCCAGAGCCTTCTAATCGGGCAAGGGTTCTAGCTTAGGCAGGTAAGAGCTTCATAGATAAATGTGTTTAAGCCCTTGGAGTTTTGTTTTCTAAGTGTGGCATGGAGAGAGAATAAAGCATGCACTATGGGTGAGAAAAAGTGATAATAGGTGAAAACCATCTGACTTAATGCCCGCCACATAGAAGGTACTGGAAAAGGGAGGGCAGTGCGGTAGCATGACACAGTGTAAAGAGACTGAAAGTAGACATTTATTTTAGAAAGGTAAGTCTGATAAACAGGGTAGAGGGTAAATCCGAAAGGCAGAATGGATTTTCTGTTAGACTCTGAACGTCTAGGACAGAAATCTAACACAAAAGGCTGATTTATAAAGCAATATGCTAATTTGCTTATTTGTGATAAGCTGAGTGCAATATTTAGGTTCACTACATGTGATATTGATAGTCTCACCCTTTCCTGAAAATCATTCACGCAAATTATATGGGGATACAATATAGTGTTAGTGATTTTCTAACCTAGGTTCTACCCGCAATTGCACTGTCATTCTGTCTTTTTGGGAAGAGAAAGATTGTGTTTTACTGGACAGTTAAATAAATTGTGCATTTCTCGGGAGTTTAAGGGCATGCAGATAGTACTGTCACGGGCACTTTGTATGAGTGTAACTTAACAAATAATACATCAAAAAGAAGTGAAGATGGACAGGCCCCCTGGAACTGGGTAATGGACATTCATTTTATATCAGTTCTGTTTTCCAGGTGAGTCTGTTCTTCCAGCTAGGGTCCCAGAGTCTCATCTTTTCCCCCTCTCAGAGTTAACCAGATCAATTACCATGTTCTGCTGGCCATAGCCCACGAATCTCTTGACCTAGGTAAAATCATGAAGCAAGCCTTCTTTCTGTATGTAATGGACCAGATAGTCTTGATAATCACCTAGCCTTTAGCACAGCGCTCACCAGCACCTTTCTCATATTGGTCCCGGTTAGAAGCACAGCCCACCCATTGGCACTGCTTTTGATATGCGGTCCAGGGACCACTTGCTCCAGAATCATTTGATCTGCTTGTTGGAAAGACTGATTCTGCTATTCAATTCAGACCTTTAGAATCTCCTGGGATGGGTCCTAGGAATCTCTATAGCATCCACTGTGGGTTTTGGTGGTGATGGGAAGGCTCCTCGGATCTTTCTCTCCCTCTACAGCCAAAAGGAGCTTCAAAACTCCCTGGGAGCCCACTGGTGCTGGGCATGGGCTTTTTGTGGGACAAGAATGACCCTCTTTCCATCTAGGTTTGGCTCCCTCTCTAAAGCTCCCTCTCCCAACTGGCACATGCAGTAAATGGGTGCACATGTCCGTCCCCACTCATCAAGCAGAAGAACCAGAAAACACAACTGGGTCTAAGGAAGAGGAAGGATGGGAATCCCTAGGTTCACAACCAACCAAATCCATTCACAGGGGTAGGAATCAGACAGGGATTAGGGCTCAAACTTCAGGGAGTTACAAAAATGAGCATTTGTTAGAAAAGCAATTTTCGAACTTTTCATCTCAGTACACCTTACACTCTTAAAAATTATTGAGGATTCCAAAATTCTTTTGTTTGTGTTCAAGCTATCAATGTTTGCTGTGTTAGCAATTAAAACTGAGGACGCTTAAAAATATTAACTAATTCATCAAAAATAACAAACTCAGAAGTTTGTTTGAAGCATATTTGTATTTGAAGAAACTGTATTTTTCCAAAATAAAATAGTGAGAAGAGAATGTGATTTTATACTTTTATAAATATTATTAATGTCTGCCTTAATGAAAGACCATTCTGACGTTTGCTTTTGGAATTGATTTGTTGCGATATGTTGTTTTATTTGAAGGCTATGAAGAATATGTGACCTCATTTAGTCATGTAGTTCAAAAAGGGAGAAATATTTGAATAGCCTTTTCAGATAATTGTGCATATTCTTGTTTGGTATGATACCAAAAGTTAAGAAGAGGTAGTTTTTTAAAGCTTGGTTGTAAGATGTTATGTCAAACCAAATTAATGAACTCTTCGTACTCTGCTACATTAAAACCCATGAAAACTTTGAATGGATATTTTACCCATGTGGGATTTTATAACTTCACCCATTGACATTTGGAAAATACCAGTTCACCTTAGTCCACAGCTCTTCTAAATACTGAAACGTTTCATTTTACAGCATGGAAAAATCACCATATTTGTGTCTTAGGACTGTTGCTACAAAATATCACAAACTGGGTGATTTAAAATGACAGAAATTTATTGTCTTCAGGTCTGGAGGCTAAAAGTCAGAAATCAAGGTGTGGGTAGGGCCATACTCCCTCTGAAATCTGTATGGGAGTCGCTTCTTGCCTCTTTCTACCTCGGGTCATTTGCAGGCGATCTTCCTTGTTCCTTACCTGGCAGATGCATCACCGCATCTTCATGGGGTGTGTCTTTACATTGTCTTTCTCTGTCTCTGTGTACAAATTTTCTCCTTTTTAAAAGAAACCTGTCCTGTTGGATTTGAGCTTACCCTAATGACCTCATTTTAACTGGATTATGTTTGTAAAAACCTTATTTCCAAATAAGGCCACATTCTGAGGTACTGGATATTAGGACTTTAACATTTTTTTTTTTAAGGGGCATGAACCAAGCTCCAACACTTGCAATCATTAATATCACCACTGAACTCATTCCAAAAAGTCTGCAATTATTATGAAGCTCATAGTGGTGGATACAAGTTTTCCAAAATTCCAATTTTTGCTTGGCAGCTTGCATTCTATCATTGGCAACAAACTTTCAGTTGTTTTACTTGAAGCGACAGGCTCACTTTGTTCATTTTCAAGAAAATGTCTGCCAAATGCCTAAGTTTCAATAACCACAGTTTGTCGGTTGTTCCTTCAAATAAAAATGGTGCTCTATAAAATTGTTGCTAGTTCACTTGCAACTCAATCACTCTTCTGTATGACTTTCTTAATGAGGAGTCAGGCTCTTGGTTAAAAAAATCTATGTGTGATTTTTCAGGTCTGACCCACGGCCGTTACAAAAGCTTTACCTGGCAGGTCTCCCAGGGGTGAGCTACCCTCCCCACACCGTAGTCGGTGCCCGGTCAGTGCATCACGGCCTCTGAATGGAGTTTCATGAAGGATGCAGACTCCCCTGATCTGGCATGCTTCTTGCATGATATTTACCTTCCTCACCTGGGCACCTTCATTCTGGAGCTCTTTATCAGAGGCCTTGGGCAGAGGTCTTCCTCAGGTGCCTCTGCTTAAGGGGGAGGAGGGGAAACTCTTAAAGACACTGATCCCCACTCTGACTCAGTAGCAGTCCTTTTGCATTCCAAGCCTGACCCTGAGCTCTTCCTCCCGACCTCAGAGTTTTCTGGACTCCATCAACAGTGAGATGATCCACCTGATGCTCAACTGGCGTGCCCTTCCATGGGGGAAAATGGAACGGGGAGATGGTGTTTTCTCTGGTTTTAGCCTCTCACTCATACCATCACGGTAAGTAAAGGCTTAACTCTGTCGTTTATGGCTTGTTCCTTCAGTGGGCCACTCTGATCCATAACAGCTCAGTTTGCTCTCCCAGCTCAGCTGAGCTCTGGACCCTTGGAGGGCATTTCCTTGCACCACCTGTACTACTTCGGGATGTAGCAAAAGTATTTCGTGTGTGCTTCTTAGTCATATGGACTATTAAAAAGGTATGTACTTACAGGTTGTACAGGTTGAGTTTAATAATATCTTAATATATCTTACCAGGCAACCAAGGACATCCTAGAGTGAACCTGGTCTTTTTTGTTTGTTTTTCCCTTTTCCTTTTTTTTTTTTTCATTGCAAGTGCATGGCAGCAAAGACCATGACAGTGACCACTGGAACAGTGTGCTGCCACTGCCTTGATTTGTTCTAAGGCTCCACTAGGCTTACCAACCATTGCTTCTGTTATCATCAGTGCAAATATCAACACAGTGAGAGGCAAATGACATTTTAGCATTATTGTGAAAACCTGAAAAGGTTGCAGGCTCTCCCAAGAATCCACAGCACACCTGGAGAACTACTATGTGAGTCTCTTCTCTGTGCTGCATAACCTCCCCCTTGGTAACCCGGCACGATGTTGTTACAGAAACTGATGGGAATTTTGAAGATTTGGGAAGTCAGGATCTTAGCTATTCTCCCATCTCTAATATCTGGCAGTTTGTCAGGTTCAATGAGTCATGTGTGTGCTCCAACATCAACTGCAAAAGTTAGGCCTAGGCAAGTGCTCCCAGCAAAATCCCAGAACCAAGAGAGGGCCCGATATGGATGTGTTTTCCTTAGGCCAAGCCTAAACAAGAGAAAGTATATACTTCCTTCTTCTTGTGGACCAAGTCCCATGCAGAGAGGGCACAGCATCCGCCATAGAAAAGAGACTTCAGCAAGTATCTCCTACGGGCAAGGTTAGGGATGCCAGTTTTCCCAGAGACCATGGCCAAATCTTTCAGGGATCTCAAATCACAGCTGAGTGTTTCCATTTGAAGTGTTTCTGCTGCAAAATCCTTGGGAACCTGTGATGACAGTAGTAGCTAGTGATCTACAATTAATGTGTACAATTAATGTAGACCTGACTAAAAATGGGAGGGATGTTTGGCCTTCTATTAGTATTTGTAAAACAAAAATTAAGTCATTTCATTCCCTTGCTCACAATCATCCAGGAATGTTTGAGATGATAATCATACTTAACTGAGAAGACAACATAAAGCCCTTAGCCAACCATTCCAGCTTGATTATCTTTCCGGTGTCTCATCTCTTGTGAGCTTCTGCCCTGACTTGCAACGGCCCAGCCATCCAGAGCAGGATGGTCACATTCTCTTGCATTCCTCCACCGTGACCCATCTACTTCTTCTGCCTATGAC
Organism: Callorhinus ursinus; assembly: GCF_003265705.2. Lineage (NCBI taxonomy): Eukaryota > Metazoa > Chordata > Mammalia > Carnivora > Otariidae > Callorhinus > Callorhinus ursinus. Next base: position 37,680,414 of record NW_027397073.1, read on the forward strand.
AGCTTTCTTTCACCTCTCTGGACCCCTTCAATTGGCCAAATTGTAAGTCACCCTTCAGGACTTGGGCCATGCCCACAAGGAAAGTCTTTCCTGGTGTCTGACATTTTGACTTTTTAGCCATTGTGACGTTCCAAGTACTTGTGACCTTGGGGTGTTTTCTAGCACCAACAAACCATTCTCTGATTCTCTGGCCACCACCTGGGTGTCCTACAATTCTCTTGGGTTCTGACACTAACTACCTGGAGTTCACATCAGATTCCAAGAGTTAAAGGACTCAGTTCCACTACACTGAACCCATGTCAGGGACCAATCACAAGCCCTGGGCCACCTGTCCTTCTGACGGACCAGCTGTAAATTGGGGCTTCCCACAACTCACCAGATTTGATAATTTGCTAAAATGGGTCACAGAACTCACAAAGCCCCCTAACTTATGTTTCCTGGCTTATTATAGAGGATGCAAATGAATTGCTAGATGAAGAAACGTATATGGCAAAGTCTGGAGAGAACACAGAAGCTTCTGTTTCTGTGGAGATGGGGTGCACCATCCTTCCTACACATAGATGTGTTCACCGAATCTAAAGCTCTCTGAACCCCATTGTTTAGGACTTTTTATGAAGGTTTCATTGCATAGGACTTATTAATTAAATTATTAGCTACAGATTGATGATTAACTCAATCCCTAGATTCTCTCTCCTCCCCAGAGATTGGGGCTGAGAGTTTCAAGTTTCTAATCAAAGCTTGGTCTTTCTGGCCACTAGTCTCCATCCTGAAGTGATCTAGGGGCCTGCCAGAAAAAAAAAAAAAAAAAAAGGATGCTTTTATCACCTTTATAATGCAGGAAATTCCAAGGGTTTTTGGAATCCTATGCCAGGAACCAGGGACAAAGGCCAAACATCTTTTTATGATACCAAAGACCCTAAAAGCCAAGGCACTATACCTCATATGTATCAGTCACTTATTCAATCCATTTCCATATTTCCATATCTCAGATTAGGGCTCAGGGATAGTGTGATGTTCAAGGATATGATGAAGGAGTCTATGGCATATGTTGTTTGATAATTTTGAAAAGGTAAAAATTTAAAAAGTTTATACTATAAAATGTCCATAGTCTTTTTTTTTTTTTTTTTGCATCTAAACTTCCTGCTTTATAACCTAATCTCAAAGGCTGATTTGGTTAATCAGAGTAGGCCTCCTGGTCATACTTCTATCATAGCACTTACCACATCATATCTTCATTTTTTAACATATTTATTCCACTGAATTTTAAGTAGGAAATCTCTTTTCAATCTCCCCCCTCAACCTACAAATAATTCATATTCCCTCCTTTCTACCATATCCTCTGTTTCATACGTTAATCTATCATAGCACCTGTAACATATTATGGTGATTATTTATTTACATGTTTCAGAATTTGGCTTCTAGACCACAAGCCTTTTGACCATTTAGACCACTCTTTATTGGTCCTATATTCCCAATGCTTGACATTTTGTCAACCTTCCTTGAATGTTGGAATACATGAATCGAGTGTCTGTTTCTCTACCCATCACTTACATTTTCTTGTCACATGCCCTAGCTGCTCCCCACACATGATGTTTTATATCTACACTCCTGTAACCTACCTCCTATCTTTGCTTCTTGGATACATGGACTACCACTTTCTCAAACTTCCTAATAACTGTGCTTCTTGGCTTGCCACATCACTGATAACTCTATATCATATTATTCATTCAGCTCAGTTAACGCTTGTACATTAATTACACACTACCAGACCCCCTAGCAGATGTTCACCTGAATGGGCTTTTTTTCACATTGATTTCTGCTGGGCATGGGTTCTAATAAACCTGGGGTAGCTCCAATACTGAAGGCCTTAGGGAAGCTGGCCAGATGAATGGCACTACCGAACTCTGAAATAAACAGGCAATTGTACCCCTAGAGCATCTGGAGACTATTCTATGTAAGATCATATAATTTTCCTTTTCTTTTTAATGGTAGTGAAGATTAGCCCCAGGTTTTAAAACATTCAAAGGTAACTTAACAGCCACAGTAGTTTTGATAAAGAATTGGATGGTTTTTAACAAAATAACCATTGCACTTTATCATATACAAGTTAATTATAAAATCAAAGGTAGCATTGACTATAAGATTGTGTCTAAATCACATTAACAGATGATTTTCTTTTCAGTGAGGCTTGCTCACTACTTTTCTTCCTTCAATATTTATTTATTTATTGTCTGCCACATTCCAGATGTTTTTCTAGCAATCGAGCACTTTTCTTGCCCTCTGGGAGTTCACAATGTGGTTGTCTAAGTGTGGTGTATGTGTAACATATTACATGATAATTGCCACAATATTTATATTATATGATAATTGCCACAATGTTAATTCACATGTTCATTTGGAATATATTGCTTGAGCTTCTACTATGTGCCAGACACTTGTGATATTAATGAACCATGACTCTTAGAAGTTAGGTAGTTTTTAAATATTTGATTAACCATCCTGTTACATTTCTTCATTCTTTTTATTCATTGTTTCAAAATTAATTAAAAAATCACTGAAATGGTGAAGTTTTAGTAAATAAGTAATAATGAGTTTGAAAGATGGGTAATATTTCATTAAGATGAATTTTCGCTTTTCATACATTCTGTAAGGGAGAAAACATCTCCTGGAAGAATGATTCAATTCTACTCTTTAAAAGTAGGGCCAAAATAGCATTGCATATGAGTCCTAGAAAAAGAAATATGTTTTAGTTTTATGTGGATCCTTGAAATGTGAAAAAAATGGTTTACTTGTTTAAATGAGTTTTATTGCTTTAGAAGACTTTAGAAGAGTTAGCTAGTTTGGCATTAGGAGAAGTGTTTACATTACTCAGTATACGAATAAAGATTATAATCCGCCATGCTCTCAGCATGAAAATATGTGATACAAGCAGAGTTAAGGATGACTTCAAATCAGATGGAGAAGAGAGTGCATGGGTATGGCTGTGAACTGTTATTTCCTTATAGAACAAAATAAAAAGAAGCCTCGTATCTTTTTTCATGTATATAGTTATGTATTGCATCAAAGGAGAATTCTGGTAGGAAAATAATGGTTATATTTTTCTCTCCCAGTGAGAAAGGACAGCTTTCAAGTAAAGAGGTGAAAATTGGCTTGATATCTCAGAATAAAAAAGAATTACCTTTGCCTGAAATATCCAGAGGTTCAGAATTGGAAACCTGGAAGCTCCAGTCACCAGCACTCTCTGGTGACCCTGGAGGCATCTGAGCCTGAATGCCACGGGAGACATCTGACGGTATTCCTCGTTACAAACAAGCCAAACATAGTAAGTCACACAATATGTGGAATATTTATTTTTAACTAAATAAGTTATTAGAAAATTAAAACTACGTTCAAGTTCCAAGCCATAAGATTTGTGAGTACCTTAGCCAGGAAAACAGTTTCCTGGAGATGTAAAAAAAAATAGAACATTATTTCTAAGAAGATAATTGACACTCTGGAATAAATTGGCTCTAAGTGAGAGTTGTTAATCTGATGTTCAATATTCCCATTTTTATAAAAAAATATTGACCTAAAAACATCATAATTTTTCATAATCAAAAAAGGATTTTTCATAATTTTCATAATTATTATGACAAAAATCAGTGATCAAAAAGGAAAATAAAGGGTTTATAGTTTTTTTTTAGACATTTTGACCTACTTGATTTCAGAGACCAAAGAATAGAGTTGCTTTTTAATGATTTTGGATTTATGCATAATATTGTATTCATTTCTGCCTTCTTACTGCTCCAATTCCATTGCCTCTGGGTGTATTAACTGAAAAGATTAAAAACATAAATTATCATAACTAATAAAATGCTTCTATAGGCAATGTAAGAGAAAAAATTGTATTTCTATAGGAATGTGGTTCATACTGACCATGCTAATTACTGCTCTGACCAAAATTATGTTTTCCTTGGATGGGCATATATATATTTTTTTAACAGAGGAAAATAGAAATTTTCAAGGTCTTTGACCTAACCAATAACTTAATTATTTATAGCCATCATAATAGCTTATATATTTTTTCTCTTTCCATTTATTTGAATCAGGATTCAAACAAGTCATATTTTGTGATCAACTGATATTACTCTCTAGACTTTTCCACAGTCTGGATTGTGCAGATTTTATCTTTGTGAAATTGTTTAACATGTTACTTTGTGTTCTAAATTTCCTGTAAATTGAAGTTAGTTCTAGAGGCTTGATCGGATTCAGGTTTGATTGTGTTGGCAAGATGGTGAATTCTCCTATCTGGAGACACTCAATGTTGGGCTATTTCTCTTTTGGTGATGTCAGTAACCATCGATACTTAGTGGCTAAATCCAACTGGGGGTTTAGAAAATGGTGACATTCCAAAACTATCAAACAATCTTTTTATTTTTTCTGGTCATTTTTTTTTTTTTTTTACTTGGGATACTATAAAAAGATTTGTTCTCTTTATCTCTTATTATGGTTTTACCCAGTGATAACTCATATAGGAAACACAGGATAAATGCTTGGTATGTTCCCTTTATCTTCTGGTCTTCGAGATAATGAATTGATTCTTCATCATTCTCCAGAGGTGATCAGTTAGACTTCTTTTTTTTTTTTACTACCTTTATGAACTCATGAATTTAACCTACGCTTGGTTTCTCAATCCACAGTTGTTATTATCATTTTTGTAGCTACACATAGTTCATTTGGGGCCAGTTTGTACCTCTTTAAGCTGACTCTTACGTCCTATTGACATGACCTTAGTAGTCACTGATAACTTCCTTGCTACCTGATATGGCAAGATGTTTTAGATATATTTTATACATTGCCTACTGTAGATCTGGAATTTCTCTAAGGATCTGTGTTTCTTTTTAGAGGGAAATGTATTTAGTCACCACAATCTGGGTGCTAAGGATGTTCATTGCTACTGGGTTCATCATTGTTTTCAATTTTTTTTCAGAGGATAAAGTGAGGAAAAACATACACTCTAAAATATATAAGTATAGACAGATTTTAATAGCACATCTATGTATATCATCATGAGTTCTATTGTTACATCTAATCCAAATTCAGGACAATAGTGTTTTGTTGTGTTTTTGCCTAACATCTGTCTGCATCTCTTTTGCCCATAACATTAAGAATAAGGAGTCCTGATTTACAACTACACCAGGAATATAACTAGAATATTACATAATTACTCAATTAGTTTATTCTACAATCCACATAAAACTGTTTTAGAATAACAATACCACTTGCCCACTACAACACCACTTCCAACAACATGATTAATGAAGAGTTTAAGATTTTTTTTCTTTTAAGATTTTTTTCATCCTTATATTCCAGTAGGCAGAGAAATTACTGTGTTTAATGTCACTCAGAACAGTTCCTTTCAATGTGATTATGCCACCAGTTAGATACACATTTATTTTTATTTCATTTTCTGTTTTTTACAGTTTTTAAATTTTTAATTTTATAAGGGCCAGTTTAAGCCTTACAGTTTTTCAGGGGAGGAGAGAGTTAAAGAAATCAGGAGTGAAGAGAATCTAGGTTCAGCAAAGTCTAATAAATTATCCAAGTCAAAAAGTTAAACCTACATTTCTGTGCAAGCCTAGAGTTTTAACATCATATTACTGTAATGATTTTGAATCAATTCCCTGTCAGTCTAAATGATCTAGTTCTAATCAGTAAGTTAGTTTCTGAATTTGACTATAGGTTTTGCTGAATGTTTAAATAAAGGAAAAATGAATTTTTGCTTTCACGCCGGTGACACAATATTTTTGTAAAATTTGCAGATTGTTATATATTTATTGTTCTGAGTTTGCATTTATAGCAGACATCTTTTATAAGAATATATCTGGATCATCAGTTCCTTTTTTTTTGATTTTTTAAATTTTTTTATTGTTATGTTAATCACCATATATTACATCATTAGTTTTTGATGTAGTGTTCCATGATTCACTGTTTGTGCATAACACCCAGTGCTCCATGCAGAACGTGCCCTCTTTAATACCCATCACAGGATAACCCATCCCCCTACCCTCCTCCCCTCTAGAACCCTCAGTTTGTTTTTCAGAGTCCATCGTCTCTCACGGTTCATCTCCCCCTCTGACTTACTCCCCTTCATTCTTCCCCTCCTGCTATCTTCTTCTTTTTCTTTTATCTTAACATATGTTGCATTATTTGTTTCAGAAGTACAGATCTGTGATTCAACAGTCTTGCACAATTCACAGTGCTCACCATAGCACATACCCTACCCAATGTCTATCACCCAGCGACCCCATCCCTCCCACCCCCCCACCACTCCAGCAACACTCAGTTTGTTTCCTGAGATTAATATGAATTCCTCATATCAGTGAGGTCATATGATACATGTCTTTCTCTGATTGACATATTTCACTCAGCATAACACCCTCCAGTTCCATCCACGTCGTTGCAAATGGCAAGATCTCATTCCTTTTGATGGCTGCATAATATTCCATTGTATATATATACCACTTCTTCTTTATCCTTTCATCTGTCGATGGACATCTTGGCTCTTTCCACAGTTTGGCTATTGTGGACATTGCTGCTATAAACATTGGGGTGCACGTACCCCTTCGGATCCCTACATTTGTATCTTTGGGGTAAATACCCAGTAGTGTAATTGCTGGATCGTATGGTAGCTCTATTTTCAACTGTTTGAGGAACCTCCATACTGTTTTCCAGAGGGGTTGCACCAGCTTGCATTCCCAGCAACAGTGTAGGAGGCTTCCCCTTTCTCCACATCCCCGCCAACTTCTGTTGTTTCCTGACTTGTTAATTTTAGCCATTCTGACCGGTGTGAGGTGGTATCTCATGGAGGTTTTGATTTGGATTTCTCTGATGCCGAGCGATGTTGAGCACTTTTTCATGTGTCTGTTGGTCATTTGGATGTCTTCTTTGGAACAATGTCTGTTCATGTCTTCTGCCCATTTCTTGATTAGATTATTTGTTCTTTGGGTGTTGAGTTTGATAAGTTCTTTATAGATTTTGGATATTAGCCCTTTATCTGATATGTCATTTGCAAATATCTTCTCCCATTCTGTCGGTTGTCTTTTGGTTTTGTGGACTGTTTCTTTTGCTGTGCAAAAGCTTTTTATCTTGATGAAATCCCAATAGTTCATTTTTGCCCTTGCTTCCCTTGCCTTTGGTGATGTTTCTAGGAAGAAGTTGCTGTAGCTGAGGTCAAAGAGGTGCTACCTGTGTTCTCCTTTAGGATTTTGATGGACTCCTGTCTCACGTTTAGGTCTTTCAACCATTTGGAGTCTATTTTTGTGTGTGGTGTAAGGAAATGGTCCAGTTTCATTCTTCTGCATGTGGCTGTCCAATTTTCCCAACACCATTTGTTGAAGAGACTGTCTTTTTGCCATTGGACATACTTCCTGCTTTGTCAAAGATAAGTTGACCATAGAGTTGAGGGTCCATTTCTGGGCTCTTGATTCTGTTCCATTGATCTATGTGTCTGTTTTTGTGCCAGTACCATACTGTCTTGATGATGACAGCTTTGTAATAGAGCTGGAAGTCTGGAATTGTGATGCCGCCAGCTTTGCTTTTCTTTTTCAATATTCCTCTGGCTATTTGGGGTCTCTTCTGGTTCCATACAAATTTTGGGATTATTTGTTCCATTTCTTTGAAAAAAGCGGAGGGTATTTTGATGGGGATTGCATTGAATGTGTAGATTGCTCTAGGTAGCATTGACATCTCATAATGTTGGTTCTCCCAATCCATGAGCATGGAACGTTTTTCCATTTCTTTGTGTCTTCTTCAATTTCTTTCCTGAGTATTTTATAGTTTTCTGAGTACAGATCCTTTGCCTCTTTGGTTAAATTTATTCCTAGGTATCTTATGGTTTTGGGTGCAATTGTAAATGGCATCGACTCCTTGATTTGTCTCTCTTCTGTCTTGTTGTTGGTATACAGGAATGCCACTGATTTCTGTGCATTGATTTTATATCTTGCTACTTTACTGAATTCCTGTATGAGTTAGAGCAGTTTTGGGGTGGAGTCTTTTGGGTTTTCCACATACAGTATCATATTATCTGCAAAGAGTGAGAGTTTGACTTCCTCTTTGCCGATTTGGATGCCTTTGATTTCTTTTTGTTGTCTGATTGCTGTGGCTAGGACTTCTAATACTATGTTGAATAGCAGTGGTGAGAGTGGACATCCCCGCCACGTTCCTGACCTTAGGGGAAAAGCTCTCAGCTTTTCCCCATTGAGAATGATATTCGCTGTAGGTTTTTCATAGATGACTTTTATGATATTGAGGTATGTACCCTCTATTCCTATACTCTGAAGAGTTTTGATCAAGAAAGGATGCTGTACTTTGTCAAATGCTTTTTCTGCATCTATTGAGAGGATCATATGATTCTTGTTCTTTCTTTTGTTAATGTATTGTATCACATTGATTGATTTGCAGGTGTTGAACCATCCTTGCAGCCCAGGGATAAATCCCACTTGGTCATGGTGAATAATCCTTTTAATGTACTGTTGGATCCTATTGGCTAGTATTTTGGTGAGAATTTTTGCATCCATGTTCATCAAGGATATTGGTCTGTAATTCTCTTTTTTGATGGGGTCTTTGTCTGGTTTTGGGATCAAGGTAATGCTGGCCTCATAAAATGAGTTTGGAAGTTTTCCTTCCATTTCTATTTTTTGGAACAGTTTCAGGAGAATAGGTATTAATTCTTCTTGAAATGTCTGATAGAATTCCCCTGGGAAGCCATCTGGCCCTGGGCTTTTGTTTCTTGGGAGATTTTTGATGACTGCTTCAATTTCCTTAGTGGTTATAGGTCTGTTCAGGTTTTCTATTTCTTCCTGGTTCAGTTTTGGTAGTTGATACATCTCTAGGAATGCATCCATTTCTTCCAGGTTATCTAATTTGCTGGCATA
>NW_027397073.1:37694328-37699898 GCF_003265705.2 Callorhinus ursinus
TCCTCATATCAGTGAGGTCATATGATACATGTCTTTCTCTGATTGACATATTTCACTCAGCATAACACCCTCCAGTTCCATCCACGTCGTTGCAAATGGCAAGATCTCATTCCTTTTGATGGCTGCATAATATTCCATTGTATATATATACCACTTCTTCTTTATCCTTTCATCTGTCGATGGACATCTTGGCTCTTTCCACAGTTTGGCTATTGTGGACATTGCTGCTATAAACATTGGGGTGCACGTACCCCTTCGGATCCCTACATTTGTATCTTTGGGGTAAATACCCAGTAGTGTAATTGCTGGATCGTATGGTAGCTCTATTTTCAACTGTTTGAGGAACCTCCATACTGTTTTCCAGAGGGGTTGCACCAGCTTGCATTCCCAGCAACAGTGTAGGAGGCTTCCCCTTTCTCCACATCCCCGCCAACTTCTGTTGTTTCCTGACTTGTTAATTTTAGCCATTCTGACCGGTGTGAGGTGGTATCTCATGGAGGTTTTGATTTGGATTTCTCTGATGCCGAGCGATGTTGAGCACTTTTTCATGTGTCTGTTGGTCATTTGGATGTCTTCTTTGGAACAATGTCTGTTCATGTCTTCTGCCCATTTCTTGATTAGATTATTTGTTCTTTGGGTGTTGAGTTTGATAAGTTCTTTATAGATTTTGGATATTAGCCCTTTATCTGATATGTCATTTGCAAATATCTTCTCCCATTCTGTCGGTTGTCTTTTGGTTTTGTGGACTGTTTCTTTTGCTGTGCAAAAGCTTTTTATCTTGATGAAATCCCAATAGTTCATTTTTGCCCTTGCTTCCCTTGCCTTTGGTGATGTTTCTAGGAAGAAGTTGCTGTAGCTGAGGTCAAAGAGGTGCTACCTGTGTTCTCCTTTAGGATTTTGATGGACTCCTGTCTCACGTTTAGGTCTTTCAACCATTTGGAGTCTATTTTTGTGTGTGGTGTAAGGAAATGGTCCAGTTTCATTCTTCTGCATGTGGCTGTCCAATTTTCCCAACACCATTTGTTGAAGAGACTGTCTTTTTGCCATTGGACATACTTCCTGCTTTGTCAAAGATAAGTTGACCATAGAGTTGAGGGTCCATTTCTGGGCTCTCAATTCTGTTCCATTGATCTATGTGTCTGTTTTTGTGCCAGTACCATACTGTCTTGATGATGACAGCTTTGTAATAGAGCTGGAAGTCTGGAATTGTGATGCCGCCAGCTTTGCTTTTCTTTTTCAATATTCCTCTGGCTATTTGGGGTCTCTTCTGGTTCCATACAAATTTTGGGATTATTTGTTCCATTTCTTTGAAAAAAGCGGAGGGTATTTTGATGGGGATTGCATTGAATGTGTAGATTGCTCTAGGTAGCATTGACATCTCATAATGTTGGTTCTCCCAATCCATGAGCATGGAACGTTTTTCCATTTCTTTGTGTCTTCTTCAATTTCTTTCCTGAGTATTTTATAGTTTTCTGAGTACAGATCCTTTGCCTCTTTGGTTAAATTTATTCCTAGGTATCTTATGGTTTTGGGTGCAATTGTAAATGGCATCGACTCCTTGATTTGTCTCTCTTCTGTCTTGTTGTTGGTATACAGGAATGCCACTGATTTCTGTGCATTGATTTTATATCTTGCTACTTTACTGAATTCCTGTATGAGTTAGAGCAGTTTTGGGGTGGAGTCTTTTGGGTTTTCCACATACAGTATCATATTATCTGCAAAGAGTGAGAGTTTGACTTCCTCTTTGCCGATTTGGATGCCTTTGATTTCTTTTTGTTGTCTGATTGCTGTGGCTAGGACTTCTAATACTATGTTGAATAGCAGTGGTGAGAGTGGACATCCCCGCCACGTTCCTGACCTTAGGGGAAAAGCTCTCAGCTTTTCCCCATTGAGAATGATATTCGCTGTAGGTTTTTCATAGATGACTTTTATGATATTGAGGTATGTACCCTCTATTCCTATACTCTGAAGAGTTTTGATCAAGAAAGGATGCTGTACTTTGTCAAATGCTTTTTCTGCATCTATTGAGAGGATCATATGATTCTTGTTCTTTCTTTTGTTAATGTATTGTATCACATTGATTGATTTGCAGGTGTTGAACCATCCTTGCAGCCCAGGGATAAATCCCACTTGGTCATGGTGAATAATCCTTTTAATGTACTGTTGGATCCTATTGGCTAGTATTTTGGTGAGAATTTTTGCATCCCTGTTCATCAAGGATATTGGTCTGTAATTCTCCTTTTTGATGGGGTCTTTGTCTGGTTTGGAGATCGAGGTAATGGTGGCCTCATAAAATGAGTTTGGAAGTTTTCCTTCCATTTCTATTTTTGGAACAGTTTCAGGAGAATAGGTATTAATTCTTCTTTAAATGTCTGATAGAATTCCCCTGGGAAGCCATCTGGCCCTGGGCTTTTGTTTGTTGGGAGATTTTTGATGACTGCTTCAATTTCCTTAGTGGTTATAGGTCTGTTCAGGTTTTCTATTTCTTCCTGGTTCAATTTTGGTAGTTGATACATCTCTAGGAATGCACCCATTTCTTCCAGGTTATCTAATTTGCTGGCATAGAGTTGCTCATAATATGTTCTTATAATTGTTTGTATTTCTTTGGTGTTGGTTGTGATCTCTCTTTCATTCATGATTTTGTTGATTTGGGTCATGTCTCTTTTCTTTTTGATCAGTCTGGCCAGGGGTTTATCAATCTTGTTCATTCTTTCAAAGAACCAGCTCCTAGTTTCGTTGATCTGTTCTACTGTTCTTTTGGTTTCTAGTTCATTGATTTCTGCTCTGATCTTTATGATTTCTCTTCTCCTGCTGGGTTTAGGCTTTCTTTGCTGTTCTTTCTCCAGCTCCTTTAGGTGTAGGGTTAGGTTGTGTAATTGAGACCTTTCTTGTTTCTTGAGAAAGGCTTGTATTGCTATATACTTTCCTCTCAGGACTGCGTTTGCTGTATCCCAAAGATTTTGAACAGTTGTGTTTTCATTTTCATTGGTTTCCATGAAGTTTTTTAATTCTTCTTTAATTCCCTGGTTGACCCATTCATTCTTTAGTAGGATGCTCTTTAGCCTCCATGTATTTGAGTTCTTTCCGACTTTCCTCTTGTGATTGAGTTCTAGTTTCAAAGCATTGTGGTCTGAAAATATGCAGGGAATAATCCCAATCTTTTGGTACTGGTTGAGACCTGATTTGTGACCTAGGATGTGGTCAATTCTGGAGAATGTTCCATGGGCACTAGAGAAGAATGTGTATTCCGTTGCTTTGGGATGGAATGTTCTGAATATGTCTGTGAAGTCCATTTGGTCCAGTGTTTCATTTAAAGTCTTTATTTTCTTGTTGATCTTTTGCTTAGATGATCTGTCCGTTTCAGTCGGGGGGTGTTAAAGTCCTCCCCTATTATTGTATTGTTGTCAGTGTGTTTCTTCACTTTTGTTATTAATTGCCTTATATAATTGGCTGCTCCCATGTTAGGGGCATAGATATTTACAATTGTTAGATCTTCTTGTTGGATAGACCCTTTAAGTAGGATGTAATGTCCTTCCTCATCTCTTATTACAGTCTTTGGTTTAAAATCTAATTTGTCTGATATAAGGATTGCCACCCCAGCTTTCTTTTGGTGTCCATTAGCATGGTAAATGGTTTTCCACCCCCTCACTTTCAATCTGGGGGTGTCTTTGCGTCTAAAATGAGTCTCCTGCAGACAGCATATCGATGGGTCTTGTTTTTTCATCCAATCTGATAGCCTGTGTCTTTTGATTGGGGCATTTAGCCCATTTACATTCAGGGTAACTATTGAAAGGTATGAATTTAGTGCCATTGTATTGCGTGTAAGGTGACTGTGACTGTATATTGTCTGTGTTCCTTTCTGATCTATGCTGCTTTTAGGCTCTCTCTTTGCTTAGAGGACCCCTTTAAATATTTCTTGGAGGGCTGGTTTCGTGTTTACAAATTCCTTTAGTTTTTGTTTGTTCTGGAAGCTTTTTATCTGTCCTTCTATTTTCAATGACAGCCTAGCTGGATATAGTATTCTTGGCTGCATATTTTTCTCGTTTAGTGCTCTGAAGATATCTTGCCAGTCCTTTCTGGCCTGCCAGGTCTCTGTGGATAGGTCTGTTGCCAATCTAATATTTCTACCATTGTAGGTTACAGATCTCTTCTCCCGAGCTGCTTTCAGGATTTTCTCTTTGTCTCTGAGACTCATAAGTTTTACTATTAGATGTTGGGGTGTTGACCTATTATTATTGATTTTGAGAGGGGTTCTCTGTGCCTCCTGGATTTTGATGCCTGTTTCCTTCCTCACATTAGGGAAGTTCTCTGCTATTATTTGCTCCAATATACCTTCTGCCCCTCTCTCTCTTTCTTCTTCTGGGATCCCAATTATTCTAATGTTGTTTCGTCTTATCGTATCACTTATCTCTCGAATTCTGCCCTTGTGATCCTGTAGTTGTTTCTCTCTCTTTTTCTCAGCCTCTTTATTTTCCATCATTTGGTCTTCTATATCACTCATTCTCTCTTCTGCCTCATTTAACCCAGCAGTTAGTGCCCCCATTTTGGATTGCACCTCATCAATAGCCTTTTTGATTTCGACTTGGTTAGATTTTAGTTCTTTTATTTCTCCAGAAAGGGTTTCTCTAATAACTTCCACGCTTTTTTCAAGCCCAGCTAGTATCTTTAAAGTCATGATTCTGAACTCTAGGTCCGACATTGTACTAATGTCTGTATTGAGTAGGTCCCTGGCTGACAGTACTACCTCTTGTTCTTTTTGCTGAGGTGATTTTTTTCGTCTTCTCATTTTGTCCAGAGGAGAATAGATGAATGAGAGAACAAAATGCTAACAGGTTAACAACGTCCCCAGCAAATATACTGTATACAAATCAGAAAAGACCTGAAACCAGGGGAAAAGAAAGGGAAAGAAAAAAGAAAGAGAAAAAAAAAAAGGTAAAAACAAAAACAGAACAATACAAAAAAAGCAGAATGTGGTCAAATATGATCAGGCTAGTGCATAGATCAGTGCCACACACTAGATTTTGGGCGTATTTTGGTCTGTTAGAAAAAAGTGCCTCCTAAAATTTTAAAGGAAGAAAGACATATATGTACAAAATAAGGGTTGATACAATGAAGGGATGGAAGATGACTCTAAAGATGAAAATTATAAAAGATTTTATAAAAGGAATTGATAAGATAAATTGTTTGAAAAAAGAAAGAAGACGATTTAAAAAAATAAAAGAAAGGGAGAGAATGTGATGAGGCAGGAGACTAGAACAAAGCCATACACTAGTGATTTAGGGTATATTTTGATCTGTTAGAAGAAACTGTATCTCAAAATTTTAAAGAGAGAACAACTTATATATATATGCCAAAAATAAGGGCAACTACTCTGAAGGGATAAAATATGACTCTAAAAATGGAAAATAAAAAATGTTTTTTTTTAAAAGGGATTGATAAGATGTTGGTTGAAAAAGGGAAAAAGTAAAATTTAAAAAAACAGTTAAAAAATTAACTTTGATGAACTAATGAATCATGGTAAAAAAAAAGCCATGAATTCTATGTGCAGTATTCCCCTAGTGCTGGAGTTC
>NW_027397073.1:37699998-37785138 GCF_003265705.2 Callorhinus ursinus
CTCCAAACCCAGCAGATCCCTGCAGTGCGCTCCCACGCCGCTCTTCCTGGGGGAGGAAGGGGCGTCTCCCCGGCTCTGCCACTTGTTGGGTCCCTGCTGGAGGAGCAGTGGCCCGACTGGGCCGCGGATCACAGTTTATGGCAACCCCGAGCTGAGAGCCCGCGCCTCGGCTCCGTTTCTGCAGCCGGCTTCCCTCCTCTGATACCTGGGAGCTCTGCTGCACTCAGGCACCCCTGGTCTTTCTGTGACCCCGAGGGTCCTGAGACCACACTGTCCCGGGAGGATTCCACCCCCCGCTTAGCCACTGCAGCAACGTCCCTCAGCGGAGCCGACTTCTAAAAGGTCCGATTTTGTGCTCCGTGGCTCTATCACTTGCCAGAAGCGGCCGACGGAGGCCCCCTCCCCTGCCGTCTATCCTCCCGAATATCGCCTCGGATTCATTTCTCCACACGCCCTACCTTCTAGTAAGTGGTCGCTTCTCTGTTCAGAGAGTTGTTGCTACTCTCCTCTTTGATCTCCTGTTGAGTTCATAGGTGTTCAGAATGGTTTGATCCCTATTCAGCTGAATTGTTGAGACCAGAGGAAATCCAGGTCTCCTACTCCTCCGCCATCTTGCTCCGCCCCCGATCATCAGTTCCTTTATCTGTAAAGCGGTGACAGCATTCATTCATTTACTTACTTATCAACTATTTATTGAGTTTCCACTTTACTAGATAATATGCTAATTATTATTGGTGGAGAGCTAGAAATAGGACACTTTCTACTCTCAAGGACGTTGCACTCTAGATGAGAAGACAGAACTATAAATAAGCAATTGTAATGTAGGATGATAAATAGACTAGAGATATATAATAGGTGCCATAGGTACCTGTAAGCAGGCAAGTCACCTGGTACAGCTGGGGAACTAAAGGTGAATATCCTCACGAAGTGTTTGCTTGGTTGAGTGCAGAAGGAGCTGTTAAAATTGGCCAGGTGGGAGGATGAGAGGAATGAGATATTTTCCACGTGGAAGAGTATAGAGGGTTAATATTTTGAAATATTATCTAATGCATGTTTCTCTGTCTAGGACTCTTTTCCCCTGAAGCCTTTCCAACATTAAAATCAGATTTCAAAATAATAAAAATCCTCATGTATTAATGTTCTTAAAATTAATGTTACACATGGGCTTTGCTAACTTATTAGGATCAAAGTTGAATTATTTTAAGGAAAAGCATTTAGTGTCCTATTTTATTTTTAAGACATAGAAGGAAGAAAAAATCAGCATTTATTTATAAAGCACAAAATAAAGTAAGATTTGGGAATGATTCAGCTAATTTCATCATTTCAGAGTAGGCTGGACAGACTACAGTGATACGATGTGTTATGCCCTATCATTCATGGTGTCACTGTGTAAGAAAGATAAATTTATTTTACTATGTTCTCTACATTCTGTACATTTTCTATCATTGTACAAAATTTCTTATTGAAAGTCTACAGTCATAATTATTTATTGCCATAAGTATGTGGGTGTCAAAACCAATACATCTCAGTAATTCATTAAATCTATATCTAACAAAGTAACATTTGTTCGTATGCTTGTATGTATGTAAATCTTAAAAGTATATGGACTGTAAGATGAATTCTAATGTATTGTGCTCTAGACAGCTATAATCAATCTAAATATGTATTCTTTAAAAAAGACTTTAAGGTTTATTACCTAGGAAAGGGAGGAAAAGAACTCAGAAAGAATGAAGAATCAATTTTTTCTTAGCTTTGAATTTCATTATGTATTTTTTGGTAACTCCATAGCAGACAGTATCTAAAAGCAATTCTGAATTACAAGAGGCAAACACTTGAAAAGGAAAAATGCTTTGGAATATTAAGGCCTTTTCTTTGCATGTCAAATATAAAGCCTGGCTGAATCAGGGCATTGAGTTCTGTATCTTAAGTCACACAGAAGAGAAAAATGTAGATTGACAAAAAATAGTTTTCCACTATTCAGAGAGCAGATTAAGATTCTTCTGAATTAGGGAGGAGTCTGAGAATATTGGTCAGAATAGAAAGAACATTTAGATCAGTGTAGAAATTCTGCTACCATCCTCTGGCCTCTTCCAAGGGGAACCTTGGAGAAGGAGCAATGAAGTCCTAGATGGGTTTGGAGATCTGATTCAATACTGCAACCTACCCTAATGCTAGCAGAGTAGAGGTGGTGAGGATGAGAGTTGGAGTGCCCTCTCAAATCTCTCAGCTCCTGTGGGACATAAGGGAGGTCAAAAAGTTCCAGTGTGCCCAAGGAGAGTGCAGAAGATAGCTAAGGTGGGGGGTCCCCCTAACTGGGCTCAGAGGATTAGTAAAAAGAGTTTAATAGGGGTTAAATCAGCAGGAAAGATCATTAAGTACTAGCCTCCAACCCAATGACCACCATACTTTATCCATGCAGAGAACAGAGGTAAATGGGGTCATCAGCCAAGCAAGCTGAGGACAACCACCAAGACAAGGAGAAACAATCCTCCCATCAGCAGATGCTAGCAATAGAGGATGCCACTGGGACCAGATGCTTCTTTCCAAATATGAGGAGGGCGTATATCACTCTGGCAACAAGAGAAAGAAAGGTGATGGCTGAAAATTCTAGAAGTGTTCTTAAACCTAAAGATTGCATAAGATGCTTTCCTTAAAAAAAGATACTTAGCAGGGTTTGGACCAGCCCTTTGTCTTCTTACTTGTAAACTCCTGGGTGGTCATAGCCAGACCTCTCCTGCACTGGCACCATTCCTGCAGTAAGGACGCCCAGCATTCTCTTTCTCTAGACCAGACAGCTCCTTTACATTTAAATCCCATGTTACCCTCAACCTGTCCAAAAAGAAATTCTTTGCCTCTAAATCTCCTCATTTCAGTGAATGACAGACCCTTCTATCTAGGTGTCCAGACCCCTTACACTATACCCTGTCACTCCATTGTCAGTCAATCAATGACTACTCTTAACACATGCTTAAGAAATGCTCCCCCTTTTGTCCATCCCCTTTGCCTCTACCTCATTTCAAGCCGGATGTAAGATCATGTCTCATCTATATTATTAAAGAGTCTAATTGGTTTTCTTGATTTAAACCTTGCTCCCCACCCAGTATTCCCTAAAATATAGTCAGAATAATATTTTGCAAATTCAGTTCTGATTAAGTTACTCATGATTTAAACATTTTCCATTTTCAGCAACTCTGTTCTCAGGACAGACTTTAAACTCATTAGCTTGATAAAAAAGTCTGTGTGTGATATGGTCCTAACTAACTTTCCATTCTTATTTTATTGTTCACCATCTTAAACTGTTAGTTCTAAGAATGTTGAATATCTCATAGTTCCAGAATCTCTTGTTTTCTTGCATATACTATTTAAATTACTTGAAGCATTCCCCTGACCACCTTGCCCCACGCTCACAAATAAATGCTACGGGTTCTCATCTTTGAGCTTTGTTTGATATTTTCTTTCTTTCCTTTCCTTTTCCTTCCTTCCTTCCTTCCTTCATTCCATTCCATTCCATCCTTCCTCATTTTAACACATCAATTGGAATGAGCATTCTTAGGATGGAGTCTGGGACATATTTTTATATATATTCTCCTAAATGATAGAAAAAAAAGAAAACATAATTAGCCCTTGTCTTGGTTAATGTCACTACCAATCATCCTGCAACCAAATCAGAAACTAAGGTCTTGTTTTCCTTCTACCCTTTATGTTGAGTTCATCATGAAGTTTTACGAATTCTTTTTCCCAAACTCCCTTTTGATCCCACAATCTTTGTTCTAGTTCAGACGTTCACCATCATAGCACTGACCATTTAACAGTTCCCTTTGTTTCTGGCTTTGCTCTTCAAACTACCCAAAAGGGAAACCTAGTATTATTGCTTTACTATTTTAAAACTTCCCTGCTTCACTAGCTGTCCATTACCCATAGTCATACATACATGACATCAAGGACAGAAGACACCCCCCCACCCCGCCATTCTTTTTCTTTCTCCTTTTCCCTACAGAGTGACTTTTATCCCTGTGACTCATTCATTCCATGACTGGAAGTCTGTATCTCCTACTCTTCTTCACTCATTTTTCCCCATCCTCCCCTCTGGCAACCACCACTTTGTTCTCTGTATTTATGGGTCTGTTTCTGCTTTTTTTTTTTTTTTTTTTTGGATTTTACATGTAAGTGAAATCGTATAGTATTTGTCTTTCTTTGACTTATTTTATTTAGCATAATATCCTCTAGGTCTATCCATGTTGTTGACAATGGTAAGATCATATCCTTTTTTATGACTAGGTAATACTCTCTCTATATGCTGTATGTGTGTGTGTGTGTGTGTGTGTGTGTGTGTGTGTGTGTGTGTAAACCACATCTTTTTTATCCATCTATTGATGGACACTTGGGTTTCTTCCATATCTTTTCTGTTTTAAAAATTGCTTCAATAAAAATATAAGTTGCATATATCTTTCATAATTAGTGTTTTCATTTTTTGGGGGTAAATACCCAGTAGTGGAATTACTAAATCATATGGTGTTTCTATTTTTAGTTTTTTGAGAGACCTCTATACTAATTTCCACAGTGGCTGCACCAATAGTGCATGAGGGTTCTCCTTTCTCCACATCCCTGCCAACACTTGTCATCTCTTGTCTTTTTGATACTGCCTTTTCTGACTGACCAGGTGTAAGGATTATTTGGGTTTTTGGTATCAAATTATATAAGCTCTTTATATATTTTGGATATTAATCCCATATTGGATATATCATTTTCAAATATCTTCTTCTATCCAGTCAGTTGCCTTTTTGTTTTGTTGATGGTTTCCTTCATTGTGCAAAAGCTTTCTATTTTGCTATCTATAGTCCCAATAGTTCATTTTTGCTTTTGTTTCCTTTGCCTGAGGAGACATCTCTAGAAAAATGTTGCTAAGGCTGATGTCAAAGAGATTACCGCCTGTGTTTTCTTCTAGGGTTTTTATGGTTTCAGGTCTCACACTTAAGTATTTAATTCATTTTGAGTTTATTTTTGTGTATGGTATAAGAAAGCAGTCCAGTTTCATTCTTTTCTATGTAGCTGTCCAGTTTTCCCAGCACCATTTGAAGAGATTGTCTTTTCCCCATTGTATATTTTTGTCTCCTCTGATGTAGATTAATTGACCATGTAAGTGTGGGTTTATTTCTGGGTTCTCTATTGTCTTCCATTTGTCTGTGTGTCTGTTTTTGTGCCCATACCCATACTGTTTTAATTTTTACAGTTTCTTAGTATATCTTGAATTCTGGGCTTGATACCTCCAGCTTTGATCCTTCTCAATATTGCTTTTGTTCTTCAGGGTCTTTTGTGGTTTCATACAAATTTTAGGATTATTTGTTGTACTTCTGTGAAAATGCTATTGGTATTTTAGTAGGGATTGCACTGATTTTGTAGATTGCTTTGGGTAGTATGGACATTTCAAAATGTTTTAGCAATATTAATTCTTCCAGTCCATGAACATGGAATATATTTCCATTTGTTTGTGTCACCTTCAATTTTTTTCATCACTATTTTATAGTTTTCAGAGCACAGGTCTTTCTTCCTCAGTTAAGTTCATTTCTAGGTATATCATTCTTTTGGTGCTATTGTAAATGGAATTGTTTTCTTAATTTCTCTTTCTGCTACTTTGTTACCCCTTATTTCTTTGTGCTTACCTCATGTCTTATTACTTCCTCAAGACTCTCTGCTCCAGTCACACTAAACCAGAACACAACACACTTTCTGTAAAGAGCCAGATAGTAAATATTTAGGCTTTGTGGACAAAAGGGTTTTGTTACAATGATTCAGGCTCTGTCATTCTAACACAAAAGCAGCTGTAGACAATAACATAAAGGAATGGGCAGAGATGTATTCCCATAAAACTTTATGAGCACTGAAATTTTAATTTCATATAATTGTCATATGCTATGAAATACTATTCTTTTGATTTTTTTTTTGCACCATACATTTAAAAATCTAAAAAGCATGCTTAGCTCAGACTGCATGAAAATGGGTAGTAAGCCAGATTTGGGCCATAGGCTATAGTTTGCTGATCCTTGCACTAAGCCACTTTTAGAGCACTGAATGTGCTGTGAGGTATCAGGCACATGTTCTTTTTGGGGGGTTTTGTTTTGTTTTGTTTGTTTATTTTATTTGCCTGACATGGTCCTGTTGATTAGGCTGGAGAGCTATAACCTAAGTGGAGCTTAAATAGAAGTTAAACTTTGTCATCATCTCCTGTAAGGAGTTTCCTAATGCTTATACTCCAAACCAGGGAGAGGTTGATCACATCTTCTTTTATGACCTCAAATGCCTTGTAGACACTTCTATGAGAATATTTTGCATGCTTTATTGCAATTATTTGTTTAATTGTGTGTCTCTACCTTTCATTGAGGGTAATGGTTTATGTTTTATCTATTTTGATTTCTGGCTCCTTGGCACTTTTATTTTATGGGGTCATCATGGAAAAGAACAGTGGGGCGACAAAGTCCTGTTTTGCAGATAATCATGCCATGAGCAGGAAAAAATTCAATATGTGCAGTTAGAGAAACATCTTGGGAATAGAAAATAATCAAAATGAGAGATAAAATTTCTGAGTGCTATCTAAAATATAATTGACTAGTATGTGTATTAAAATATATATTCCTTTTAAATTATAGCAGAAAAACTCTTTGGAAGTTAAAATAAAAACAAAAGTTCACTTGTGCAAAAATAATTAAGTTGTGGTTTTTTATGTTTTTGCCCTTTGCATTTTATATTTCATCAAAAACTCATGGTTGGTTTTTGAAACTTACAGAAGTAAACAGAAGTAAGAAAGTAAATACAACCCCTTTGGTCTAGAGCTAAATTTTCATGTTATCAACTCAGAAAATAATTTCTCATTTTATAAATTGAATTTATTTTCAAGAAGTTGACAAGGGAGACAAAAGTCCAGAGACTTTCTGTGTTACTCTTTAATGGAGATGTTTCTCAATATATAATTCGGAGTAAAATATATGTAATTATGTAGAGAATTGCAACCTGTCAGGCAGACTGCTACACAATGTTTTGTTTGTAAAAATATGGATGCTCAAGGTGGACACCTGTTATACTAGCAAGTCGAGGGCCATGATTAAATGAATGTCAACTCCATTAAATTATTTGTAGGTAAAACATCTGAGAAGATTTTTTCTTGTTGACTACATGTGTAAAGTGATGGTTAAACTTTCTTATTATTTATAAGAGTTTTTCTTTTTTCCAATATTTTAGTGGAAGAGAGTTTTAGAAAAATGAAATGGATTTTGGCGAGGGTGGGGATTAAGATGACGGTGACCTTGTTTTGTGTTGCAGGTATCAGATTGATACTGCCTCTAAGAACTACGATTGATACTGCCTCTTAGAACTAAGTTATCAAATATGTTCCTCCTAATTTACAAGTTCCTTGAGGGCGAAGAGTGGGTCTTTCAAAAATCTTTTGCCCTCCTAACTAAATACCTAACATAGTAGAGCAGACTCTCATTGTGAAATTTGGGTCAGCAGCATGTTGGGAGCGAGAGTTTATGTTCTGAAATTTGCATATAAAGCAAAAATTGAACTTGTGAAAATACTCTTAAAAATATATGACTAACAAAAAACAGAAGGCAGACAGAACACCTTTCAATAATTCTGGCATAGTTGGTCTTTTCTGCAGCTTTAGAACAAATGAAGTACTTTGTTTGCATTTTAGGGGCCAAGTTGAACCCCCTAAAATGCACTCTGTATGTTTCTACGCTATCAGGATAGTTAATGTTTAATGTATGGAACTGAATTTCTCTAACTTAAATATGTATACAGTGTGACCTTCTACATGATAGGGGTTCAATGAATATTTGATGAATAATTGATTGAACAAATGAAAATGTTGCTTTTTCTAGAAGGTAACATAAAAAACAAAAATCTCTAATTTTTTAGCCTCTCTAGTACAGGGTATTTATTTGCAAGGTCAGTTCATGCTCTTTATAAAAAGGGTTGAAGTATTTGTTTAGAAGCCAGGTGTTATTCTGCAACTCATGAAAGCTGGGAGCTATGGTCCTCTAGAGATATGACCGGTAATAATAGCTGTAGATATGACCTCAGTTCTGCTGGCAGCTTTACAGCTGGGGGGCCACTAAATGCACATAATTAATCACATAATAATAAGCACATAAATAAAAAGCACATAATAATAAAAAGTAAAACCCCATAGATTATCCCTGCCTTACAGGAAACAGTGATATCTTCGCAGTTTTGTTAAGATGTCCATGTCCATCAAAGGGTACCAGATTGACACTTGTTAAATTAATAGTGCTTAAAAAATCTGACTTTTTCAGAATCCAGTGCAAGACAGTTGGTGTGCTGCCTTTGCCCAAAATAGGCTTGTAAAAGAAGTCCAGAAATGTACTATGAAATCTTAGTAGCTGGTAATTACCAATGCTGGTAATTTCTTTGTTATTATTCTGTGAAAGAGTTTCCAAACTCATTGAGTTTATTAAGGAAGTGATCGTCCCCATCTTGTTATTGAAGAAAATGATCTATTTTATGGGCAAGAGATGAGCAAGACTGGCAGTGAAGCCAAATAGCTCTGGAAAACCTATCATTAGGGAAGCCAACAGGATTTTTTTTTTCTCCCTGATGTAAAATCAGAAACAAAGTCTGAACAAAAGTTGTAATAAAGGTGGTAGTAGGCTAATGGTAACTTTAAAAAGAGTGTTTTGCCATGAAAACTTGCCTTCTCAATTATAATGATGGATTTACAAATATGAAGGTTATAGATGCCTATTCCACTCTTTTGAAGAAAAATAAATCACCATTATAAATAAGAAACTATCATTTTCCTTTGGGTGAATCATATTTTAGCCATGAAGTTTGTTTTTATTATCTTAAATGAAGTCTTTCACAACCTAAGTAGATTTTTTTTTTTTTTTGGGTGGAGATAGTTTTTGAAACTGTGGTTAACCTTGAAACAAGGAAATGATAATTTATAAGATATCTCTGCCTTCAAATAGGTTGATTCTGATTAAGGCAGAGACAAAGCTCAAAAAATTCAGCAGAAAAATAATTTATAGCAAAATGAAGTCATTATTTTGATTGGCATAAGTAGGTAAACTCTGATAAGGAAAAAGATATATTTGTTTCAGTTGGTTTTTCTTTTGGACAGATTATGCTTAGGGAAATATATATTCCCCATTTAGATATATTTGCTTGAGTTTCATGTAACTAATTTCCATAAAAGTAAAAATTTCACCCATATAATGGGAGAAAGAGATATACACACAATAAACATCATTTCCTTAATTTTTCAGTGTTATTTATCTTGTAATGGGGAATAAAAAATATGCAAAACACATAAAAATGTATAAATCATGAAGTCATTTCTGTAACTTGCATGAATCCTTTACATATATATCTCTTTTAGGATATAAAAGGATCATTTGGAAACTTAAGATAAAGTCTTTGCTGAACAAATTATAGAATCAATCACCTAGTAATAATAATATTTTATATTTATGTAGTGCTTTACAATTTACAAAGCACTTCCATATATGATATATACTGTGGTTTTAAGCAATATCTTTCCTTTTAATACAAATATATATACTAAAAGTTACCAAGGTAGCACAGGTGGGAGAATTGAAAAGAGAAAGCCAGTGAAAGAGGATGAAATGAGTTAGTCCAGAAGATAATAATATATTAGAGGTCATCTTAGAGGATTTCAAGGAGCAAGTCATCAACAATCTTCATATCAATTACAGGGAAGAATCAAGTGAGACTCAGACCAAAATTTGTCCATTAGATTTGGCAATTGAGGGGAAAATGTGGAGAACAGTAGAGAGAAATTGTGGGCAGAGGAGGATTGACTGTGAAGCTACTGGAGTCTAAGCATCTGACCACTCAAATGCATGTTCTCCTTTATATACTTAATCACAGGTTCATAGTTTAGAATCTGTCTTCTTAAAACTGGTCTCAAAACTGTATAAGCTTTAGGCCCTACAAAGCCTGGTCTATTCCTGATTTTAGAGATGGAAGCCTGATACAGTGCTTTGAGGTGTGCCTGAGACAGGAGAGGACGGGCTAGTGGGCATGAACCATTCTTTCAAGAAGCTTGTCTGGGGTCAGTGGAGTTGTGTACGTATACATAGCGCTGGCTTCAGGGGTGTGTGACCAGTACATGAACACAGGGACCCACACTCAGAAGTGTCCAACATTTGGGATTTAATGCTCTTCCATGGCTGTCTTGAGATTCTTGACAACTGTATCCTGTAGGCTCTCCTCCCCCACCACCCTCCTTCCGAGGAAAGGTTCTCTACAACTTGCTCCCCAACCATCTGGTGTTCCAGGGCCGCTTGGCCTCAGCATCCCTGCTGCCCTCTGCCTCTGAAAGGACTTGGGGCATGAGCACAAGAAGGGTCAGGGTTGGGTGTGTTCATCCTGCCATGACTTGGGGCTGGGCACGGTGACAGCTGTCCGCCCGCCCCTTGGGTTAGCAGCATCATGGAGTGGTTGGTGGGTGGCCAACCAGAGGCCATATGTCAGTGAGGACTACCCTATAGTTCATCTCAGATCCAACTACTCAGTGCTTCTCAGTGTGGAGGTTTTTTGATTGCAAGATTTCACCGGTTTGTGTGGCTTGGGGTGAGAGACTTGTAAGAAAGGGAGATGAGCGAGACTTTCCCAGATCCTGCCCCTCCCTAGAGGATAGTGCATGGGTCAGGAGCTAGTGCAAAGGGATGTTGGCAGTCATGAGACTAGAGGGAGCACAGATGCCACCTGTGGTAGGGTGGGCACCTGAGTGCCTGTGTTGGTCTCCACTTCAAGGCTCTGTGGCTGGAGGGGTCCTCTCTTCTTCCAGCTTTCCTGGTTCTGGCTGCTTTTTGTCTCTTCCCGCCTGCTGAAGTCTCCCGCTGGGGATGAGCCACAAAATATGAATCTTGTAATTTTGGTGATATCACATACAACTTAAATACTCTGATATTTGCATTTAAACCTGGCATTCACAACCTAAAGATGAATGGTAAAATGTATGCTAAGAATTTAACATTTTAATTTTACTATATTTAGAATGCCATTAAATAGCAAATAAGAAACAGCATCAGTTGACAGAGCACAGAAGGCATGAAAAATGCTTTGCATGTACCTTTAAGTGTACTTTTCCTCTCTGACAAAAGGCCATGTTTTCATTTTGCACTGGGTCTTGCAGATTTTGTAGCTGGTCTTGTGTGTGTATGTTGAGCACAAAGAGAAAAGTTGGAGACAGAGGAGAGTTGGGGAGAGCCATGTGCTTGATGTGCTACATTCGATTTTGATTAAGTTAGCTGTCATCACCTTTGATGGAAGCAGAGAGTTTTGCTGAACTTCCTGCTTAGGTCAGTCAGGTGTGTCTTGATTGGTAGAGCCTAGTTCATATGCCTGAGCCCTCACTGCCAGGGAGGCTGGGAGAGCATGCATGTCACGATTTCTGTTGCCTTCGTGCTAAGTAGTCTCTGTTTCATACTATGGGTCATAAAACTGGAACTTGTCCAAACCTAGGAGGAAGTTCAGATGCTACAGCAGAAACGGTAGGCACCTTACTCATATCCTTTGAACCTTACCACTTGGGTATGCCCTGGATGACTTTGACATCCAATTGCCAGTGCCTTTGTTTAAAGTCTATTTCCAGGGGCGCCTGGGTGGCTCAGTTGTTAAGCGTCTGCCTTCAGATCAGGTCATGGTCCCAGGGTCCTGGGATCGAGCCCCGCATCAGGCTCCCTGCCTGGCGGGAAGCCTGCTTCTCCCTCTCCCACTCCCCCTGCTTGTGTTCTTGCTCTCACTCTCTCTCTCTGTCAAATAAATAAATAAAATCTTAAAAAAAAATAAAGTCTATTTCCAAAGTGAATAAAAGGAGGCTCTGCTCTTTCCTGAGGCTGACCAGAAATGCTGAGGGGAGCTAAGTACCCAAGAAGAAGGCCTCAGCAAATGACTGACAGGAGCTACCTTCCTCGTCCCTCCCTCCTTGGGTGGGGTAACTAGAAGATGTGTGTTTTCTACCATTTCCCAGAACTGCCAAGTGGACTTCTTTAACAAGCCTATTTTGGGCAAAGGCAGCATGCCTAATGTCTCACTGGGGCAGTTGACTTGGTAACATATCCTTTACTGACTGCCTTCCCTTTTCGGATCCAACTCCTCTAACTTAGTAATGATTCCTTTATTTCCCAAATAACCACCTTGTACTTGAATCTTTTCTCAGGGTCAACTTCTGAAGGGATTCAAACTAAGATAGATGCTCAAAAGCCAAAAAGCCAAAAACAAAACAAAACAAAACAAATGTCTGCCTCTCCTCGTGATAGAAGCATGCATTTCTCTGCTTCAATAACAGCTCTGTGTGCACATTTCTTTAATCACACTAATCTCTCTGTAAGGTAATATTTGTCTAGCCAGTCCCTCGGTTAGACTCACAAGATCCAAGACCATGTACTTTCAGCTGTGTATCCCCAGTGTTGGTTGCAGAGGCTGATGTGATGGGTGTCCAGTAAATATCCGCCAATGCACAAGTGAGTGAGCTTATGAATGGCTCCGTGTTTACCCAAACATGATAGCTCATGAGAGATTTATATGAAAGATTTTCACCTCATTACTGTTATCTGAAATTCCGATTGAAGGGATTGTTATTACCTCTGTATTTTCCAATCTGCCCGATTTTATTTTCGGCCTGGTTGCTGTGTAGACGTAGGCATGTGATCAGCACTAATTCGTGTATATGAGGGTGTGCAAAGAACAATGCCCTACTGTGTTTTGTTTTGCTTTTTATTTGCTTGAAATTATGGGAAAATGTCTCCAAAATCTGTCTTCCACATGGCAAACTATATTAAGCAGACATGAAATAGGTGGCAAACCTTGTTTCTCTTACCTGATGGCCTCAAAAGTTTTTGAAAGATCCAGGAGCATGTGTCTTATCAGAGACTCAGACAAACGTATTGTTCTGTTCCATGAGTTTAAGCCTAGTATTTTCCATAGAGGTGTCCTTTAACATTTTTCTTACTGAGTTTTTATGCTGAATTTAAAGCCAGTGAAATATGCCAGTTCAGGGTTTCTCAAATCAGAGGATCTCTGTTTCCTGGAGAATAAGTTTGGCTCACAAGAGCTAATGCCACCCACATTCCAGAACCATACCAGAATGTAGGCACCAAGTGAATGCTGATGCATACCCTTTACCTTCCCTGAATAAAAACATCTTTGAAAGTGCATCAATTTGAAGGTCAAATCTGATTTCTTTATACTTTCCCTAGTTTTGTGCATAATCTTTTTTCTCTTTCTTAAAACAATGAACAGGAAACCATGCAGATGGCAGAGTGTGATAAAGGGGTTAAGCTCTTCATACTGAAGGAAGCAGTTGAGTTCTTCAGGCACTTCAATACAGGAGAATATGCTAAAGCAAGGAAAGCAAAATAGGCTTTTCATTGTTCCAAGTTAGAGATCTTTTCTAGTTTGAATAACGGAACAGGAAAATGTGAATGCCTGGATGGGCAGTAGGAGTATCTCTAAGATACTTATTCAGGAAATAAGCTGCTTAATTCTACCTACAATAGGAATCCCCTCTTTCATGTAACATAACATATTCACAGACCCCAGGGTTTAGGACTAGGGACTAAGACGTGGACACCTTTAGGGACCCTTATTACGTCTACCACAAGATGATTTATAAAACTACATAAAAATAGCAAAATAACATAAACTAAAACTGAGACTAATACAAGAAAGAAATTGAGAGGGGCATAAAATGGATCTAGAAATTAAGCCAACAGAAAAATGCACAGTAGCAAGATCCTATACATTATACTTTGAGTTCTAAGTCAGTGATTCTTAAACTCTGGGTTTAAATCATACTTCTGAATGCTGTAATTTTGGTGGCATTCTTCAGGGGATTAAAAGAATCAAAACAAGACTAATTCTGTCACCAATAATTATATAACAGTCACTGCCCAGTATAATTGTATCTCCCATTTTTATTAAAACAATCATAGTTAGAGAATCTGACTGCCCTGAAGCACAGTCACTGTTCACATAGAGCTGCTCAATGCTTTTGCCTTATTCTCCCATGAAATCATGGGGCACAGTTCTTGCCTGTTCCGTAAACATCTTCCTTTTGGTTCCAGCTTAATTTTTCCTTATGCCTCTCTCATCTTATTGCAGCAGATGAATCCCACTTTGCACATTATTAAACAATTTTCTCGGTCTAACATTCCATTTGATAAAAATGCCCATAACAGTCTACTCAACTGTAACCAAAAAAAAAAAAAAAAATCTAAATGCTGGTCAAAATAGGGGTATATACTATGCTATGCCAGAAGGTCAAAGCACACCAGTCCTAAGCTCTCTGTCTTTAAAGACAGGAGAGATACATCTGACCTGTCACATGACCCATAGCATGGCTAGGATAAAAACATTAGATTCTTCACAGAAGGCCAACTATTCCTGATAATAACTAATATTCCTAGTAAACTAATTTACTGTGTCTCTAATATACCTAAAACTCTTCGAAGTACCTTTCCATACTTTAACTGATTTAATCTGTATGAGGGGCTTGTTTCTATCCCCATTTCACCAATAAAGAAATTAAGGCACAAAGAGGCTACTTGACCTCCCCAAGTTCCCACAGTGAATACGTAGCAATCTGGGATTCGAACCCAGCTAGTCTGGCTTCGACTGTATGCTTTTACCATCAATAACATTGCTTCAAAAAACAAAACCAAAAATGCATCTCCACAATCCTCCTATAGATGACATTGTGCCAGGCTTTATATGAGGCTTACTGTTTTACATAACTCTATTTAACTGGATATTTTTACCAGTGGAAGGGGATTGAGAAATGATACCTCCATCATTGAGAATCTTATATTCTAGAAATTTTCTTTGCCTAGCATGCTCCCCTCTTCTCTTTCCTTCCCATTTCATTGGTTAACTCCTCCTAATGGAGATCTTAGAACGGGTATCACTTTTTTAGGAAGCTTCCAGTACTCTCCTGTTTCCATTATTTAATTGCATTTTTGTGTTACATGTTCAAATGAAGTACTCCTCTTTCCTTCACAGCATTCATTTTAGTTTGTAATTAATTTGTATGAATTTGATTGTAATTTATTTTAATATGTGTGTCTTTTACCAGACTGTAACATCCATGAAAGAAAGAACCCTGTCTACTGTTTGCTCCCCATTGCACCTCCTAGAAGTAGCACAGTCTCTGTCATGTGATAGGTGATTAATAGGCATTTGAATGTATGAAATCCTAGTTTCTGTGTACTTGTCCTTCATTTTACTTTTTATTAGAAGCCATTTTAGATCTCAAATTATAGGACTAGTTAATTTGGCTACAAAAATGATTTGAAAATATTTTACTTCTGAAATTCTGTATTTATTACATTTAGCAAAACATATTATTTACGGAGCTATAAGATGAAGAATGATATTGATCTTAGTACTACTCACTGTTCCTTGTACATACCCTTCTTGCCTCTCACTGTATCCTACTTCCTTAGCTAAATCACATTCCAATTAAATCCAATCTTTTGCCTCCACTGTCCTTCACCTGCAGAGTTGACCAATGCCGAGGAAAAACACAGCCTGTGATGACTGGTAATATCTTAAATCTATGATCCCAGCTAACTGTGCAATGAATGTTTTAGTAACTATATTGGGAAAAGAAAACCCACATGGGAGTGTGAATAGTACTGGTTTTTTAAAAATAAAAAAAAAAAGTTTACTTGAATTAGCAGGTACAAAGACTCTGAGAAAGGAGTTAAGTAGCCCAAGCTTCTAGAAGGTGTAAGCATGCTGATTTCTGAGCGTGCATTGATTTGAGTACCAATGCGGATCACCTTTTCTATTAATTTGTCAAAATCTGGCTTTAGCTGGGAAAGTGTAGCTGTGATTATGTTAAGGCTCCAATACACAAACCTCTGTACAGTGAGTCCTGGAGCCCTGTGAGGGGAGAGGTCCACCTCCTGATGCATCAAATGTTGATTGACTTTTCGCTAGGGAAGTCCTTCCCTGTATTTGGCCTGTTGATAAAAGTCTGCATGAGCTTTGGGAGTCTGGTTAGAGTTGCACAGAAGGGGAAAGGCAGAAAAATCTTGGGTGAGGGACTAGGAAAGAGAATGAAGGCATCAAGAAAACTGGATTTTGGGTTTTAGAGGATGACCAAAATAGATGAAAATTGCAATGTACTTAGAATTCAAAATGAAGTGATTTTCTCAGTGTTTCTTTGTAAAATGTAGCTCGTATTTTTATCAAAGTAATACATATTCATAGTTGTTCTTTAAAAAAAAAAAAAAACAAGTTTGTGAAAAACAGTGATTTGCCTGCCTTGCTTCTGCCCACCTGGAAGTCAGCCTTTCTGGAGGCCACCACTTTTGACTCTATGAACTGTTTCTTTTTGCTTTATTTCTAATTAATATGCTCATGTTATTTATTTTTCAACCTCAGGCATTTTATTAAATCCAACTCTGAAAGAGAAACAATTAGCCTTCTTACCCCCACACTCCCACCTACACACAACTTTGCTTTTTTCTCATTTTTCCAAATAGAGTCATTCTGCAATTTGGGGTTAAGTCAGTATTGCAGTGTTTACGTAATCGGGACTGTGAGTGGGCATTTTGTGTACGCTTAAAACAATATTTTTATTTATTTCATCCAATTCCCTACGGTTACAATTTTTTAAATGTTTTACTTTAAGCTTCTAAGTTTAACTTATACATTTTAATATTCTATCCATAGTCTGTTGGTATTAGTAGTCATTTATAAGGGGACTTTCATTGATGTTTGGTTCCTTTTACAAATTTAGTTCAACCAAATCCTGTAAAGAGCTTTAAATTTTATTTTCTATTTAATATTTTTAAGTATTTTGTTTTGCCAACTAATAAACCAAACTGAGAACTTAATCCTAATAAATCTAGCAAATTTATAAATATGGTGATTCCCGAGTTATCCTAACCACTCCAACACGTCTGATATATTTTCTAAAATTTTCTTATACTTTCCATCTAAAAATCTTAAGACACAATAAAATATTCCAGAATATTAGGATTCATCTGTTGGATTGATCTTGGAATGTCAAATTCTTAAATACCAAATTAAACCAAAGGTATTGACATATTTGCTATGGGCTAAATGTAATATTTTATAGTTTAAGCTTCCCAGAGTTAAAGACTGTAACACTAAGGAAACAATAACTTCTTTCCCATCTCAGTGGACTATGCTGACCAAGGTCAAAGCCTAAAGTTGTTATTTTTTTGAGGTAAGCCCTTAAAAAAAGAGTTGATTGGGGCGCCTGGGTGGCTCAATTGTTAAGCCACTGCCCTCAGCTCAGGTCATGATCCCCGGGTCCTGGGATCAAGCCCCACATCGGGCTCCCTGCTCAGCGGGAAGCCTGCTTCTCCCTCTCCCACTCCCCCTGCTTGTGTTCCCTCTCTCGCTGTGTCTCTCTCTGTCAAATAAATAAATAAAATCTTAAAAGAAAAAAAAGAGTTGCTCTTCTGATACATGTGCCTGGGATTCCAGCAACTATTTACTTAATTTTTAAGTTTAATTTGAGTCTGAATCCTTGTTTCTCCATGCCCCCACAATCAGGTGGTTTCATCACTTCATTGCATCATTCTGCTGGATAATTATTAGTTCTTAATTAAATTAAAAGAATTAAATTCTAGTTAAAAAATTAAAAGTATTTTAATATTCTTTAAGTTTGCTGAGGTCACAATATCTACAGATGTATAAATGACATCCAATTTTATTTAGTTATTTTTTTCTTTTAATTTTTATTAGTAAAGGATAGTTGACATATAATGTTATATTAGTTTCAGGTATGAAACAATGATTCCATAATCCTATATATTATGGAATGCTCACCATAGTGTAGTTACCATCTGTCACTATACAACATTTTTATAATATTATTGACTATATTTCCTATGCTGTCCTTTCATCCCCATGACTTAGTTATTTTATAACAGGAAGTTTGTATTTCTTAATCCCCTTCACCTATTTCACCCCGTTTAGTTTTATTTTATATACCTCTCATGTTTTGATGTCATTCTAAATGACAATCACCATGTAAATATTACTCTAGAACCACCTCATGTTCTATTATTTCATTTCCTATCTTGAAAATATTATTCATTATTTTTGCTTTTGCTTTGTTATTTTGTTCCCACTATAGTTTATAGACTCAAAGATAGCCTTTTTTTTGTTTTATATGTTAACATATCTAAAATCAGAACTCCAAAAATGAAAGTTTAGAAATATCTTGATCAATTTACTTTGTTTGTATTTCTTCTTTATATATAATCAGTGTGCTATAAATCCATGTCTACCTAAGTCTAAATTTCAATACATATAAAATAAAAAATTAGTCACACTTGATTGGTCAACCATTTCTTTCTTAGTAGTATGTAAAATGATGGTACATTTTAGAATCTAGGATGTCTTAGATTTCATGAAATAGACTGTCATTTTTTTTTAAGGATTTTTTATTTATTTGACAGAGAGAGACACAGCGAGAGAGGGAACACAAGCAGGGGGAGTGGAAGAGGGAGAAGCAGGCTTCCTGCCAAACAGGGAGCCCGATATGGGACTCGATCCCAGGACCCTGGGATCATGACCTGAGCCAAAGGCAGAGGCTTAATGACTGAGCCACCCAGGCGCCCGAAATATACTGTCATTTATTTATTCTAAAACTCTCTGAAAGAAGTGTAAAATTCCTTTTGGTATTGCGAAGCACATCAGGTCATAATCTGGCATTTCTCCATGTTCTAGTCTGGTCTCCTTGTTCTCAGAGTCTCTTGTTACTGTAGAACTTCTTTCTCTCTCCTCTCTTGAATCCCCTAGTCCTGGGATCTCCTATCTCCTTTCTTGGGTTATTCCCTCATATGGCAGAGCTCACTCTTGAGATCTTGAATTTCTGGAAAATATTTTAGCCTCACTTCATTTAATAATAATAGTTTTTATTAGCAGCAGTAGTAGTTTTTTCTGTGTGGGTTGCCTTTAAAATAAAATTCTTTCTTTTTTTCAGCAACATTTGTCATTTAGATGAGGCTTATTCTAGATTGATCCCCAGTTTTTCTTGTTTCCTATTTTCTACTTTTTTGTCTGTTTTTCTGTTTTCAAATAGATTTTCTCAAACTTATCTTTTAAACCTTCAATTGAATTTTTAATTTTTGCTATTCTGTTTAATTTCCAAGGGTTCTCTCTTGCTTTTCAAATGTTCCTTCAAAAAATTGTATTACTTCCTGGTCCTCTTATTTATTTTATAATGTTTATTTTATTATAGAGGTTTCTTCTGCTACCTGTATCCTTCCTGTTTCATCCACGTTCCTGTTTGTTTATTTGTTTTGCTCTCTTTCACATTAAATGCTTTCTTCAAGGTCAGGATCCTGGGTTGTCCAATTTGCCCAGAGAGAAATCCTCCAACCCTTGTCTGGGGGGCTATAAGCCCATTGCCAGCGATCAGTGAGCTAAGTGGGGGAAGGAGGGGAATGGGTTTGATTAATCCCATATTTTATTATGGTGTTGTACCTCTGCCCAACCCTGTCTCTGGGTCTCAGGCTAGAGGCTCTCAGAGAAAAAGCCTCTGCCTTTAGCCTGGATTGTAGGGAGGATATGGCCTGAGTTAATGGGTGAAGACCTGGTGCTTCTGCTGGGATGTTTAAGTAGGGGAGAAAGGCTCAAAATACACTTTAATAAGTGAGCGGAAATTTTAAAGACAACTATTACAAGAAGGAAAACAAGATCCAGTTATGTGAACCTTCTTTCCTATCCTTTTTCATTCACTCAACAAGCATTAAGTATTTACTTTGCGCTTGTAAAAGACAACCCAAATACAGCAATCATCCAGAAGCCAGTCACAATTTCTATTTCAAGAGCTTAGAGACAAGCCCAGAAAACTTTCTAGAAATCCTTATGTAATTAATC
The DNA here is from genome assembly GCF_003265705.2 of Callorhinus ursinus. Taxonomy (NCBI): domain Eukaryota; kingdom Metazoa; phylum Chordata; class Mammalia; order Carnivora; family Otariidae; genus Callorhinus; species Callorhinus ursinus. The sequence continues at coordinate 37,719,913 of NW_027397073.1, forward strand.
AGTTAGCTAAGTACATTTGCATTAAGCGCTGTGGCGCAAAAGACAGTGTCCTGAGAGTATATAAGTGGAGGAAGACCATGTTCTGATGCTTGAGTGTATGTGTAGGACCAAGAGTTAACTAGACAAGGTTGGGAGACTAGAGATAGCATGGGGGCAGGAGGACATTCCAGACAGAGGGAATTCAGGATGTTTAAAGGACTTACGGTCTAGAAATTGGAAGACAGTGGGCTTACTTAGGAATGGAAAGGAAGCCTGTGTGGCTGGAATACAGTGAACCAGCCGGAGAAAAGCGGCAGGGGAAGGAGAGAGGTAGGTGGGGCACTATATGCAGATCCGCCAAAGCCAGGCTAAAGAATCTGGGAGGGACTTGATCCAGTCTGTTTTTAAAAAAAGACTACTGTCCTTGGCTGATGGAGAATTTATTGAAGGGAGAACATTTAACTGCTATGTGGGTGTAAAATTATATCATCTTATCAATAAATGATGGCAAAATAAATACAGAGCCTATAAAAATTCATAGTCTGTTAATTCAACTTCTACAATTATGTCTAAAAGACATGGAGATATATACACATACATATTCATAATTGTTTACAAAAATGAAACATTAGTAACAATTCAAAAATCAAATAACTGTAGCAACAATAACTACATGTAATTGTTCGCTGTTTATAGCTATTTTTGTATATTAACTTTTAAACTTCCTTATAATTTTTAGAGATAGGTAATATTAATATTCCAGTTTACAGAGAAAGCACTGAGTGGTTACGTATCTTTTCCAAGGTCACAGAGATGGTGGGTAGGAGACCTGGGGTTCTGGCTGAGGCTGGTGAACCCAGAGCCTGGGCTTTTTACCACTACATGAAATTACCAAGTGGCAACCAGCTAAGCAGCGAGCAGACCAGAAGATGGAATATTCTACAGTGAATATTGTGGAATGGAGTCCTCAAAGAATATTTCGTGACTTGGGTAAAATGTTTATAACATAGTATTTAGTGAAAGAAGTCAAGACACAAAATTGACTATGTATGCTTTATGATCATGTACAATAAAAGGTACATACAACTGTGGCAGGATTATAATCTGTATCAGGCTTAATTCTTTTGAATCTTCCTCTCCTTCCTGGATCATAGAATTCTCTCCTTCTCACTTGAGGGGGCCTTTTTCCAAGCCTGTTTCGCATGGTAGGCATAGATCACCCACATCAGGAACAGCTCTAAAGACTGTAAATCTCAAAGACGGAAGTTGCAAGCTAATGATGTGCCGCATAAAAATATTCACAGGCTTGCTCGAGGAGCAGGTTTTTCTACTCCCTGAAAGACTTTGAGCTGCGAAGAGGAGGAAGCAGCCGGAGAGAACAAGCAGATGGGAGGAAGGAACTGAAAGACCTCCATCCCTGGGGAGGAAAATAGAGCTTTCCTTTGCAACTGCCAGGCAAGTGTAGACACTGACTTCAAGCCAAATAGTCCTCTTGTTGCTAATTCAGGAATGTCACGATTACCGGCATAGTGCCTCTGGGCATCTTCCTTCATCCAACTGCTACCTGCAAACCGTCCCCTGATGGGAAATCTGGAAACCTGTAGGGGATTTAGATGTCCAGCAAAGGTGATAGCTGGACTAGACTTCGAACTGGGACAAGAGCTAACGTACATCTCCTAATACAGAGGCCATAGAAACAAAGCAGAGGAAATACAGCAGAATGTCAGCCAGGCTCATATGTCAATGGTAATGTTACTCTCTTTAAACTTAATTGTATTCTCATGATATCCTATAATGTGTAATATTTATAACCAGAGAAAATTTTGAAATGAAGGAAAGAAAACTTGGAATCTTCATCAGGATATGCACCTGATATGTGGCAACTTCATCTTCACACTGGGTTTGTCCATGACGGCCCCTGCAGTGTTGCTAAGAGTTCTCTTGCAAAGTCCGTCTGCGTTCAGTACAATTTATAAAGCAATTCAAAGGCCCGGAGCATTTCCGTGTAAGGCACTGGCATTGATGATTTTGCTTGGACACCCAAAGACATAGTCCAGAATGAGAGGAGCAATCTGAGGGGATCCTAACTTCAAGAGAGGATGAAATTAGAATTTTGGGGGCTGTGTTGTACTTTGTACTGCTGGCCTGAATCTTGTCCATAAGAACAGAAATTCCATTATTTTATCCAATCCCAAGACTGTATTTGGTGCATAGTTGTCGCTCCATAAACATTGGTCGACTGAGTAAAAACCTAGACCCCATTTATCTACAGGGAAAGCAAGGTTTTCCCCCATGGTATTGTAGAGGTCAGCAAAGGTAAATATAACTTGGAACTTCTGACCTGTGATTGGGTTCCATGCAGAGGACCGCAAGGCAGGGCGCTAGTCCATTCCCCATGTTGTAGGCCAAAAGGCTGTTTCCTAGAGGGATATGGCCCCTCACATGAGTTTTCAAGGTTAAAGAAGAATTAGCCAATTAAAACAAAGTGGATTAGAAGGTGTCTAAAGTCTTGTGGCTGGGGAGTGTGAGATTTGGGGGCGAATTAAGAAAAAGATATGACCATGAAGTGGTAGTAAAGCATACAACTTTATGGGCAACACTGACAGGTTCAGGTTCAGGGCAGAATCCTTCACAGCAGAAGTCTGTCCGAAGGCTTTGGCACTGGGGTTGCTAGTCTGAAGCAGGAGGAGGGCAAGGAAACTTGGTGTGGGGAAGGGGCAGGAGAGTGCGGGTGGAGCGTTGGCCAGGGGACTTCCCACCTGGGATCCAGGCTTCCTAGAGCTCCAAAGGGCAGCAGCAGCTTGGGATCTTTATGGCCCAGGGTTTATTTATTGCTAGCAGCCGTGAGGTGAGGTTTGGGGGTATGCAAAGCAGGCAGGCTGTAAATGGCTAAAAATCTGCTTGTTTGGGCTATTTTTAAAATAAATGGATGTATAAAAATTGGAGTTTGGCACTAGTCAGCTTATGAGCTAACAGATCTCAGTCTGTTGGGAAGAAGTAAACAACCTAGGAGTCAGTACACAGAGGCCGGCTCTGGCTCATTTAGAGAGCAGGCTCTGCGGGCTGCCTGGTGGATGCAAGCCGTTGGGAGTCCTTGGTAGAGTCGGCCGTGGAGCCGGCGGAGCAGGGCAAGAAGTAAGCATGGAGGAGGCTTGTGGGTCATTCTAAGAAGGTTGAACTCTAGGCTAAATGCAATTTGGGGGTCATTGAAAGAATTTAATAGTCTCTAACCATCTGCACTGCGTAAAGTTCCCCTCATGTGAATAAATTAGGTACCTCGAGTTGAAAATACTGCCCCAGAGACTTGCTACTCCAAATGTGGTGTTGGGACCAGCACGATGGGTACTGCCTGAGAGCTTCTGGTAAATGCAAAATATCGTGTCCTACTCCAGCCTTGGGTTGTTTTTTGTTTTGTTTTTTTATTCCAGTATAATTAACATACCCATGTTATGTTAGTTGCAGGTGTACAGTATAGCGATTCGGCAGCTCTGTCTCACCCATCCCCCACCAACCTACCCTCTAGTAACCATCTCTTGTTCTCTACGGTCAAGAGTCTGTTTTCTCATTTGTCTCTTTTTTTTCTTTGTTTTGTTTCCTAAATACGGCATATGAGTGCAATCATGTGGTATTTGTCTCCCTCTGACTGACTTATTTCACTAGCATGATAGCCCCGGCTCCCATCCACGTCGCTGCAAATGGCAAGATCTCATTCTTTTTTATGTCCAGCCTCGTGTTTTAAACGACGTACAGGATGGATTCCTGGGCACATTTACACTTTGAGAATCACTGGTCTAGAGGAAACGGCCGTAGATTTACCTTTCCACTTCAAATACAGAATTATTCAGAAGCGGTTCTCTCTCACTAATCTTTAGTTCCTTCCAAGTTGCATATGTAAAAATATTTAAATGGCAAGGCTTGTGATAAAAAACAGCAATAACCCAACCACTCTCCCATTCTGGTTGCCCAAGGGCAATCACTTTCCACTTTTGGGGGGTAATTATTTCATTCCTAGGAACATGTTTATACTTATATTTTTTAGTATTAGGCTTTATCTACCCATTTTTCACTATAAAAGATGAGTATTTAGTATGCTTTCACCTCTGCCTTTCACCCTGCATAATAAAAATTCTCCCTTATCTTTAATTAGAATTATAGTTTTTATTTAAATCACTATCCAGTGTTTATATCGATATGGTTATGAAAATCCTATTTACAATTGAGTTTAGCATGATATCATTTTCTTTCTTGCACAACTTTTCATTATTTTCTTGGAGTTTTATTTTTCCACAAAGGATTATTCATGCATCCACTACCCTTTGTCCTAAGTATAAAATTTCTCAAACAAATGATATATTCTCTGTCTCTTTTCTGGTTTAGAGTCACCTGACATGCCCTAACCCAACCTGTTTGCTCTCGGAGCCCACTATACAGCCCTTAGCCTTAAAATCCTCTCAAAACCATCTTGGGAACCCCCTCCATTTGTCTCTTATGCTGGGTTATTTTTCTTCAAGTCTCACATCTCCCTTTTATTTGTTCACTCCATCATTTTGGTGACCCTTGTCATCCTATGGATGCATATGAAATGACATGTTTGAAATTTCACGTCTTTATTCTACCCTAACCCTTAATTAGTAGTTCATGCTTCTACACTCCTCTGCCCAGAAGCTTTTAGAGTCTTCTTTCTGTCCTCACTCAAGTTCCCATAATTACAATCCTATGCTTTGCTGTGGATCTAGCTCTATCTATATAATTGGAGACTCAGAGGGCCCGTGTATTTGTTTCGTAAGTCTGCGGTAACAAAGCACTACAAAGTGTGGGGCTTAAACAACAATTTGTTGTTTCACAGCTTTGGGGGCTGGAAGTCTGAGATCAGAATATGGGTATGGCTGGTTCCTTCTGAGGGCTGTGAGGGAGAATCTCTTCCGTTTCTCTGTCTTAGCTTCTTGGCGGTCTTTGGCACTCCTCAGCTTGTAGATGATTCACCCAAATTTCTGCCTTCGTCTTAAAATGGCCTTCTCACTGTGTGCATCTGTATTGGTGTCCAAATTTCCCCTTTTTGTAAAGACACCAGTCATAATGGATTAAGGCCCACTCTCGTGATGTCATCTTAACATGATTACATCTTCCAAGACTGTATTTCCAAATAAGGTCACATTCTGAGGGTTAGGACTTCAACATCTTTTGGAAGGACACAGTTTAATCCATAACGGCTCCTTTGAACTAGAAATTCAGTTCTTTCAGTTCTAGGAAATTTTCTTGAATTTTTTCATTGAAAACTTTCCTGTCTTTTGTTATGTTCTTCTTTGGAATATTTGTTATTTGGATCATGGGACTTGTGAAGTAATCCTCTAATTATATTAACTTTCCCTCTATTTTCTGTGTCTTAATTTTAAAGTCTGTATCTTCCAAACTTTTTATTTAATTTTTTATGTTTTTTTTATCATATACAAACTCACAATACCCCGTCCACCCACACATTGTCTACTTCTGTGCGTATAAATTCCAAGAGTTCTTTTTCGTTCTCTGAATATTACTTTTTACTATCATCCTGCTTTCGTTTCGAGATGGCACTGTATTTCCTTTTTTCTCTGATAATATTAAAGATCTGATTTGAAGTTTTCTTTACCCACTGTTGTTTGTTTCCTCACTTTTCATTTCTTTCTCTGTCTTGGTCTATTCTCTTTTCATTACTTCTTAAACATTTCCTCATATTTAGGAGTAGGGAATACAAAGCTGAATTGACGCACTCTGCGTGTCTCCTGGGCTTGTTAATTGGTACACGTCAGTCTTGGATGGTCTGAGACATTCTGAGCGTTCAGTGAGGAAAGGAAGAAAAGATTTAGTTTCTCTGTTTTCATATCTTCCACACCTCAGTTATATCTGGTGTCTGTTCTTTTGTGGTAGCTCATACCTAAAGATGTCTCTGCCTCCCAATGAACCATACCTCCTAGTATTCACATGTTCAGATCACACATTTGTCTCGAATCTGGACAGGCCCTGTGACTCTCTTCTGACCAACCTAATGTGGGAGAAGTGATGCTGCGTGACTTCCAACTGTATGTCATAGACTCTTTGTACTTTCCTCCGGGTTTCTCAGAATGCTTGCTTTAGAAGAAGCCAGCCTCCGTGGATGAATTTCAACTCACCAGAGACTGCCAAGCTGTGATGAAGACAAACTGGCTCCACGGAGAGGCTATGTGTAAAGAAGAACATCTGGTCATTTGCTGCCTGTTCCAGTCATCCCAGCTGAAGAGCCAGGCATGAGAGTAAGCACTTCATCTTGAACAGCCAACTCATCCAAGCCTTTGGAGACTCCAGCCCAGCCACCATCTGTTCATAACTGTATTAGAGAACTATAGTGGGGATTGTCCAACTGGGCCCAGTCAGCCCATAGGTATAATAGTAGGTATAATAATAGATGATTATTTTATGTTACTTACATTGGGGGAAATGATTTGTTACATGCCAGTAGATTACAGAAACCTCTCCCTTTCAACAAGACCCCTGTGTTATTCCCTTCCAAAGACATGTCTCCAATTTTCTGTTGAGGTGAAACAGAGCTAGTTCCTTAGATATACAGAGTAAGGGTGAGCACCTGAGAGTCTAGCTGCTCCTTAAAATGGTACTTGAATTCATTCACTGAATGAATGATCCCCCACTTTCCAACCACGCCATGACTCTCATAGCAATCAATTTCTGAACCATTTTGATGTTCTATCATTATTTCAGGTTACTTAGTGCACAGTTTCTACCACGGAAGCTTAGAACTCATGTTTCTCAAGTTTTCTAAGCAACTACCCCGTAACCATCTGCTTTCTGGCTTCCAAAATTCTGTTTCAGTTATTCTCCTGTTCTTTTTGTCTTTGTGGTTTTATGGCTTTTAAGGATTACTTTGTTTTGGTGGAGGATCTCTAATCAAAGGTCTCCAGAAACCACTTCATTTAAGGGCACTACTCAAAGCAGAACATTGTAAACAAAATGAATAGGGACTTCAAACAGATTAACACTCATTACTTACAAAGAGGTAAGTTTGAAGGACCACTTTAAAATTTGGGACATTACGTTCAGCAACTGGAGTTCCCTGAAGGACTAGCCCAGGTACCTTTCTAAGTTCATACTTATAAGTGGTAATACACAGACAGGCCAAGAAGTGCTTAAAAGCAACCTGCCAGGGATTCTGAATAAATATTACTTGAATCTATAATAAGACTTCAGAGGGATTCAATATGGCTCCTCTTTCCCTCAATGCCTTTTTCTTCCCCTGACCTGTTCTGCTGCACTGTGGTTCTGTAATTCATATACAATAAAGTCATATTCAGAAGTAGTTTGCTACAATAGTTTTGTTACAACTCATTATGGAAGTATTTTTTTTTTCTGTCATAAGTAACAAAAATAACGACTCCCAACTTCTTTTAAGATGAGTCACATTTGGGCACCTGGGTTGCTCAGTTGGTTAAGCGGCTGCCTTCGGCTCGGGTGATGATCCTGGAGTCCTGGGATCAAGTCCCGCATCCGGCTCCCTGCTCAGTGGGGAGTCTGCTTCTCCCTCTGACCCTCCCCCATCTCGTGCTCTCTCTCTCTCATTCTCTCTCTCAAATAAATAACTAAAATCTTAAAAAAAAAAAAAAAAGATGAGTCACATTTTTTGAGAACATAGCCAGGTACTGTTAAATTTTTAAAAATATCTCATTTTGCTTATAAAAGCAATACGACTTCTGTAAAAAGCAAGTGGTTCAAGAGAGCAAGGAAGCTTGGGGAAGTTTTGAAGGACAAAGGTAGCAAATGATTTAAGCAACATCAATCTCTTAGGGTTTCCCTTTAATTTTTATGTCTGAACATATAGTTTTAGTTTACTCAAGGCCTTAATATGATTTAATAAGAAATCCACAGACAGACCTTTACTTTTAAATGTAGTATAACAGGGTAATCATGAGGCTTTAATTTCAAGTTAATTATCATAATATGCTTGTAGCATTCATAAAAATCCTCTGGAATCTCCAGGGAATGAAAGTATTACATTCTGCTGCCCCCTGGCAGACATTTTGTTTACTGAATAATGTGAACTGCCCTAAGGAAAATGAAAACAAGATAGAAGCTGCCCTGTCTGTATGCCTCCATGGGAGATAGACTATTCTTTTCGGTGTTTATCGTCCTATGAGCAAATATTATCTCTCGTTGAAATTTGTTTGAATGAGGATTTTGCTGAAGCAGAACCAGCTCATCTAAATTCTTGGCTTCACTTTCTCTTAAGTGGGAATAGTTCATATTAAATGAATTTCAAAAGAGGATAAGCGTTATAAATAAATAATTAAAGAGAAATCCTACCATCACCGTTTTAGGTACTTTATTATGAACCAAAACTATGAATCATGAACTAACTACGTTGCTGTCAGAACATAGAAGAAATAATGTGTGATCTGCAAACCCTCGACATGAGAGTCAAATCCACGTGATTAAAAATCTGTAGAAGATTTCCAAAGCAGGAGCAAAATAAAATATGAAGTGAATTCATACTTCTGTTTCCTCTTGCTTTTTTTGAGAGTAGAAGAAGCAGTGAGCTACCTTAATGGTGACAGAGGAGTAGAAATTTTCAAAGTCCTTGAGAGTTGTTTCAACAGACAGATTTGTGGGGAATACTTACCAAGAAGTCAAGTGGGCATTTCAGTGTTGTCCAGAGGGTTCTGGAGCTGGGAGGTGAGGAAATGTTAAGGGAGATCAGAGAGGGATCAAATTTGAGTATCAGCCAGTTACTGCTGTTGCCTGCTCTGCTCCCCCAGGATTTTTACTGACTTCCAGATAGGATAGAATAGTTTCCTTTTAGGTTTTATTTCATATGATCAGGTTTTCTTCCAAATTTATTGAATCCAAAACTCTGGGATCAACCAGGGAATCTCCATTTTAATATTTTTAGGTGATATTTAGGCAGAAATGGATCTTGGTGAAACAATTTTTGTTATATTGCCTGTTTTCAACTGTATTGTCTCTTGGAATTTGATGGTAAAGAATATCCATATGATGCCGTGTTGTAGGCAGTGGCAAATTTCCTAGATTCTTCTCATGGCTCCTTGGACAAATACCAGATATGAATCCCATATGAGTACACTCAATGTAAGATCTGCCTGTGTTTTTTTGTTTGTTTGTTTTTAATTTTATCATATTATGTAAATCACCATAGATTACATCATTGGTTTTTGATGTAGTGTTCCATGATTCATTGTTTGCGTATAACACCCAGTGCTCCATTCAGTACATGCCCTCTTTAATACCCATCACCAGGCTAACCCATCCCCCCACCCCCCTCCTCTCTAGAACCCTCAGTTTGTTTCTCAGAGTCCATAGGCTCTCATGGTTCATCTCCCCCTCCGAATTACCCCCTTCATTTTTCCCTTCCTGCTATCTTCTTCTTTTTTTAACATATAATGTATTATTTGTTTCAGAGGTACAGGTCTGTGATTCAACAGTCTTGCACACTTCACAGTGCTCACCATAGTACATACCCTCCCCAATGTCTATCACCCAGCCACCCCATCCCTCCCACCCCCCAGCACTCCAGCACCCCTGTGTTTAAAAAAAAAAAAAAGTAATTGGAAGGGCCATGTAAGATTCTTCCTTTAATGAAAGTTTCTGAGAGATTTGGCCTGAGTTTTTATTCCAGGACCAGCATTGTTACCCTTAGCAATCTTTTTGTTTATGAAGTTCTATGGACTGCTCTCAGATTACTGAAAATAGGTTAGAGGGATTAGTACCAAAATTCTCAAATACTTCTTTTTGTGCAGCTAGCCCTGAGTTAAATGATTTCTGCCTACATACAAATGTAGGCACCCCTACCCAAATATGTTTGATGTATATGTATTTCATTTTCTGTGTCAGTGCTTTTCTATTTACACTGAATTATGTGTTGCATTTTTGTTATTTAGGGTTTTTTGTTATTTGTTTATTATTATGCATTATATTTTTTTCTGTATTTTGTAATATGTTTCTTGGAGAAGACATTTACTGAGGAAGGAGGCTAAAAAAGATCTCTGAAAACACATTCCAATTCTCAGACACAATGATTAAATGATAACTTGCAATTCTTATGAACTAGAATATTCCTGGCAATTCCATGGATTCTAAATAAGTAATAGGAAACATCTTTAATAAATTATTTTTTATTTTGTATTAATAGATTTTATTTGGTTATAGCAGTTTTAAGTTTACTGAAAAATTGCACAGAAAGTTCCCATAAGCCTCCTATATACCTTTTCCTTCTATGGTTTCCCCTATTATAAACAGCTTATAGTATATATGTGGTACATTTGGTATAATTGATAACCTAATATTGATAGGTTATTAAGATAATAGACCTATTATCTTAGGTCCATAGTGTACATTAAGTTTCACTCTTTGTGTTGTACAGTTTACAGCTTTTGAAAAATGTACCATGCCACATATTTACCATTAGAGTCTTGTGCAGAAGAGTTTCACGGCCCTAAAAATCTCCTGTGCTTCACTTAATTCATCCCTTCCTTCCTTCTTCCCTCAAAATCCCTGGTAACCATTGATCCTTTTACTGACTATATAGTTTTGCCTTTTCTAGAATGTCATGTAGTTGGAATCATACAGTACTAGCCTTTTGGAACTGGCATCTTTTACTTAGCAATATGTATTTCAGGTCGTTTCTTCTTTGATCTTATCTTCCTATCACTGGATAATATTCCATTGTATGGAGTGCCACAGTCAATCCATTCACCTTTTGAATGGTATCCTGGTTACTTGCAATATTTTAGCAATTATGAATAAAGCTGTTATAAACATTACTATGCAGGATTTTGCGTCTCATAAGCTTTGAACTCATTTGGGTAAATACCTAGGAGCATGATTGCTGGATTGTATAGTAAGCCTATGTTTAGCTTTGTAGGAAACTGCCAAATTGTCTTTCAAAGTGGCTGTACCATTTTGCATTCCCCCCAGCAATAAATGAGAGTTCCCATTGGTCCACACTCTCACCAGCATTTGGTGTTTGTGTTTTGGATTTCAGCCATTCTTATAAGTATGTAGAACAATACTGAATAAGTTGTTTTAATTTGCATTTTTTGATGGCATATACTCTAGAGCATTTTTTCATATGCGTATTTAGTGTCTGTATAAATTCTTTGATGAGGTTTGTGTTCAGACCTTTTGCCATTTTTTAATTGGGTGGTTTGTTTTCTTATTGTTGAGTTTTAAAAGTTCTTTATATATTTTGGACATATTCTTTTATCAGATAATGTGTTTTACAAATATTTTCTCCCAGCTTACGGCTTGTCTTTTCATTCTGTTAACAGTGTCTTTCACAGAGCAGACATTTTAAATTTTAATGAAGTTCAACTTATTAATTATTTATTTTATGGATTGAGTCTTAAAAATCATGTCCATGCCCAAGGTCATCTAGATTTTCCTCTGTGTCCTATGTTATCATTTAGAATTTTCATAGTTTTGCATTTACATTTACATTTGTGATACATATTGAGTTAATTTTTGTGATAGGTATACAGTTCCTGTTACATTTTTAAAAAAATGTGTTGTGCATGTGGATGCCCAGTTATTGCAATATCAGTTTTTGAAAAGACTATCCTCCATTGAATTGCCATTAAAATACTATTTCTTCATTGAATTGCCTTTTGCTCTTTTGCTGAAAATCAGTCAACTATATTTGTGTGGACCTATTTCTGGACTCTGTTTTTTTCCATAGATCTATTTGTCTTTTCTTTTGCTAATACTACACTGTTTTTTTTTTTTTAAAAGATTTATTTATTTTAGAGAGAGGTAGAGGGGTAGAGATGGACATAGGGAGAGAGAGAATCTCAAGCAGAGTCCGTGCTGAGCGCGGAGCCCAACACCTCTCAACCCAGGACTCTGAGATCATGACGTGAGCTGAAATAGAGTCAGATGCTTAACGGATGAGCCACCCAGGTGCCCCAATACTACACTCTCTTGATTATTTTTTTTAAATTTTTTTTATTGTTATGTTAATCACCATATATTACATCATTAGTTTTTGGTGCAGTGTTCCATGATTCATTGTTTGTTCATAACACCCAGGGCTCCATGCAGAACGTGCCCTCCTCAATACCCATCACCAGGATAACCCATCCCCCTCCCCCCTCCCCTCTAGAACCCTCAGTTTGTTTTTCAGAGTCCATCATCTCTCATGGTTCGTCTCCCCCTCTGACATACTCCCCTTTTCTTCCTCTCCTGTTATCTTCTTTTCCTTTTTTCTTAAAATATGTTGCGTTATTTGTTTCAGAAGTACAGATCTGTGATTCAACAGTCTTGCACAATTCACAGCGCTCACCGTAGCACATACCCTCCCCAATGTCTATCACCCAGCCATCCCATCCCTCCCACCCCCAACCACTCCAGTAACACTCAGTTTGTTTCCTGAGATTAAGAATTCCTCATATCAGTGAGGTCATATGATACATGTCTTTCTCTGATTGACTTATTTCACTCAGCATAACACCCTCCAGTTCCATCCACGTCGTTGCAAATGGCAAGATCTCATTCCTTTTGATGGCTGCATAATATTCCATTGTGTATATATACCACATCTTCTTTATCCATTCATCTGTCGATGGGCATCTTGGCTCTTTCCACAGTTTGGCTATTGTGGACATTGCTGCTATAAACATTGGGGTACACGTACCCCTTCGGGTCCCTACATTTGTATCTTTGGGGTAAATACCCAGTAGTGCAATTGCTGGATCGAACGGTAGCTCTAATTTCAACTGTTTGAGGAACCTCCATACTGTTTTCCAGAGTGGTTGCACCAGCTTGCATTCCCACCAACAGTGTAGAAGGGTTCCCCTTTCTCCACATCCCCGCCAACATCTGTTGTTCCCTGACTTGTTAATTTTAGCCATTCTGACGGGTGTGAGGTGGTATCTCATTGAGGTTTTGATTTGGATTTCCCTGATGCCGAGCGATGTTGAGCACTTTTTCATATGCCTGTTGGCCATTTGGATGTCTTCTTTGGAGAAATGTCTGTTCATGTCTTCTGCCCATTTCTTGATTGGATTATTTGTTCTTTGGGTGTTGAGTTTGATAAGTTCTTTATAGATTTTGGATACTAGCCCTTTATCTGATATGTCATTTGCAAATATTTTCTCCCATTCTGTCGGTTGTCTTTTGGTTTTGTGGACTGTTTCTTTTGCTGTGCAAAAGCTTTTTATCTTGATGAAATCCCAATAGTTCATTTTTGCCCGGGCTTCCCGTGCCTTTGGCGATGTTTCTAGGAAGAAGTTGCTGCGGCTAAGGTCGAAAAAGTTGCTACCTGTATTCTCCTTTAGGATTTGGATGGACTCCTGTCTCACGTTTAGGTCTTTCAACCATTTGGAGTCTATTTTTGTGTGTGGTGTAAGGAAATGGTCCAGTTTCATTCTTCTGCATGTGGCTGTCCAATTTTCCCAACACCATTTGTTGAAGAGACTGTCTTTTTGCCATTGGACATTCTTTCCTGCTTTGTCAAAAATAAGTTGACCATAGAGTTGAGGGTCCATTTCTGGGCTCTCGATTCTGTTCCATTGATCTATGCGTCTGTTTTTGTGCCAGTACCATACTGTCTTGATGATGACAGCTTTGTAATAGAGCTGGAAGTCCGGAATTGTGATGCCGCCAGCTTTGCTTTTCTTTTTCAGTATTCCTCTGGCTATTCGGGGTCTCTTCTGGTTCCATACAAATTTTAGGATTATTTGTTCCATTTCTTTGAAAAAAGTGGATGGTATTTTGATGGGGATTGCATTGAATGTGTAGATTGCTCTAGGTAGCATTGACATCTTCACAATGTTGATTCTCCCAATCCATGAGCATGGAACGTTTTTCCATTTCTTTGTGTCTTCTTCAATTTCTTTCATGAGTATTTTATAGTTTTCTGAGTACAGATCCTTTGCCTCTTTGGTTACATTTATTCCTAGGTATCATATGGTTTTGGGTGCAATTGTAAATGGGATAGACTCCTTGATTTGTCTCTCTTCTGTCTTGTTGTTGGTGTATAGGAATGCCACTGATTTCTGTGCATTGATTTTATATCCTGCTACTTGACTGAATTCCTGTATGAGTTCTAGCAGTTTTGGGGTGGAGTCTTTTGGGTTTTCCACATACAGTATCATATCATCTGCAAAGAGTGAGAGTTTGACTTCCTCTTTGCCGATTTGGATGCCTTTGATTTCTTTTTGTTGTCTGATTGCTGTGGCTAGGACTTCTAATACTATGTTGAATAGCAGTGGTGAGAGTGGACATCCCTGCCGCGTTCCTGACCTTAGGGGAAAAGCTCTCAGTTTTTCCCCATTGAGAATGATATTCGCTGTAGGTTTTTCATAGATGACTTTTATGATATTGAGGTATGTACCCTCTATCCCTATACTCTGAAGAGTTTTGATCAAGAAAGGATGTTGTACTTTGTCAAATGCTTTTTCTGCATCTATTGAGAGGATCATATGATTCTTGCTCTTTCTTTTGTTAATGTATTGTATCACGTTGATTGATTTGTGGATGTTGAACCAGCCTTGCAGCCCAGGAATAAATCCCACTTGGTCATGGTGAATAATTCTTTTAATGTACTGTTGGATCCTATTGGCTAGTATTTTGGTGAGAATTTTTACATCCATGTTCATCAAGGATATTGGTCTGTAATTCTCTTTTTTGATGGGGTCTTTGTCTGGTTTTGGGATCAAGGTAATGCTGGCCTCATAAAATGAGTTTGGAAGTTTCCCTTCCATTTCTATTTTTTGGAACATTTTCAGGAGAATAGGTATTAATTCTTCTTGAAATGTCTGATAGAATTCCCCTGGGAAGCCGTCTGGCCCTGGGCTTTTGTTTCTTGGGAGATTTTTGATGACTGTTTCAATTTCCTTAGTGGTTATAGGTCTGTTCAGGTTTTCTATTTCTTCCTGGTTCAATTTTGGTAGTTGATACATCTCTAGGAATGCACCCATTTCTTCCAGGTTCTCTAATTTGCTGGCATAGAGTTGCTCATAATATGTTCTTTTAATTGTTTGTATTTCTTTGGTGTTGGTTGTGATCTCTCCTCTTTCATTCATGATTTTGTTGATTTGGGTCATGTCTCTTTTCTTTTTGAGAAGTCTGGCCAGGGGTTTATCAATCTTGTTCATTCTTTCAAAGAACCAGCTCCTAGTTTCGTTGATCTGTTCTACTGTTCTTTTGGTTTCTAGTTCATTGATTTCTGCTCTGATCTTTATGATTTCTCTTCTCCTGCTGGGTTTAGGCTTTATTTGCTGTTCTTTCTCCAGCTCCTTTAGGTGTAGGGTTAGGTTGTGTATTTGAGACCTTTCTTGTTTCTTGAGAAAGGCTTGTATTGCTATATACTTTCCTCTCAGGACTGCCTTTGCTGTATTCCAAAGATTTTGAACAGTTGTGTTTTCATTTTCATTGGTTTCCATGAATTTTTTTAATTCTTCTTTAATTTCTTGGTTGACCCATTCATTCTTTAGTAGGATGCTCTTTAGCCTCCATGTATTTGAGTTCTTTCCGACTTTCCTCTTGTGGTTGAGTTCTAGTTTCAAAGCATTGTGGTCTGAAAATATGCAGGGAATGATCCCAATCTTTTGGTACCGGTTGAGACCTGATTTGTGACCTAGAATGTGATCAATTCTGGAGAATGTTCCATGGGCACTAGAGAAGAATGTGTATTCCGTTGCTTTGGGATGGAATGTTCTGAATATGTCTGTAAAGTCCATTTGGTCCAGTGTGTCATTTAAAGTCTTTATTTCCTTGTTGATCTTTTGCTTAGATGATCTGTCCATTTCAGTCAGGGGGGTGTTAAAGTCCCCCACTATTATTGTATTGTTGTCAATGTGTTTCTTTGCTTTTGTTATTAATTGGCTTACATAATTGGCTGCTCCCATGTTCAGGGCATAGATATTTACAATTGTTAGATCTTCTTGTTGGGTAGACCCTTTAAGTAGGATATAGTGTCCTTCCTCATCTCTTATTACAGTCTTTGTTTTAAAATCTAGTTTGTCTGATATAAGGATTGCCACCCCAGCTTTCTTTTGGTGTCCATTAGCATGGTAAATGGTTTTCCACCCCCTCACTTTCAATCTGGAGGTGTCTTTGGGTCTAAAATGAGTCTCTTGCAGACAGCATATTGATGGGTCTTGTTTTTTAATCCAATCTGATAGCCTGTGTCTTTTGATTGGGGCATTGAGCCCATTTACATTCAGGGTAACTATTGAAAGGTATGAATTTAGTGCCATTGTATTACCTGTAAGGTGACTGTTAACTGTCTGTTGTCTGTGTTCGTTTCTGCTCTTTGCTTCTTTTAGGTTCTCTCTTTGCTTAGACGACCCCTCTCAATATTTCTTGGAGGGCTGGTGTCGTGTTTGCAAATTCCTTTAGTTTTTGTTTGTTCTGGAAGCTTTTTATCTCTCCTTCTATTTTCAATGACAGCCTAGCTGGATATAGTATTCTTGGCTGCATATTTTTCTCGTTTAGTGCTCTGAAGATATCTTGCCGGTCCTTTCTGGCCTGCCAGGTCTCTGTGGATAGGTCTGTTGCCAATCTAATGTTTCTACCATTGTAGGTTACATATCTCTTCTCCTGAGCTGCTTTCAGGATTTTCTCTTTGTCTCTGAGACTCGTAAGTTTTACTATTAGATGTCGGGGTGTTGACCTATTATTATTGATTTTGAGAGGGGTTCTCTGTGCCTCCTGCATTTTAATGCCTGTTTCCTTCCTCACATTAGGGAAGTTCTCTGCTATAATTTGCTCCAATATACCTTCTGCCCCTCTCTCTCTCTCTTCTTCTTCTGGGATCCCAATTATTCTAATGTTGTTTCGTCTTATCGTATCACTTATCTCTCGAATTCTGCCCTCGTGATCCTGTAGTTGTTTCTCTCTCTTTTTCTCAGCCTCTTTATTTTCCATCATTTGGTCTTCTATATCGCTGATTCTCTCTTCTGCCTCATTTATCCTAGCAGTTAGTGCCCCCATTTTGGATTGCACCTCATCAAGAGCCTTTTTGATTTCGATTTGGTTAGATTTTAGTTCTTTTATTACTCCAGAGAGGGTTTCTCTAATAACTTCCACGCTTTTTTCAAGCCCAGCTAGTATCTTTAAAGTCATGATTCTGAACTCTAGGTCCGACATTGTACTAATGTCTGTATTGAGTAGGTCCCTGGCTGACAGTACTACCTCTTGTTCTTTTTGCTGAGGTGATTTTTTTCGTCTTCTCATTTTGTCCAGAGGAGAATAGATGAATGAGAGAACAAAATGCTAACAGGTTTACAACGTCCCCAGCAAATATACTGTATACAAATCAGAAAAGACCTGAAACCAGGGGAAAAGAAAGGGAAAGAAAGAAAAAAGAAAGAGAAAAAAAAAAGGAAAAAAAAAGATAAAAACAAAAACAGAACAATACAAAAAAAGCAGAATGTGGTCAAATATGATCAGGCTAGTGCATAGATCAGTGCCACACACTAGATTTTGGGCGTATTTTGGTCTGTTAGAAAAAAGTGCCTCCTAAAATTTTAAAGGAAGAAAGACATATATGTACAAAATAAGGGTTGATACAATGAAGGGATGGAAGATGACTGTAAAGATGAAAATTATAAAAGATTTTATAAAAGGACTTGGTAAGATAAGTTGTTTGAAAAAAGAAAGAAGATTTAAGAAAAAAAAAAAAGGAAAAAGAGAGAATGTGATCAGGCAGGAGACTAGAACAAAGCCATACACTAGTGATTTAGGGTATATTTTGATCTGTTAGAAGAAACTGTACCCCAAAATTTTAAAGAGAGAACAACTTATATATATATGCCAAAAATAAGGGTAACTACTATGAAGGGATAAAATATGACTCTAAAAATGAAAAATAAAAAATTTTTTTTTTTTTTTTTAAAAAGGGATTGATAAGATGTTGGTTGAAAAAGGGAAAAAGAAAAATAAAAAAAAAACAGTCAACAAAAATTAACTTTGATGAAATAATGGATCATGGTAAAAAAAAAAAAAAAAAGCCATGAATCTATGTGCAGTATTCCCCTAGCGCTGGTGTTCTCCCATTCTCCTTGATCGATCAACTTGGTCTTGGCTTGCTGGCTGTTTGTGCTGATCTTCTGGGGGAGGGGCCTGTTGCTGTGGTTTCCAAATGTCTTTGCTGGAGGCGGAATTGCCCCACCCTTGTCGGTCCGGGCTAAGGAAGCTGCTCCGGTTTGTTCTCAGGAGCTTTTGTTCCCTGCAAGCTCTCGGTACAGCTTTGGAGGACCAGGGCCGAAATGGTGGCCTCCCAATCTCCACCCGGAGGAGCTGAGAACTCGGGGCCCCGCTCCTCAGTGTGTCCCCAGAGAAAAGCAGTCACTCCCGTGTCCCCGGTCTCCGGCCGCACTCCGTGCTCACCTGGCCTGTGATCGAGCGTTGCTATCTCTGGCACCCGACCCCGCACGGAGTCTCCAAACCCAGGAGATCCCTGCAGTGCGTTCCCGCACCGCTCCTCCCCGGGAAGGAAGGGGAGTCTCCCCGGATCTGCTACTTGTTGGGTCCCTGCTGGGGGAGCCGTGCCCCGACTGGGCCGCAGATCACAGTTTATGGCAACCCCGAGCTGAGAGCCCGCGACTCTGCTCCCTCTCTGCAGCTGGCTTCCCCGCTCTGATACCTGGGAGCTCTGCCGCACTCAGGCACCCCCAGTCTCTCCGTGACCCCAAGGGTCCTGAGACCACACTGTCCTGGGAGGATTCCACCCCCCGCTTAGCCACTGCAGCGACGTCCCTCCGCCGAGCCAACTTCTAAAAGGTCCGATTTTGTGCTCCGTGGCTCTATCAGTTGCCAGAAGCGGCCGGCGGAGGCCCCTCCCCCGCCGTCTATCCTCCCGAATATTGCCTCGGATTCACTTCTCCGCATGCCCTACCTTCCAGTAAGTGGTCGCTTCTCTGTTCAGAGAGTTGTTGCTACTCTCCTGTTCGATCTCCTGTTGAGTTCGTAGGTGTTCAGAATGGTTTGATCCCAATTCAGCTGAATTCCTGAGACCAGACGAAATCTAGGTCTCCTACTCCTCCGCCATCTTGCTCCGCCCCCCAGCAATCTACACTCTCTTGATTATTGTAGTAAGTCTTGAAGTTGTCAGTTCTCTGTGTTCCACTTTAGAATTCTGTTGGCTACTCTGTGTCATACATATAAGTTTTAGAATCATTTTATTGATATCCACAAAATAACTTGCTGGGATTTTGATTAGGATTACATTGAATCTACAGATCAAGTTGGGGAAAATTAACATCTTAACAATATTGAGTATTCTTATACATGAATATGAAATAACTCTCCATTTATTTATATCTTTAATTTCTTTTATCAGTGTTTTGGAGTTTTTGTTGTTGTTTTTAAAGAGAGAGTGCAAGATGGGGGGAGGGGAAAAGGGAGAGGGAGAAAGAGAAAATCTTAAGCAGGCTCTTTACTCAGCATGGAGCCCAACATGGGGCACTCCTGCCCCTGGAGTTTTCTTATACAAATTATGTTAGATTTATACCTAAGTATTTTATTTTTGCGTGTTAATGTAAATGGCAGGGTGTTTGTAATTCAAATTCCTTTTGTTCATTGTTGATTTATAGGAAAACAGTTGGCTTTTGTATATTATCTTCTATCCTGTAACCTTGCTATAATCTCTTATTAGTTCCAGGATTTTTTGTTGTTGTTGATTCTTGGGGATTTTCTACAAAGACCATCATGTCATCTGTGAACAAAACTTTATTTCCTTCTGCCCAATCTGTATGTCTTTTATTTCTTTTCTTGTCATGTGTCATTATCTAGGAATCCCATACAATGTTGAATATGAATGGTGAGAGGGAACATCCTTACCTACTTTGCAATCAAGGGGAAAAGTGTCTAGTTTCTAATTATTAAGTCTGATGTTACCTGCAGATTTTTATAGATGTTCTTTTTTTTTTAAAGATTTTATTTATTTAATTGACAGAGAGAGAGACAGCGAGAGAGGGAACACAAGCTTTTATAGATGTTCTTTATCAAGTTGAGAAAGTTCCTTTCTATTCTTACTCTGCTGAGTTTTAATTACGAATGGGAGTTGGATTTTTCCAAATGCTTAAAAAAAAATCTATTGATATCATCATATGATGTCTTTTCTTTAGTCTCTTGATTACATTAATAATTGATTTTTTTTTCTTGAATGTTGAACAAGCCTTGCATGCTAGAATAAACACCACTTGGGTATGTTGTATAATTCTTTTTATACATTATTGGGTTTGATTTGCTAATATTTTGTTGAGAATGTTGGCATCTATGTTTAAGAAAGATATTGGTCTATAATTTTCCTTTCTTGTAATGTCTTTGATTGGTTTTGGTGTTAAGCTAATGATGGCTTCATAGAATGGGTTTGCAACTATTTCCTCTCCTGTTTTCTGAAAGAAATTTTGGAGTATTGGTATCATTTTTCCCTTAAATGTTTGATAGAATTCACCAGTGAAACCATCTGGACCTGATGTTTTCTGTTTTAGAAGTTTATTACTTATTGGTTTAATTTTTTTGTCTATATAGGTCTGTCAAGGTTATCTATTTCTCCTTGTATGAGTTTTGGTAGATTATATCTTTCAAAGAGTTGGTGTATTTTACCTAAGTTATCAAATTTTTGGACATGGAGTTGTTTATAATATTCTTTTATCATTCTTTTAATGTTTGTGAGATCAGTAATGATAGTTCCTTTTTCATTTCTGATATTAGTAATTTTTTTTTCTTTCTCTCCCCCCCTTGGTTAACTTGGCCAGAAATCTATCATTTTTATTGATCTGTTCAAAGAACAAGCTTTTGGTTTCATTGATCTTTTGGTATTGATTTTCTGTTTGGGATTTTATTTCTCCTGTAATATTTATTATGTCTTTTTGGGTGCTTACTTTGAATTTAATTTACTCTTCTTTTCCTAATTCCCTAAAGCTAAGTTAGATCATTGATTTTAGATCTTTCTTCTTTAGTAATACATGCATCTAATGCTATAAATTGCCCTCTAAGCAGTGCTTTTCCTGCACCCACAAATTTCGATAGATTGTATTTGCATTTTCATTTATTCAAAATATTTTTAAAATTTTCTTGAGACTTCCTTTTTGACCTATATACTGTTTTGAAAGGTCTTGTTTAATATCTGAATGTTTTTGGATTTCCCAGCTTTTTTTTCTTCCTGTTATTGAGTTCTAGTTTAATTTCATTGTGGTCTGACAGCATACTTGGTATCATTTCAATTCTTCTAAATTTGTCCACAATGATGGCCAACCTCACTGGCCCAGACACACACAACAGAGCCTTCATGTATATAGTACCATATGTTGGCTATCATGGCTATCCAGAGACTGTGCTCTCACCCTTTGAGCTCAGCTATGGAGTCCGTGTAAATGTCTGCCACTGGGCAATGGTGACAGTGACAGCAACATGGACATAATTGCCACCCTGCCTGTGCAACCTCTTCATCTGGCCCATCTGTCTGTTAAGTTGGGACCCTGAAGTACAACCCTGACATTTCCCGCCACCAAGGGCTTTCAGCACCTATGCAGATGTAACTATGTTTATGTAAATTGGAATGTCCAGCCTAGAGGCGTCCTAAGGTCACCCCTGCCTGACTGTTTTGCTCTGATTCCTTACCATTTTTGTTCTTGCTTGTCTCAGGGGATTGGTGATAGCAAGGGAAACTCCCAGTGGCATATTCCTGCTGAGTTAGGGACACCTAGCTAGGCCTTCTGATATTCCAAAGGCATATGGGATCCTCCAGGGATGAAGGAAGTCCCTACACCCACTCTGATCCATTCCTAGATCTCTGGTTGGTTTGGGTGCCCTTCTCCTGGATCATGAGGAACAGAAGATGAAGGTTCATAGGGGGCCATCCTGGGCCTTCCCCAACATGGCCTGAACTCAGCCCTAGCATACTTGGGTCTGTCAGGAGTCTCCTCACACCTGCCTAGGGCCCTTTGAGAAAGGCATTGTTAACTGAGCCTGCCAGGAGACCCAACCAGGGGGTTGTATGGCTTGGCCCAGACCCTGGCTGTGGAGGGCAGTAAGGCTTCCAGCTGGCCAAGTGGTCCAAAGAACCCACTGGGGCTTGGTGTGCCTGACTATGGGCAAGTGCCTGAATTCCCTGTGTGGGAACTCTGTTGATGAGTGAAAGCCACTCATGGGTGGGGACTGTGAATGCACCAAAATGTAATTTATTTTGGTGAATGTTCCATATCAGCTTGAGAAGAATGCATATTTAGCTTTTGTTGGATGAGGTATTCTATAAATGTCAGTTCAAACCATTTGATTGATGGTGTCAGCCAGTCTATGTATGCCTCTTTTTCTATTGTATGTGGGCATTAAACTTATATTTTAATCAATATTTCATTGTCTTTTAGTAGTAGATTTCCAAATCATTATGTAAAATGTCCTAATAGACAAATTGGCAACACTTATCAACAGACAATTTATAAAAGAAGAAATACAAAATATGAATCACCATAGGAAAAATGTACCTTTACTGATGATAAAATAGTAAAAATAAATTTAAATGAGTTTTTGTTTGTTTTTTAATACCAAGTTGACATTGGCTGATGTGCAATGAAATAATCATGGACATGCACTGCTTCTGGGCAAATCCAGCTCAATAAAGACTCATTGGAGGACTGTTTGGCAATGTGTGTTAGGAGTCTTCAAAGAAATCATTATGCTTTGATCCATAGTTAATTTCAAGGAATTCTATTTAAGCAAATTAGGAGAGATATATTGAAAGATTTTTGTGTCAGGCTGCTTTTTATTTTTCAATATTATAAGTAAGGTGTGATGGTTTTAAAATAGGTCCATACATTTTTCACTTACTCCCTCCAAAAGGTGAAGCCCAATTTATCCTCCCTTGAGTGAGGGCAGGGCCTACTGCCTTGTTCTAAGTAGAATATGGTAGAAGTGATATTCTGTGACTAGGTTAAAAAATGCATCACCATTTCATCTTTGCTCGCTCTCTTGGTTTATTTGCTCTGGGAGAAGACACTCAAGCAGCCCTGTGGAAAGGCCCGATCACAAAGAATTGAAGTGTCCTGCCAGGAACCATAGGAGTGAGCTGTCTTACAAGGGAATCTTCCAGCTCAGAACATTTTCCAGCAGATAAGATGCAACTCGAAATGTCAGTGGTGGGTAGGAATGTTGTTTGGAATCCTTGGCAGGATCCTATAGGGAATCACAGAGATTATGATGTTGGAGCAAAACGTTGCCATTTTATGTTGTTTGAGCTGCCCATCAAACATGTTGTTTGATCTACAAACCTATAAATTTGGACACATACAGCAGCACTCATCAAACGGAAGAAGTATATACTAGATTAGGCTCAAGTAGTTCCTAAAAGCACAGGTGCATAAGGAAGTGGCACAGGTGCCCATGGACTCTGTACTATATTGTCTTCTTTCTCAACCTTTTCTCATAGGTAGTTCTTTATGATCAGTTGACTATGAAAGGAAGAACTTGGGCCTGATTTTACAAGCATGTTCTGCAAAACACACAGGCACCACTAATACAGCGGCAGCATGAGAGTCCCACTCCAGAATGGCCCTGAAAGATAGTGATAAAGGGCAGAAGGTCAAATTGTTCATTTTTCCTAAAAGGAGAGATGGTCGGAATTGTGGATATATACCTATTCCTGGACTATAGCTAATGTCACGATCCTAAAGACTGTGGCTAGATGGGAAGTACATTAGTGACAAGGAGATTGGGGGAAAGCTATCTAGATAGACCCAGCATGAAGATATTGGTGCCCCATAATGCTCACCAAAGGGTGATTCCAGCAGAGGGGGATTTTAATAATCAGATAGATAGGATAAGATGGTTTTGTGGCTGTTGGTGAGCTTCCTTCCCTAGTCAATCCTGTCACTTACCACTGAGCTGAGGAAAAAGAGGTCATGGTGTCAGGAAGGGAGGTTATACGTGGGCTCAGCAACATGAACATCCACTCCCCAAGGCCACCCTAACTTCAGCCACGCTGAGTACTCAAACTGCCTCCCAAAATGCCTTCTCTGCTGGCAATGCTTCTGTCAAAACTACCATGTGTGAACTTACAGGACACTTTATCCATCATTACGGCATTCACACATCATTGCTTATGATCAAAGAAATCACTTTACAGCAAATGAAATGCAGCAATGATTCCTGCTCATGGAATTCACTGATATCACCATATTCATCATGGCCCTGAAACAATTGACTTGATAGACTGGTGGACTGGCCTTTTAAGGACTTAATTATGGCACCAGCTAGGGTGCAATATCTTGTGGGCCTGGGGCAATATCCTCTAGGATGTGGCATATGCTCCAAATCTGCATCCAGTATTTGATATTATTTCTCCCATAGCCAGGATCCAGGATTCATAGGATAGAACTTTGGGCTCTGCTTGCTAGGGTTTTTAATTCCAAAGGGAAAAATCCTTCCCCCAGGGGATATAATTCCATTAAATTGGGAATTGAAATTATTGCCTGACTAATTTGGGCATTTAATGACGTTGAACCAACAGACGAAGAAAGGGATTCCTGTACTGGGTGGGGTAAATTTTCCTGTCAAGGGACAATTGGTTGCTACTATTCAATGAGGGTAAAGAGGAATATGTCTGGAATGTAGGAATCCCTCACCCCTGACATTTTTCTTCCCCTTTAATTTGAATGCAGCTTGCTCTAGTAAAAATTGATGCTTCTGTGTCCTACTTAGTTTTTTCTTGATTGTTTTTAACTATTCATGAAGTGTACGTTTTGCTGAATATAGGACTTAAATTCATTCATTTTGCGATTATTGAATGAATAATGAATAGGGAAGAGTCAGAAATTACTCAGCACAGTGGCATGAGTCAGGATTTGTTCCCCTAAAATCTTGGTTCCTAATTCTCCCTTAAAACTAGAATGTATTTCCAGAGTAATAACATAAAATGATCCACGAGCAGTCACTCCTTACCATAGTCACTTTAATTCTGTACACATTCTTCCATATTTTTGATCCTTTTTTGTTGCCCTCAATGCTCCTTTCCTTTATCTCTACATTAGCAGTGGGGATGCTGAACAAATTACTTCAGGCTTTTAAAGGGACTAGACAAGAGGGCTTTTTGTCATGATTAACTTTTGGGATTTATGAAGGAAGTTGCTCACAAGGTGTGGGCAGAAATCACCAACTACCCATATGTTGCTGGCACTGATAATGTGTAGAATCTAAGGCATAAGTCTGCACAATCAAGCTTGCATAAGTATTAAGAACACTTCATTTGAAGGTTGGAGGTCTTGTTTTGTGTCCTCTTAATTTTTTCTTACCAATTATTTAACCTCTAAAAAAGTTACCACCATCCATCTTTCATTACCTTGGAAAATATTTTAAAATAATGTCAAATAGGAAGAATTAAATGGAAATGGTGGGAGTGAGTTGGAAGTTTTGAATCCAATTCAATTTTTCAAAAATTCACAATATAAATCTACTTGGATTAGATGGTAGTTAGGTTATTAAAAACTATTTTTTTTGTGGGTGGAAATGTTCATAGGACTTTTATTGGCTTCATTCTGAAATATGAATGGTATTCTGTTGTTTATACCTAATCATATCTCTTAAAGGAAAATATCTGGCTGAAGTCCTATAGGTAAAATATTTCTACTTCCATTTTGAAGAGGAGAGACTACTGGAGTTCAGAGAGCTAAAATGGCATGCCCATAAATCACATATGATGGGATGGGGCTGAGAATCCAGATTCTTTTCACCCATGCCCATGCTTTAAACAGGAAGGGTGGGGGGTGAAAAATGCTTTTTTAAATAGCTTGTCTTTGTTTACTAGGCTCTCACAGCCTGAGTGATTACTGGCGCATCTGCCACTTCGGAAGGCACAGAACAGATTGTCTGTGGACATAAGAGTAGGGATAGATGGTAGGGAAGCTCACTGAGAAATGGATGGAGCCCAAAAAAGGGGAGTTGTCCATTCTGATGCCTGAGTAATTCTGGAGATACAGAATGTGGAAGGAAGCGAAGTGCTGAATAGGGTGAGATATAGGAGAATTGGAGAAGTTCAAAGACTGAACTTTGGAGATTGGAAGGATGGTAGGTGAGAAGTGGGAGGATTATGCTGACCAGGTTCAGAATTGGTACATAGGCCTTCTGAGGTGGAGCAATTGTGGGTAATGACAAAGCCCAAGGTGTAGCCATGCTGAAGAGAAGGGGAGAAAGGGCCAATTGTAATTAATTGTGAAGGTCAAGGAATCATGAAGCCAGGGTGACAGTTGAATGGTTTACATGTTCATAGAAGTACCCAGAATGATGGTAGGAGCTGGCTTGAAAAATGAGCAGAAGGGGGGTAAATTATATTAGAGGAAGAGTAAAAGCTGCAATGGCCAGGAAACTCAGATCTCCACAGAGGAGGGTTTATTGTAGGAAGTTCATCCAACAGTTAGCAGCTAGGAGACAAGCAGCTAGAAGACAGGCTAGCAGCCCTTGTCTTGAGGCATTTGGGATTTCTGAGAGTCTGAACTTGAAAGAGGTTGAAGGACCGCAGTATTTGGAGGGGGAAACCAAGTTTAAGATAAGACTAGGTGAAGAGGATCGAGGGTGATGATTCTCACCTGCCTACATTAGAATCATCCCCAGGGCTTTTAAAAGTCACCCATGTCTGAGCACTTCCCAAACCAACTATGTTTAATTCTCTCAGATGGGTTTTGTCAACTCTGTTTTGTAAAAATTCAAAATTACTTAATGGGATGTTTAGGTGAGAAGTTGCTTAGATCAAGAATGAATCAGCTAGGGGGAAGGATAGAGAAGAGATGACTGAGCATGGAAAGAGAGGCGACCTCAGGGGGCAGGCCTTGGAGGCTGTAATGGGACAAGAGGTCTCAGTGCAGCTTTCTAGGACCTTTCATCATTCCCAGAGCTGCCATTGTGCGGCGAAGGTGAGGAAGACAACATCTGCTGTGAGGGAACGTTTGGGGTGAAAGGTCAGAAATTGTTTACTTTTTATCTCCTTCATGTTGTCTTTCTCTCTTTCTTTCTCTCTGCTGGCTTCTCTCTCTAGAGCCCAGCGGCAGTGGAACTTTATTGCTCCTGTGAAGTATAAGTGACTCATTTGGCTTTGGTTACCAATGATGTCTATCGCGCACCTGCTTGTACTATTCCCTTTCCCCTGTACTCAGAGACCAAACCCAGCCCCTACACCTGTTTTCTCAGAATCTCTTCTCACAAAGCACCAAATTAGGTTTCCAAAGCAACAGCATTTGGGTTTAAGGCTGGCCTGGATGGTGGATGGAACCCCCAGTGGGAAATGCTTCAAGACATCCTCTACACAGAGTCTGGACACACTCCAAACAAGGAAGTGAGCACTGCTGGGCTAGGTGGTTCCCTGGTCACGTGAGACCCTCTATTCATAGTCCTAGGCACCCACACCCTTCTCCTTGGCAGTCGCTGGTCAATCTTTTTCATTCATATGGCTGTATACTTAGCTGTGTGTGTGTGTGTGGTCACCTCTCTTAAAAATCTATAGCCATAAATTCTTATGCCTTGCATGATCATAGAAAAAAAAACACGCTAAGCTTTTTATCTTCATAGGTAGAATATTTAAATATATATATTTAATTTAAATTCCCCCTTTCCCCCAACTCTCAGAGCTAGTTTATGCTGAATAAGTCCTAATAAGTACAAAGTTCAAGTTGCCCATATCACTCACTCTGTCCAGTTATGACAAGGACCCCACAGTGGAAGGCAAATGGAGAGCATGGATTCTGACCAGGCCTCTAACATTGTTCTGGAAAACCTTTTTTTTTTTTTTTTTTAAGATTTTATTTATTTATTTGACAGAGAGAGAGACAGCGAGAGAGGGAACACAAGCAGGGGAACTGGGAGAGGGAGAAGCAGGCTTCCCACGGAGCAGGGAGCCCGATGCGGGGCTCGATCCCAAGACCCTGGGATCATGAGCGGAGCCGAAGGCAGCCACTTAATGACTGAGCCACCCAGGTGGCCCTGGAAAACCTTTAGATTAATGGCAATTGAACATGCTTATTCTGGGACCTTGTTTATCAGGGATTTCTCCTCAGGTGGCCAATTTCCCAAACCCAAACTGGTGGTTCAAATTCCATCATATTTACTTATCCTTCTGAATTTACTCCCACCAATAAAGACAATCCGGAGGCTCTTTGAGTCTCTCTGAGTCTCTCTGAAGTGTGTGCTTCTCCAGTAAAATGTGCCCGTAGTAAGTTGTTTCAACTAAGCCTAAGTTTCCAATTCTGTATGATGGTTTGTAGCAGAAGACTTTTTGGTTTAAACATATGCATGGAGGCTTTTTTTCTTTTCTAGCTCAGTGTGAATCAGAAATTTTACATAGAGAGCTGGTTACCCTTCAAATCACTAAGTGGCCCTTGATGCCAAAGACATGCCATGTTCTGAGGACGTACCTAACCCCCACCCCCACCCCCATCCCCATGTCCATTACTACACTGGAAGTGCTCTGGGACTACTGATGAAAGTGGTACCAGGCCCCCCCCCCAAAATGACCTAGGAAATATCTATCTTCTATCCCAAATTCTTCTTTTTCGGGAGTCAATGATCTACTCAACAAATATCTGTTGAGCAATTATGTATGTGCTACATCTGAAGGAAACCAGTGGTTAAGAAAAGAAAGGCAAAAATTCTTGTCCTTATAGTGCTTATCTATTCTGGTGGGGAAAACTGGACAATGAACAAAATATTTAAGGAAAGATAGATGCTATTATATGGTGATATGCCCTTTGGGGAAAAAATAAAACAGGGAAAGGGATGAAGATATTGATGTGAGTTATTTTAAATTACAACTTATTTTTTTATTTTTATTTATTTGTCAGAGAGAGAGAGTGAAAGAGCGAGAGAAAAAGAGAGAGAGCACAAGCAGGGGAAGTGGCAGGCAGAGGGAGAAACAAGCGCCCCACTGAGCAAGGAGCCTGATGAGGGACTCGATCCCAGGGCCCCAGGATCATGACCTGAGCTGAAGGCAGACGCTTAACTGACTGAGCCACCCAGGTATCCCTTAAATTACAATTTAAAATAGGGTGATTGGAAAAGGCTCACTGAGAAGGAGATGTCTAAGAAAGATCTGGAAAAAAGATCTGAGAGAACAAGCTAGGTGGGTATCTGGAGGAAGAGCATTCCTGGTGCAAGGACCAGCAGGTGCAAAGGTCCTGAGCTGGGAGAATTTCTGCTATGTGTGAGGAACAGCGAGGAAGCCAATATGTCTCTATGTCTACTATGACATGAAACGTGGAGAAATATTAGGAGATATAGTCAGAGATGGAGCTGGACCAGGTTAGAGGTGGGCATAGGGGATATGAGGGGAATCAGATCATAAGGGACCTTGTGGGCAATTGTAAGGTGCTCTGAATGAGAGGGAAGGGCATGGGGCAGAGTAACACAATCGGAATGAGGTTCACAAGGCTGCAGGGTTGAGGACAGCCTTCAGGGAAGTAGGACAGAGCAGAGAGATCAGTTAGGAGGCCATGGCAATAAAACGGAGGAAAGATTTTGGTGTATTGGGTTGGGTGGTAGCACTCAGGGTGGTAAGTATTGATCAGATTATGATGTGTTTTGAATGTGGTATTGAGAGATGCGTCAGATGTGGAGTGTGAGACCAAGAGGAATCAGAGATGTGTCCAAGGGTTTTGGCTTACAGCTGGAGGAACGGAATTATCTGGGACTGAAAAGTACAAAAGAGAAGAAGGAATAAGTGTGCTTGGGAAGACAAAGAGCTCAGTTTTGAACATAGGTTGAGTCTGAGATGTATTAGACATCCAAGTGGATATCCTGAGTAGGCAATTTATGTATTAAGAGTAAGAGATTTATGAATCTAGAGTTTAAGGAAGGGATTTGAACCTAAGATAAAAATTTAGAATTTTATTTATTTAGTACCATGAGAAGGGAAGGCTTTGGCCGGGATGGGGGGAGGTGAGGCGTGGATGTAGGTAGAAAAGACATGACTGATAGTTTGATAGTTTGATAGGTAAACCCATTCCCTTAAAAGTAAATTACACCCCTACCCAGACGCATATGGCCTTGTTCTGCAACACCCAAATCTCATCAGAATAAACTCATCTGGCCTCAGAATCTTTCCCACAGTCCTAAGGGAATTGTGGGTCACCAGCAGATCTGTCCGTGTGGAGATGCATCGAGCACAGATCTATCCTCTGGAATGTTCTATACTTCCTTCAGTGTGAGGTCAGAAATATACCTATAGAGGCCCCAAGTTCTCTGCTCATGATTTTTGTGATGGTCACTGTTTGAATAAAAATAGCATCTAAGAACAAGGGACACCTGGGTGGCTTGGTTGGTTAAGCGACTGCCTTCGGCTCGGGTCATGATCCTGGAGTCCCGGGATCGAGTTCCACATCGGGCTCCCTGCTCAGCAAGGAGTCGGCTTCTCCCTCTGACTCTCTCCCCTCTCATGCTCTCTATCTCATTCTCTCTCTCAAATAAACAAATAAAGTCTTAAAAAAAAAAAAAAAAAAGAACAAGTACAGGGCAGTCTAAATCCACAGAGAGAAAAACAGCGTTTTTCTAACACGGTATCAGTGTCCGTGGAGACCTAATTTACATGACTCTCCAGAATATTGTCTCAGACTAAAACAACCGCATTTAGATTACACTACACTGAGGGTCTTCATCGAGAAAAATGTGTAGCTCTTGCTTTATCATTGCAAAACTAAAAAGCCCATGGTGGTGGTTTTCCAACAAAATGAGACAGTTTATCAAATAGATACATTTCAGATATTCATAGGAGGCTGAAGTTTGCAAGTTGTTAGACTGTTCCAGCATCTTAGAGTTCCACTGCATTAATTTGTACACATGAGAATAAATAAACATAAACACATAGACTGCTAAGGAGTGTTTAGGGTACCTCATTAGAATTGAGATTTTCAGAATGACTGCAACTTTTAAGTTGTACCCATGGATAGGGATAGAGAAATCATAGTAGAATTTATGTGAAACTCCTCTTATTTTATATCTTATCTACATTAATTTTCTTGGATAAATCTAGTATGGAAAGATTTTAAAAATTTTTATTAATTACATATCAGTAAAATGCTTTAATTTTAAAATAGGATAATTAGGTGTAGGTAATAGCTGCACAAACTTGACAAGGAGTAAATATTCTTAGGATACTTTTAAAGCAAATTATACAAATAGAACATGTAGGAAGTCTGAACTAAGAGCACCACAGAAAGAGGTCTATTGGTCATCTCAGAAAACATTAAAACATGAGTCAGCACAGCAATTCTGCTCTTGAAAAGGTAGTTATGACATTGAAATGCTAAATGAGAATTCAGAATGTAGGAAGCACTTGGCACCTTTCCCATTAGGTACTCAAAATTGTCAAAGCCTCTACATGCTCAGTTCTGATTCTGTAATTAAATAAGGCAGTGTACAATATTCAAAGGATGGCTACAGGAGACAACGTAAACAATAAGGAAGTTGACAAATTGATATTATTTATCTGAGAGAAGACATGACATAAGAGGTATGATAGAGTCATCAATTTCCTGGAAAAGAAGGTCCTTTTTCAAAAATAAAACCACATTATAATGGGAAAGAACACTGAATTTCAGAGCCAAACAAGCACGGGGTGAAAGCCTGGTTCTCCTATTAACTGTATGACTTTGGCAAAGTAACTTAACATCCCCTACTTTCTTCAACTCGAAATGCAGATAAAAATGCAACCCTTGATGAGTTTCTGTAAGGATAGAATTAAATTATCTGATGTAAGTAAAGCACCTAGCAGAGCACCTAGTAGAGACCTGTAATAAAAGGAACTGTAAACTACTGCAGCCTACTAGTGGTACTGACATGCATTCTGGGGGTCCTGAACAGTGGTTAGGAATGTCCTTTCTGACGCTACATGGCCTGGGTTCAAATTCTAGCCTTACCACTTCCTAGCCGTGGGACCATGGGTGAGTTATTTAAATGCTTTCATCGTGGTCATTTGCTGACCCAGCATCGTCCTCTAGATTTTGCGAGTCTTACCTTGGTTAACATCTGTAGAATGTTTAGAATAGTTCCAAAGACTATTCTTCTCACCTTGCCTGTCCCCTCCTCCTCCTCCTTACAATCATTCAGGGGCGACACTTTTGATAGTTCTCATAAATTGTAAGTATGGATACTGAATCACTGCAAAAAATGGATCCGTACTGGTTCTCATTTTTTGGGGCCCTCCTCCTTTCCTCCCATGCATTCCATGTGGCAATCCCAAGAGCACTCTCTGATGAAACTGCCGCACGCTAATCTCCATCCAGAGTCTACATTCTGGGGGGAGGCAACACATGACAGTTGCCACTGCTATCCTCCTACCAATAATGACAGTGGAAATAACTAGGGTTTGAATATTTCTTATGTCCTGAACACTGTGCTATATGGTTTATGTTTACCGTCTAATTTAACTTTCAACAATTAGGTACAATTATTACCTTCATTTTGTATATGTGGTCTACTGTGGCTCAGAGAGGTTAAGAAATCTTCCTTGTTCAGACTATGAAATGGTGGAGCCAGGATTCAAACCAGGTAGTTCAGCTCCAAAGATGGCACACTATGTTGTCATTTAGTAGGTGCTCAGTAAGTATTATAGGATATTTTGAGGTGATTTGGTGTTTTCATTGAGTTGTGTTTAGAATCCGCTCATTGTGATAAATTCCTACCCTGAATGGACCCATTATTATTGATAATAAATGTAAACAACTGGGTGAATGGGTAGTAAGAATGGGAAGAGAAGCAGAGAAATGTTTAGCTCAAGACATTTCTCTAAAGGAATATTTTGCTCAAAAGACAAAAGTATTAAGGAATGTTGAATGTACAATGAAATGATAAAAAATATGCTCAATGTCACAAGTAATTGGGGAGATAGCCATTAGAACAACACTGAGGTATGATCAGATTCACAAAATTTGTTAAGAACTGATAATGTCCATGTTGGTAGAGACGTTGGAAACTGGAAACCATCATGCCCTGCTGCTTAAAGTTTTAATCAGTACTTGGGAGAACAATTTGACACTAATACATTTGAAAATGCATATACGACCCTACAACTTTGCAGTTAAACTCAGATACCTAGAGAAGTTCCTGTACACGTACATCAAGAGGGAAATACAGGGATGCTCCAGGAACATCTTTTGTGAAGGCAACAATTTTTTAAAAGCTCAAATATTTACCAGTAAGAGATTGGGTAGGTATATTATGGTGGTATATTTATATGACAGAATGTTTATACAGTATTTCAAGTGAATGAATTCGATATAAATGTATCAACATAGATCTGAAAAATATGTTGAAAGAAAAATGCAAGTTGCAGAATGTTAAACATGGTAAGATATCATCTATGTAAATTAAAAAATAATCAACATGTGTATTGTTAATGGATTCAGATGTGGGGAGAAAGTGTAAAATTGTCAACTGTGTAGACAGCAAATCTGTGAGAGTGTTTGCCTTGTTGGAGAGAAGGAAAGATGGCATAAACAACAGAAGCCGTGAGAGAAATAGAGGAAACTTAATTTTTTCTCCCAAATTCTTTTTCTCAAAACAAACTGACAGTCACAAAAAAGATCTGAGGCAAACACAAAAATAAATCAACATAACTGTCTGGAAGACAATAGGTTTTTACTTTTGTGCTTTTCAAAATGTGTAACAGTAAAAGAGAACCTGTATATCATTTTACTAATGAATTACTTCACAATGTGAAATCTTAATCCAAAGGTAACTATTTAAATAGAATCTAGATATGTAGGTGATCTCTGGTGGGCTTTTAAGTGTAAATATATCTTTTGCTGAAAAAAGTAAGGAATTTCCTCTTTCTTTAAAAAGGGTTGTTGATTTTTTTTTTTTTTTTTTAATCTCCATTGGGGTGCTTTCTGGTTGACCTCTCCTGTGTGGGGAGAATGGAATGGATCAGTGGTTCCTAAACTTAGTAGATCTGCAGGATCATCTGGCCAGTCCTTTGATAGACAAAAGTGTGAGCCACACCCCAGGCTTATGAACCATATTCTCTGCAGGTGGAGCCCAGAGACTTGTTTCCTTTATTTCTGTAGTCTTTGATAGCTCCCAGGGGAGTCTGGTAATTAGCCCAGCTTGGAAATCTACCTCCAGATGTCCTCTCAGGTTTCCTTCTTCCCAATCATTTTTTAAAGATTAATTGGTTCAGTACAGGAGTGGAGTGCAGTTTTTCCCAGGGAGAGACTGGAAGTCCCCACTTAGATAGAAAAGGTTTATAAAGTAGGTGTGTCTTCTAACACGCCCCCCGCCCGGTTCCTCCTTGCTTTTAAGCCAGTCTGGGTTTAAGATATCCCATGGTGCTTAAAAAACCAGATACTTTCAGTGTCGTCTTTTATATAAAGTCCAGAATGTTTTTCTTGCTTTGTTGGTCGCTTGGTCTTTTTTTTTCCCCCCTCTCAATTTATCTTCAAGAATGTTACAGACAGTTGGATGTCAGTAAGAGCATTACAATTTTGGCTGCCAGGAAAATAAACATTATTGCAATTCTATTTGTATGAAGCTCCTTGTCAGTGCAAAAAGTAACTAGTAAGCACAGATCTTTGATTCTGAATTGCAATGTTCTTTGCACTTGACTTGCAGGTGAATATAACCTCCATTCGTACCACAAAATAAAAATGGGATAATGATTTGTGCCTGTGAGGCATTTTCTTTTGGAGCGAGGCCTCACTATAAATCCTTCTGTGGGTTATTGGAGGAGTTATATGTCTTACAGTGCTTGAGACTATAAATATATGGGTCATAAAGGGAGTGCCTCCTGACAGACTTCTCATCTGTATCTGCCATATACAGCTTTTCTGAGGGCTGGGAAGAGGGAGGACAGCAGAAGCAGAAAATGTCAGGAAGTTTCCTTGTGGAAGCATTTTATGTTTACTAGTTTTTAAAGACTATATCCTTGGGAGTGGCTTAAATTTATATTTCCAAATACTTTTTCAACATGAAAAGATGGAAGTAGCAGGTTGCTACTAAGAGGGACTGCTTCGATATTTTCTATTACTTGTTTCTCTTATCTGAACATGGAGTCTAATTTCGGCTCTGACCTTATGCCTTTAGCGCATGCTGACCTACACACTTCCACCTTGTCGACATCCAATAAAAGGGGACCCTAGGAACCCACCTGTTCATGAAGTTTTGGACCATCTTCCTTCATTCCCACTCTTGATCCCCATCTTACTTCTGTGCTCACTCCGCTCCTGACCAATGGCTTTCCTGTTAATAACCTAACACTTGGCCCTGAGTTCTAATTCTAGACTCAGCTTTTCCCACTTGACCCTCAAGTCCACTCTTTGCCTTGCATTTGCCCCCTCTGACCCTATCTGTTCTGTTTCTGGCTCCTACATACCAACCCAGTATTGTCTATCCTTTTATGACTTGAAAAGGACATTCCCCATCCCCCAACAGTGCTAAGGGTTGATGCTCTCCTGTCCAGTTTTGGCTGATGGTCTAAGTAAGTTTGCATCCTTCCTCCAGTCATATCTGAGTCTGTGTGGGTAGGTTTCTTTTGTAAATATTCACTATATGTTTGCAGAGCCTCACATGTATTCTTATGATGCTGCCACTGTCAGAACACTTTGGAAGCATTTGGAATCGCCTTCTGACCACAATGCCTTATACAACAAAAACTCAGTTGGTATTTGTTGAATGAGTCAATTACAAATATGTACAAGAAACTCAATCTTGTTGCTTTATAAGAATACTTCTTGTTAGATTCAAAGGAGGATTTCCCAACTTTTAGAAGTTACCTTACTCATAACACATGTCTGTCACTAGATAACTATGGGACATTAAAAAAATAAGAACCCCTTCATGCCACGGCATGGGGTTGACCACCACTGGAGATTATTAAATGTACATGCTACAGCCTGGAAAGGAACTTCTCAAAAAGGTAATTTGAACAAGTTTCAATTAATGGTGGAAGTTTTAGAAGAGGTATATAGTCTCCTGTGATGAATTCTTTAAAAGGGATTGTGTTGACATTTAGTTGACATGTTTGATGGTATTTTTAAAAATCAGTGACAATATTTTACAGCCACCCTTTTTACACTGAACTTCCTAGAAATAGTATCTTGGGCTTTTTGTTGACTACGGCACCATTTGATTTTAATTTATGGAAGACATCTAAGCTAGAAAACAATTCCCACCTGCCCCTCACACCCCGAAATCTCTAACCCTTGTAAAGCTACGAGTAACATACTCAAAGAAACAAGATAGAAAACATTTTACTTTCCTTCTCATTTTCTGCTTAATGGGTTTTAGTTGGTTCCTCAAATACTTTAATTCACTGTGCTACCAACCTCACCTGAGCACTTTCTCTAATTCAGGCACTGTGCTAGGAATTGGCCATATAGCAATAAATGAAATAATTCCTGGGTGTGAGGAAGACACAGTTGCCCTGGGAAGGATAGACACATAACCAAATTTTCAAACAGTGGTAGGTACTCTTTAGTGTCTTGTCAAGAACACTTTAGAATGACAGAAATAGTCTATTGCCTAGGCGACTAAGATGAAGGGATTACTTCATAAGAAAAGTGGTATTGATGTAGATCAGGGGTTGATAAGTTTTTTTTCTGTAAAGATAGTAAATATTCTAGGTTTTGTGGCCAGACAGCCTTTGTTTTAACTACTTAATTCAGCAGTTGTACTGTGAAAGCAGTCACAGACCATGAGTAAATGGCTGCATTCTAATAAAACTTTATTTACAAAAACAGGGAGACCAGCAGACCAGATCTGGTCCATGAGCCATGGCTTATTGACCTCTGATCTAGAGTATGAGGGATGAGAAAGGTAAAGATATTTCAAGTACAGAAAACAGCATCCAAAGTAAGAGAGCATATGTATCCCTGGGTAATAGCAACATGAAAACAGCCAGAAGAAAAAAGTGCTGAGAAGAAGCTGAGTTAAGAGTGACTAAGGCCATGTTGGGCAATGCATCCTATGTCAATTTAAGGAGTTGGATTTTACCCTGAGGGGAGTCACCAAATGAGCTTCTCTCCTGTAAAATTGGTAGAAATCAACTTGTTCACTTTCTGAAGTCAGGGTTGGAAAGTCTAGTAGAAGAAAAAACACAAGCTGAATACAAATTCTCATTTTTAACATTTTTATCATTAGCAGTGGCTAGATTATTAGGCGTATCCTACATAATCTTTTTCAGTTGTCCTACACAGCAATTACCAAGAACCTAACAGAGGCAGCCCACACAGATGCCAACGATACATCCCCTCAACCAATTCTGTCTTCAACCGACTACTTGTTTTTGCTGTTCGCCTAGAAATAGTGGGAAATTTGGGAAAAATCACTCCCTCTAATGACTTTTCTATAGAAATTAGAAAAAAGCCACTGAAAAGAGCAGCATTGAGATGAAATGCTATAGTGAGTTAACTACAGGGATGAAAAACTGCCCAGTAGCCTAGGAGATTTTATAATATGAACATTTGTCTTGAAGATAGTTTAAAAGATAATTCTCTAAGACAAAGAATATCTCTGAAATTAACTATTAAACTCTGTATTACTAAGAGAATCTTAGAATCTCTTTCTGCCCAGAAATTGGCTGAAACTAATAGCAACAGTTTGTAAAGCAATTTTAGAGCTATTTGATGGCATAAATAAATGAGTAAATAATATATGGATAAAAGTAAAATCAATCTATCTATCTATCTATCTATCTATCTATCTATCTATCTATCTATCTAGTTGACCTTTGAGCAATGCAGGGGTTTGGGGTAATGACCCCCTGTGCAGTCAAAAATCCACGTAAAAATTTTGATTCCCCCAAAACTTTACTAATAGCCTACTATTGACCAGAATACAATACAATAATATAAAGGGTCAATTGACACATATTTTGTATGCTTTATGTATTATATACTGTTTTCTTACAATAAAGTCAGCTAGAGAAAAGAAAATGTTATTAAAATCATAAGGAAGAGAAAATGCACTTGCAGCACTGTATTGTTTTTTATTAAAAAGAAAATCCATGTATAGGTGGACCTTCACTGTTTAAACCCTCTTGTTCAA
Organism: Callorhinus ursinus; assembly: GCF_003265705.2. Lineage (NCBI taxonomy): Eukaryota > Metazoa > Chordata > Mammalia > Carnivora > Otariidae > Callorhinus > Callorhinus ursinus. The sequence goes on from NW_027397073.1 coordinate 37,757,890, forward strand.
GGGTCAACTGTGTATATACATAAGGAGATTAAATGTCTCCTTTAATCTTAATATTTTAATATCATTTTGATAAATAACATGTTATAATTATATAATACTAATGTACTTTGAATAATTTTTATTCCGTGATTTTTAATAACCTTTATTTCCATGATTTTCTAATATAAAAGTAATGCCATGCAGACATCAGTAAGAGAAGAGATGACAGAGAAACAGTGTCCAGGGACAGGGCTGTGGCCTGAGTCAGAAGATGAAAAGTCTGGTTCTAGCTGAGGGCCTGAGAGTCTGGGCCATCTCTCTGAGGCCAGAACATACTGATTCTTGGATTGAATGAACTAGGAATCATGAAGTATCAAGAAACTCCCACGGAGGTCAAAGCTTCGGGTATCCTGGAGGCCCGTAATTGACCTGTTCAGGTACAACTGACTGAGAGTTAGCAGGGAGATGAGGGGCTGGAATGTTCTGACTGCATCCAGGTGATAAATTAAGGGAACAAAGTGACAGTTTATAACAACCTTCTCTCTCTTGATTTGGGCCACTGATCATAAGAGTTCTCCCTAATCTATATATAGATTATGTATCCGAATATATCCGAAGAGTAAGCAGTCATGAGTCCTCAAAGAAAGGGAGCTTTTGGCAAAGCACATTTAAGCATAGTATAAATATCAAAGAACAACTTGTAACGAAGGATCTGACATGAGTCTCTTTCATTACCAACAAGTTCTTTCTTGGAAGGGGCACAAAGACTAATGTCTTTGTCTAACACTTTACACAAAAGCAATAATAACAGTGTTATTGATACCTTAATCTCCTTACAAAAGGGAACAAGTCATTTCACTCAGGTGTCAAGGGGGTCTCAGGTCCTTTTTGAGTATTTTCCTGATGTTTCCCATTGAAGTGGGAGAAAATTGAGACGAGTCAATGTGTATTAAAAATAAAACAGAAATGTCCTTGGGTCGGAAATGGCCCTCAGATATTATATCTTCTCTGGGGGACTTATAGTCAAGTGGCAGGCAACCTCAGTGACTTGGATGATGGAACTTAACTGGGGAGGCCACCCTGGCAGATGCCCATTGACCAGAAGACTTCAGACAGATCAGAAGGAGCTCTGTATCATTCAGCAATGATCTCAGTCAGTAGACGTTGGACATTGTGGTATGTATGCCACGCTTCTGGTCTGTGGCAATGTCCAGTGAGGGACTAGCCCTTGAAACGGCACAAAGTGTGCTTGTCATCTGCTGGTTTTCTGCCTGTTCCCTTGCTACTATGAGCCCAGTTTTCCTTTTGAGAACTGCTCCTTCATTGTGTATAGTCTTGGTGAGACTGTCAGTCAAGATCTCTGGATAAAGTTGATTGGAAGATCAAACAAAGCTAATCAAATGCTCTCTTTCAGAATTTAAATTTAGGGCAGAGGGTTATGAGGACACAAAATAATTGGAACTGGTCATTCAAATTGGAGCAGGTGACATTTTTTTCTACCTGCTCAACAACAACAAGAATTCTACAACCAGACAAATAACCTCAAAATTCACCAATCCCACCACCATCATCATTGACAAACTCAAGTATTGCTGATAGCCATGAGGAATTTGCGTAAATGTGATTATTCGTGAGCCAGAACAATCTAGTTCAGTCCCGTGATGGATGCTAGTGCTAGTATCATTCTTTCTTTTAGAAAATAATGAAGGCAACCAAATAAAAATAACTTCACTTTGAAATTACATCAATCATAACTTTGTAGTGTTAACTATGAGAGTCCCTGTACACCTTCTAGGAATATGATGGTTAAAAAAAATTAAGCCTATTACCAAGTTTTCAAAGACATGCATGATCTTTAGCATTAAGAGTTCTGGCTTTTGTCACAATGTGTAAACCCATTCTTACAAGTTTTCTTCTCTTGCCATACTCAGTCTGCAAACCCAAGTGCAAGACCGCGTCCGTTCGGAAAGGCTCTACCACATGATGGCGCTCTGGTTGTGCCTTTAGTGAAATCGCCGCCGTTTTCTTTTTAGGGAAAGGTTTGATTGAAACATGAAGTAAAACAAAACAAAACAAATAAAACCTATTCACTCCCCAGCTTTCTATTGTCTTAGGAATAAATGTTCTTTCTGGTGTTTTCTCGACATCCTCCCTGTGTACTCTTTCCTGTTCCTGGGAACTGCAGGTGCCCTAGACTTTGGCTCATGCAATTGCAGCGGCCGGGACCCCAAAGTGGAAGTCTTGGCTGAAGCTGCCCGATTCTAAACAATAGGAGGCTGGTTTAAAGATACTCTTGATCCCTTCCTATGACTGTTTCTGTCTTCGCCCATGCAGAGTCCCTCCCATAAGTGAATCACCGGGAGACTTCCAGCACATCAGCTTCCTGACCAACAGCTCGCTCACTCATTCTCGCCAACCTGAAATAAAATGTACTAATGTGAGAAAGAAAAACAAGGTCTAATGGATGGAGTCCTGGGATGAAATCATTCAAATTTAAACTCCAAATGTACAGAAAGGACATTGTCACAGGGTAGGGGACACTGTGGAATAGCAGCGCCTTTTGCCTCCCTGGAGCCTGTGTTTTTCTCTTGAGAGAAAAGTTGCCTTAAGGTAGAGGAAGGTCCAGTTCTGCATACCTTGGGAAAGTCTGATGCTGGTGATTTCTAATAGAAAATTAACAGGAAGCGGAATAACATTTCAGCGGAGCAATATGAAGAGGAAATTAGAAGTTGATTGTTAAAGAAGGATTTTTTTTTCGATAAAAGAAAAAGCTAAATTGTACATTATTTTCTCTAGTCATAGAAGTACATTTGGTTTCTACTGCTGTGTAACAAACTTCTATGAACCAAGTGCCTTAAAAAGTACCCATTTATTAGTTCACAGTTCTGTAGGTCAAAAATCTGGCCATGGCATGGCTGGGTTCTGTGTTCAAGAATATCGCAAATTTGAAATCAATATGCTGAGCGGATTGGGTTCTCTTCTGGAGACTTGGCGGGGAAGAAATCTGTTGCTGGCAAATGGTTGCTGGCAGGATGCGTTTCCTTGTGGTTGATTGTCTGCCTGAGGTCCACATTGTCCAGTTAGCTGTCAGCTAGGGGCTGCTCTTAGCTCGTCGCCGCATGGCCCCCAGTTGGCAATTCACAACATCGTTTTTGCTTCTTCTAGGCCAGGAAGAACATGTCTTTCTGACTTCTTCCTCTAAGACTAGCCAGAAGGGGAAAAAATCTCCCTACTTTTAAAGGGCTCATGTGATTGATTAGGTCACACCCACCCAGATTATCTCCCTTTCTTAAGATTGACTGATGTGGGTTCTTAATGACATCTGCAAAGTATTTTCACAGCAGGGTCTAGATTAGTGTTTGAATATCTGGGAACTATGTGTGTACCAGGGGTTGGCGTACTATCTCCATAGATCTCATAACTCCGCTCCCTCACACCTGCTCTGATCTCAGCATTTAGCAAGGCTTGGGGAGGTCTCCCCAATGTTCTCTGCCTTAGGAAGAGTTGTGGTTTTAATCCTTATGCACCCTCCTGGGCTGAGTCAGAGATAGAAAAGTTAGAGCTGGAAAAGGTGTTAGAGATGCAGCCCAATCTTTCCAAGACCAGGAGAGAGAGGGTCCAAAACCACTCAGGGTCACACAAAAGGTGACCAATCTGGCTCTGCCCGATGTCTTCAGATCCCCAGTCCTAATCTCTAGCTTCTTCCAACCAGCCAGCGCTGCTCCACAATGGGGTTTCCCCCAGGCTGAGGGGAGGTGAGGAAAATAATAATTCAGTAAGTCTTTAGTAATATTGAATATTTTAAAAATAAAACGAAGTATTTTTTTATTTAAATAACTATCCTTTATTATGAGATTATACTGCCCACTTTTTATTTTCTTTTTTCTTTTTTTAGTAGTGGTGAGGGATGAGCTAGTTGAAGTGCAGAGAAATGATTGGTATTGTTGTTCTGTAATTCACTTTTTAGCCATGAATACAATGCAGGTCTTTTGATTCCCAGATCAGGACATAAGAATGGCATCATGCTCTTCAGAGTGTCAGATAGATCCTTTAAAAGAAGAAAAAAGAAAACCACATCAAAAATGAACATACTATGACCCAACTGTTTTAAGTCTTCATTTGCTTTTTAGTTATTATTTGTTATCATTGTTTAGAAAGTTCATTGCTTTTTAAATATTCAAATTATATTACAACCACTGCCCCTGTCCCCTGCATACTACATATGCTGTAGTGGGGAAGAAAATTAGACCTAGAAGAATCAATTATCATTATTAAAGTCATTGATATTCCAGTGACCATCAGGAGGAAGCCACAAAGCCCCTGAATTTCTAATCTATTTGATCACCTCAGTTTCTGACATGTTCCGAATGCACTCTAGGCATGATAATTATTTTTCCTGCTGGATTGATAAGTGTATTTCTAGGGATTATTAAGAATTCGTAATAGGATGAAGAAAACGACTAAATACATACAAGCTATCATTTAGTGAAGGCTACTATGTGCCACCAGACACTCAGGCATTTTCTTCAATTCACTCATCAACCTGCAAGGTAGATGCTCTTCACTCCACATGTGGATGACAATTCAGAGAGAGTAACTTGGCCACAGTTAGAAATTTAGGACATGGCAGATTAGGACTCCGCAGTCCAGGTTCATTCTGCTCCGGCGCATGGGACCATCAACCGCTTCTGAGCCGGGGCATATCCTTTTACCACCACATAAGAATAATGATTATTTTCCCAGCTGAGCGAGTGGACTGCAGCCTCGAAGCCCTAGCCCTGGAATCAAGAACAAGGTCTAGAGTCAGGCCGCTTGGTAACTGTGATGGACTCAGGTGTGAATTGCTTTGTTCGGTTCTCTGAGCCTCAGTTTCCTTGTCTGTAAAACAGAGTGACAGGATAAAGGGATTCCCATTAGTGGCTGCCCCCCTGAATGGCAGGCCCCCTTGCATTTGGGTTACCTGGTCTTAGTTTATTTGTTTATTCAGTCACTTCCTCCCTTGCCCCCTCCCCTCCTTCCCTCTGGCCTTCTGCTCCTTACTTCTGTGTCGGTTTCAACTGCCCCTGCTAATATCAGCATCCCTGCGACCATTCGCAGCATTACTACACCGTTGCTGTCGTATTTACTGGTAGGGCTACTGCCCCCGATGTCACTTTTCACTTCCATAGCACACATCCTCTTACTGGAGTTTCAAAATCTCTATTAGATGGTTATTATGACCTCCATTTTACAGCTGAGAATTAAAATGATTGGAGAAATAGAAAAAAATTTGTTAGCGGTCACATTACTAATCTGTGGTAGGTATAGCATTTAAAACCATCTTCAAAACCCAAGATCTTTATCATAATGACCAACATGACATTTATTAGATTCTCCTTATCTGGAGTTTGCTTTAATAGAAAAATAATCTTTTAAATATAACTTGATAGACATAAAATGGACTTTCCAGGAAGATGTGCTCTATTTATCCTGTGACCTCTCCTGATCCCTGGCACCCAGGCACACACTCCTATTGAGTATGTATATTGGGGTTTGATAAAGTGAGGGAAAAAGATCTAATACTGGGGTTCATTTTTCAGATCTTTATGGGATTCTGTTCTGTGACAGGCACGGTATTAGGCACTGCAGATAGAGAGGTGAATAAGACACAGTCCCTGCCCAGGGTCAGTGAGGAAATCAACCTTGTTTGGCAGTAGCTGTTCCACAGGCTTTTGAGGTGGGATAGGCGGGGGGGGGGGTAGGAGAGGCGGGGGTAGGAAAGGCGGGGGTGGGGTGGGAGGGGTGGTGGGGCGGTTTCCACTTAGTCGGCTCCTGGAAAGGAAAGCTGTTGAGAACTCTGTGTCCCATTCCTGTATCTCAGCGAAAGATGTGCAAAGCACAGTCCTCAAACTGGGCTACCTGTAGATGCTGCCCAGTTTAGGGACAGTGATTTTTCTTTGAAATGAAAGCATTTGGCTTTGGGGCCTAATGCAGGAAGGGGATATAGAAGGAGCATTAAGAAAGAACTTTCCCTGAGGCACTGAGGAGAATTTGGCTGCAGATGATTATTTTCAGGGATGAAAATGAGCATGAGCTCAGAAACCCAGAGGCCTGAAACAGAGCAGGGAAGACAGATACTGTTTCTCAGTGACCAGCCAGGGATGTGTGTGTGTGTGTGTGTGTGTGTGTACATGTGCGCATGTGTGAGTATGTCTCTATGGGTGCATATCTGTGCATGTGTGCACATGGTCACACGAGTGTGACATATGTATATGTTTGCACGTATGAGAATGTATGCATGTCTGTGTGCATGTGTCTCCATGCACATTTGCATGCCGTGTTCATGTGTGTTCTGTGTGCATGCCTGTGCACGTGTGTGTTTGTGAGTGTGCACACATGTATTCTGGAAGGGAGTCGAGCAAGATATATTTCCACTGATGCTGTAGGAGGATGCCTCTGCTCTTAGTCCAGAGTGGGGAGATACTGGAAAATCTATGAATGGATGTGGCCAGAACCCATAGGGTTAGAAGCGATGCAAATTTTTTAGATTCACAATATTTTTGATGTCTAACGATTTCCCAGATAACTTACAAAGCTGATCGACCCCGAGATCGACAAGGTATATGAGGGAGTAGGGTGGAGATAAAAAGGGGTTTACTTTCTGTTATTATCTGTGCTTTTCTATAATGCAGTCTTCTGCGTCTCCTCGTGCCCCCTACTTGCCAGAGAAATTGCTTCCTTTGTCTGAACTTGTTTACAACAGATGCCTTATTACAGCCAGGGTTTTAATTCTCATGAATACTGAAAACAAAATGAAGGGAGAAAAAAAACAACAATAAACAGTATCTATCTGCAAACATTTTTAAACAGAGCTGGAGGAGATGACAAATATATTTCAAAATGATTTTCGTTGGATGAGGAGGCTGGGAGTCTGGCCTTTCCCCGAAGGAGTTAAGTCCCTGGGGCAGGGATAATTATGACTATTTGTGTTCGTTATACACACAGAGCTGTAAGGATCTGTTGTCTTTCTCTGTGGTATATGATTTCTATTCAGTGGGCTTCTGCTAGAACACAGATTTTATATTTACTTCTGAAGCTGATTTTTGTCCTTTCTCTTTCATCCAAAACTGAAACACTGTATTTCAGTGACTGGTTTGATAATAGTGGAACTCCAGACCTAGAATGCAACCTATTTGTTTATTAACATTAAGAGTTTATTTTCATCTGTGCAGATGAATGTGATCTTGTATTAAAAAAGCAAGCAGGGCCTTTCTTCCTCCATCGACAGCTGATTAAAAACAAAAACCCTGAATGTAAATCTAAACTCGGCAATGATCAAGTTCTGGATGTCTAATTATTGAAAAAAACCTCTGGTTCTCAGAAGGCAGTCTTTTTACACAGCTGCGACAGGCCTTCTCGAAGCCCCATGGCCACTAGACCCAGGCCGGGGCCGCAGTGCCATGATCCAGCTTTCGGGGGAAGAAATACCTCTCCGAGCTCATTAATCAGTAACTCAGAGAACCCACGAATCAGAAAGAGTAGCAAACACCGCCTGCCTTCCCTTCACCTTTGCAATGGAGCTGTCTAAAGGAGTTTGGAGTCATGTAGCATTTAGCATTTGGTAAAAATCAATGTACTGGGAAAAGGGAGAGATGCTGAATATCTTGGCACCCCTGGCTACTAACAGCCACACCTTGTCCCTTGCAAAGTCCACAAGACTTTGGAGTTAAAGATGAGCTCCGTGTACAGCACAGAAGTATCCTGGCCGACGGGGACAGAGCTGGAGAGTGACAGCATGGGCCTGAGGACAAGGGGTCAGAGAATAGGACATTAGAATCCCATTGAGGGCCTCGCTGAGAGGGAGGGAGGCAAAGAAGCGAGGTCAAGGAGGCTCTGATGGAGGCCAAAAGACCGCTTTTACAGGAAATGGTGTAGGCAACTTTTGTGTAGGCAAGCATGAAGAGAGGAGCAAGTTAAACCTCAAAAAGGTAACCGAAGGACAACAAGCTGGGGTGACTTCCACAGTAAGGAAGCTAGCACAAAGGCAGGGGTGGGAATGAGTCACTGAAAATTATTGACCATCAGCAGAACTGTGGGCAATTCGTGGCAGTCCAGACTAGATGAAATATTCCCTAAGAGGGTGTTGATTTATAGTTATAGGTGAATTATAAATAGGGAGCATGGGAGGGAATAGAACATTCAGGGGAAATGGGAATAAGACAGTGTTCTGGTTCAAGCAAGCAGGAAAGAGTCTTTCAAATGGGAGCTAGGACTCAAGTTTTCCTTTGGATCCCCTATCAGAGTAATGGTTGTTCTGAATTGTTTGGGGCACTGAGTCACATTGTTAAGCTCTCCACCTACATTTCTGGTGGGCGCACATGAAGATATGTGAACATGAGGTAGGGAGTCGTGGTGTTCCTGAAGCTGGGATGTGTTGGGGCTAGACAGGACTTTGTGTATCATCCCACAGAACGCTTCAATCACAGATGTGGAAACTGAGTCTCGGCAAGGTGAAAAGACATGGCTACAATCCACTCGACTGGGCAGAGCTGGTGTGGTAGCAGATCTCCCAGAGTTTTTTCCATTCTCTCGGTCTCCTTTTAAGTTTGTTCTGTTCCCCTGAGACAAAGACTACATCTCTTTTATTGATCTAAGGGATTGATTCTTTTAGAAAAAGAGTTACCACACCTATCTAAACACCAAAAGAAAATGCACATCCCCATTTTGTTCTGTTCAAAGCTCCCACGCAACACACCATCCACCAGTGGGAGGCAGCGTTTTCAGGCCCCACACTATGGTTTTATACAATATGCCAAACAAATGGCAGTCAAGTTGAAGGAAACCAGATCCAATAGGGGCTCCCATACAATAGGCTCATCCGATCTCCAAACTTAGTTACTTAAGCCTTACTTTAAGGCATGAAACCATGACTTCTCACCAATGAATTTATTTGTTCGTTACTCATTTGAGAACATCTGAGCTTCCACCACGTGCCAAGCAGTGTGCCTGAGCGAACCGCAGAGATGCACTTCCCATCCTGGACATGTGACATGGAGCATGTGGTGTTGCAGGGAGAGAGCCAATCACCTAAAACCACCAGTGCACAGCAGGAACACATGGAGATCAGTGCTATGGGCTGATCAAGTGTGTCTGTCATAGTAACTGTATTCATGCAATCTTAACCTATTAACAAGCCTAGGGCTAGTTGAAGGCCAGCTAGAAACCTTAGATCCAAATAAGCAAGCTACCCATAGCATGCGTAGAAGAAAGATCTCATTTATAGCCTCTTGTTTGTGTGTCTCTACTTATTTAGTGGTTTGACTTGAGTCTGCCATATTGTTTTTTTTTATTTATTTTTTTTATTTTCAAAGGCTCTCCAAGCACTTACAGAAGCCAGTCAACTCCACAGCCCTTGTAGTCACCATTGTCCTTGTTCCATTGAAGCACCCCCGCTGTTACTAAAACTAGTGATTCCTCTTCTGTCCACTCAGCCCAATCTACCACCCATGGAAGTCTTGGTAACTCTGACACTGCTTCAGGCCCAGGCTCGACACCGCAAATTTACAGATCTAAGCCATTTATCCAAGGTGGAAGTAGCGTCCTCTTGAAGGAGAACCCTGCAATTCTACTGCAAATATATACAACATTCATCCCCAATCTTCCCCAAAGGGACCTTCAGCCTTTACTTGGGGAAGAGGAAATACTTAGAAATTTTGAGTGTTTTTAGACATCAAAATCTGGCTTGACATTCAGAAGCTCAACAGTCCAATATGATTCCGTGGTTAGAGTGATTAGAGACCACGAGATTAAAGGCCTGACCTGAGTCTCTCTGGTATTGGATTTGTTGGGTTCACGGGTCCACTCTGTGGTTATTTACTCATTTCCTGAGTGTATAATTGGTGTGGATGTACCTAGCAGCTGGAAGAGCCCTCATATTGGTTCCTTGACCTATAGGGGAATAGCCACTATCATAGGGAAGACTAAGTGGAAGCCTCTAAAACTGTTCCTACTGCTCTCCACTACTTAACCCAGCCAAGATAGTAAATCACACCCTAGGAGAAACTGCAGAGATTAGAGCCAACATTAAAGACTTAAGGATGCAGGGGTGGTAGTTCCTATTATGTTCTTATCCAATTTACTTGTAAGACCTTCACAAGACCTCCGTGGGTGCAGTGCATAAATGGACCCTAAACTGAATCAAATGGTAGTTGTAATTGCAGCTGTTGTGCTGGATGTGGAATTTTCACTAGAACAGTCTGGCATTACATACGTGATTGCTGAACTGGCATCTTCCCTAGTCCCGTTAGTAAAGAAGACCCAAAGTAGACCATCAACTCTCCAGCCCCAGGACTCCATTAACTCCCTTGTTTTCTGTCACAGATAATTCTCAGGGACCCTAATCAATTGGTCTGCTATATTGGTCAACTATATTGATGACAATATGCTAAATGATCAGGTAGTGGCAAGTACTGTGTATTCCCTAGTTAGAGACACATGGGCCGGAAAGGGAGAGAAAAACACCATGGAGATTCAGGGACCTGCAACACTGGTAAAGATGTCAGGGGTTTGATGGTCTGGGGAACATTGCCATTTCCCCTGAGGCAAAGGACAAGTTGCTGCCCATGTACTCCTACCAAAGAAGAGACACAGCTCTTGAGTTTTGTTTTGTTTTGTTTGGATCTTGGAGACCACATATACTGTGCTTAGGATTACTGCTACAATGAACTTATTGGATATCTTGAGAGGTTGTTGGTTTGGGGCCCAGAGTAAGAGAGGACTTTGCAACCAGTTCATGTGACCAATAGATCCGACGTTGTACGCCATCTCTGTCTGGTCTGAAGAGCAGAGTCAAAGCACAGATACCTGGAATCCTTAGGCAATATCATATAGACCCATAGCACATCCCTAGTGTGTCAGAGAACTACTTGCCATTTGTAAAAGCAGCTTCTGGCTGGGCTGTAGTATAGAGTGAGTGCCTGATCATGGGACACCAAGTTACTGACTAAGGCTTCCCGTCATAAGCTAGGTATCATCACAACCACCAAGCAAAAAGTTTGAACAGGTGCAATAGCAATCAGCTCAGTAAGTCCAGAGAGATATCAGCAACCTGAACAAGTGGGTTAGATTCCCATATCACTTACTTTTGTTGCACCACATCCTTTCTCTTTCAAATTACATCTATGATCTCACAGGTGGGGTGGAGGTTTTCTATCACCAGCTAGCAGAGAAGGAAAACCCAAACACACTCAGAAATGGATTGGCTATATATGTTGCCGCTAGCTGAAAATGGGTTGCCACCACACCACCACCCCTAAGGAAAGCATAAGAATCTCTGCACTTCATGATAATGCCCACTAGAGAGCATCCATGGTGAAGAAGACACTGTCCTGGGAGACAGGATGACTTGTCCAGTGGCTATCAGTCAGTCTCTGTCCATGGCCATTCCAGTGCTTTGTCAATATCATACACTTGGCATAGCCCAAGTGGCAGGGGTGGAGTCTAAGCGCACGTTACAGAGTTGGGCCCCTCACTAAGACTGATCTCATTGCAGCCACTGCTCAAGTGGCCAAAAGCAGAGACTGACACTGAACCCTAGTAAGGCACCATTCCTTGACGGCAAGTTGATTACATAAAAATCCTTCAACTCTCAAGGAGCAACAATATCCTTTTGAAGTTCAAAGTATGGATTTGCTTTTACCAGCACCATCATCTGAGAACTTACATGGGATACAACAAAACATCTTAGACAAAGGGACACTTGTCACAATTAATGAGGGCAACAATGAATGGATAACCATAAGATCCACCAGTCCTAACATATGCTGTATGACCTGGAAGTAGACAGCCTGATAGAATGATGAAATGGTTTATTAAAGACTCCACAAAGACATCAGTTTGCAGCCGATGCCTTGCAGGACTGGAGCACTAACCTCCAGGATGTGGTGTAGACGATGAACAACCAGCTAGTATTAAGGCATTGTGTTCCCAATACTGAGCATGGACAGATTGGAGAACTAAGGTGTCTGGAGGGAGGCTTGGCCTCTCTTCCATCTTCCCAGCTATGAAATTTGTGCTTTCTATCCTAGCAACTTTAGGCGCTATTGAAAAAGAAATCTTGTTTCTCTGACAGAGGAAGATGCTTTCATTAGGGGATGCAATAAAGATTCCACTGTGCCTAATTTTTGGATCTCATGCTAGTGGGTCATTAGGCAAAGAAAGGAGTTGCCATATTGGTAAGGGTACTTGAACCTGATTGCTGTGGAGAGGCAGGATTGCTGCTAGGCAATTGCTCCTAGGATGGCTTTTGAAACCCAGGGAATTCCCTGAAGTGTACCTTGGTTCTTCCAAACCTGGTAATAAAAATAAATGGCCAGTGTCAACAACCATGGTCGCATAGGGGTAAAGCAAGTAAGGGTTCAGATCCCCTGGGAATAAACTGAGTTTTTCCATCGGTCAAGCCATCCAATCTCAAGGAAAATTCCAAATGGGGGGTGGAGGGGAAAGCTGTACATATCCTTATAGCATTGGGATCAGTCACAGCTGCTGGGGCTGTGCTCCACTATCGCTGTGGAGTAAGTGTTTTGTAGAATTGCAGGTGACCACCATCTTGAAGGTTCGGTGACAGACTGGACTCACCGTAAGGAGCAAGTGAGTTTTAGCAGTGCAAGGAATCGCTCTCCTAGACAGCTCTCATGCCCTGCCTCAGATCGTCTCTGCCCATCTTTTCATTCCAGTTGCTATTGTGATACCTCTTAGGTACAGGTGTAACCTGACTGCACCTTCTTTCAGCTGAACTGTCTCTCACTTTTGGCCAATGGTTCTTTGCTGCTACCACCTGGCTGTCTGTGGAACCCGCTCAGCCATTCTGATGCCTATGCAGGCATGCGTGTGCAATGGGCAATCTTGAGCCATGGGTGTAGGAGCTAGTGGATAAAAATTCTTTTTCCCCCTTGAGTAGACAATGCTGACTCTCATTCTATCGTTCTTTAGAAGGTCCCCGACAGGATCCAGCCCCAGGTGCCACAACAGGGAGCAGGTAGATACAGTCACTTGGGCTGCCTTTGCTTCCTCCCCCGAGTCACCCCTGTCTCCACTGTACTGTTATTCCTTGGGATTGGCTTCCAGTATAACTACCCAAATGCAGGTTTTTGCTCAGGCTCAGCCCTGGGGAGTGACTCCAGCCAGGACAGCAGATGTCCACTAATTTAACTGTGCCCCCTTTATGGAGTGTGGGAGTGGGCATATATTTTCAGGATTATATTCACTTGCCGTTACTGTGTTCAGAAACTCCTGCTCTGGCTGTGCATTTTATTTTACTCCTCTGGGTTTTGCTTTGCCCTGTATACTGTTTTTCTCCCTTATTCTAGATATTTCCCCCCTGAGAAGGTGGATCTCTCCTTTTTACTTCCCCAAATACTCAGCCCTGATATCTGTGTAAAAAGAACTGTTTGTGAAGGTATATATGAGATGAAATTCTTATCCTTTTCCACCACTAGAAAGTACTAGAAATTGTGTACCATTTGAAAGGGGAAAATTATCTGTGGGATATCCAGAGAATTTTAGGATTTATTAATGTACAATATTCATATAGACTCTGTGGCAATCCTAATTTAAATAACCAGCTTACCCATGCTGCAGTATGATTACTTAAGTTTTAGAGACACAGCCTGGTTCTCTATAAATAATTGTGCTGAATTGATTATTCAGGAAGATTTTATTTTATTCTAGAAGGATTTGCATCTGTTCTAAATCAGTGAGTAGCAATTTAAAAGAGGTACTATCAGTCAGAATTCAGAAAACCAAAGCCATGCGTTCCACATAGCTCCTGTACTGATTAATAAGTTAATAGTGTTGTTTAAATAGTATGGTGGAGAGAGAAAGGCATATCCCCATTTCCCTTTTAGCCGTATACACATATCTATAGCATGTGTAATGGTGTGTGTGGTGGAATCAATTTCATCCAATTAAGTTCCCCTTCAGTAGTATCTTCCAAGGGATGAACACCACAGTGTGTTATAAATGCCTGATAAAATTAATGCTGAAAAAATTCTACAAGAACGTAAGTCAAATAGAGTAATTCAAGATCAGATTTGGAGTATAAAATTGAAAAATGTATCACAAAAAGGGCCCCAAAGAGACAGCTCCAAGAGGAAGGTGAGTGGAAAGATCCTATCTCAAATATGTTTTTGTTAGCAGAATCAAAGATGCAACCACTATCAGTGGATTTCAAGATATGTCATATAATAGAAAACTTGAGGGAGACTCAGCATTTTTTCCAGTATGTCAATTTTAAAGCAAAATATAAAAGTCTATTTATTAAAATATTTTAACCTTCTAAGATACTTACAGGATATCAAAAGCTGTGCTCCTTCAAGGTATCTGCTAACTATTAATCTATTTCCCAAAGAGAATGATAATGCGAAGTAGACCTAAGATATATCCTCCATGTTTTTACTTGTTTGTTAAATTTCATTTTCCATCAGGTATTTGAAATATCCATTTTTTCATCTCCCTCACAGACACACACACATAGCCCATTATATATATATATGTATATATATACAGTATTTTATAAACAACAATTACAGCTTCATATTCATCCAAGTATTAGATTGCTGTTTTCCATGATTTATACCTTTAGATAAAGGCAGAGTTTTTTATAAGCAGTGTAAAAAAAATCAATAAAAATAAATTAACTTTCCCATCAAAATGTAAAACATTTCCTACCACTTAGTAATGTTGTCAAAAGATTAAAACATTCTCCACTGATCTCCAACCACCCTTTAATTCGTTTTATGAGTGACAGTAATTATAAATATCCTATATTATTTGCATATCAAAAATACTTAAAAGATGTCTAAGTAACGGCCATTTGTGAAAGTTATGGTGTCAGTTTGGACGTATCTGAAGTTTCTGTTAAAACCAAAGCTTTTAAAATTTGAGTTTCACAGGTGAAGAGAGACTTGAGAAAATCAAACATTAGTTGTCTGTAGGTCTGGCACGCAGATGAGCTTGACGTTTCATTGAGAACTTAAGCCCCAACCTTTTCATCTTTGCGTTCCTAAAACCCAACCCACTGCCTGACCCAAAGCGGCGTTTCACAAACGCATGGGGAATAAAAGGAAACTTCAGTGTAGTGATCTGCAAGTGAGCCTCACTATGCCCCCTGTTATTTCTGCTTGTGGATCATTATTTTTGGAGTCTTCTCCCAAAATATAGACCTTTTTCCTTGGCCCCGACAGGCAGTTCATTGTCTAGAAGCCCCTCTCCATGGAACTCGAAAGCATATGGAAAGCCTGCGCCAGAAAAACAGACACTGGCTGCAAGGGGCAAGTCCTGCGAAAACAGCTTTGAAGAGCTTGTGGAAGCTCCAAAGCTTGTGTCTGTCCTCAAGGGACTGACCGCGCAGTCCGCCGACCAGAGGGAAACCACGTTTGATTTTAAAGGCAAGATGCTGGTGTACAGGTAAAAGCAGTACCGGAAATGGAAGGGAAAGGAAGGAAAAAGAAACAAGATAAAGAAGGGGAACAGATCGGCACAGAAGAGAAGCAATAGCACTGAGACAGGGGCGGTAAGGTGCACAAAGTGGGAGGCAGGCTCCCATGGCAGGCTCGGGCTCCTTCCGGAGACACTGGAGGTATGAGGCTGGCTTCAGCTGTACCTCAATAGAAAACATTTAGGGAGAAGGCAAACCAAATTCCATTGTTTGAATTGTCTCAAAGGACATCAACATTCAATGTCATGCTTAAGGCAACCTAACGGCTAGCGATCCGGGACCCATTCGCTATTGTTCAGAGGAGAGCTGATGTTTACAGGGTAGAGCGCGGATGGTAGCTGAGCTGCAAGCAGGTGTTGCATAGAAGCTGTCGTAACACTATGATTCAAAAACTTCCCCCGGTTGCCAGCAAACACCTCCGTTTGCGCTCAATGCAAAACTGAAAAAAGCAAATGATTACATAAGCAATTGCTGCTGAGTTGTGTGAGACAAGACATTAGAAGGCTAGGTGTAACTAGTTAAAAACAAAGTAAAAACAGAAAGCCATGAAGTTACAGAACAGTTCTGCAGCTTTTTCCACTCCTGAAAAGAGGTTAGTCCCTTAAATAGTTTTTTTTTTTCCCCAATGCTGATGAAATTGGCCTATTTTGGCGAAGCTTGCTAAATTCTAGCCTAGCAGGGGCCGGTGAAGCAAGTGCCTGAGGGTGTAAGAAGGATAAGAAAAGGCTGACTGCTGTTGTATGTGCAAATATTTCAGTCTTTAACAAAATAAAACCCCTGATGATGGAAAAATTCCACTCTTCTAGTTTTCATGGGTGTCACCGTTCCTATACTGTTTGTGGACTGTAAACTCTTACGTAAAAGGACATAACATTGTTAATCCCCTTTTTACAAATTTTTTCACTTTATTTCTTGATCCCAGACCCCAGAGAGTGGACCTGAGTAAGTTGTCCTCCCAGAGAAAGGGCAGAGGAGATTGCTCTGGTAGAGTTTTAATATTGAAAAGCCCATATCCTGGGAAGCCATCAGTTTCTGGCAAACCAGGATTTTGCTCACCCTAATTTCTGATTTGTAAGTGCAGCTTCCCCATCCCTTTTCCATATTCCCCATCCCATTTCCAGATTTCATAAGAAACCTGAGAAGTAGGGACACGCAGTTGATCTAACCTAGAGAGTGTAATATCCAAAGGAAGGACCAGGTAGCATTTTGGATGATAGAGGGAGGTGGTTCTCAACTTTGGCTGTGTGCTAGAATCACCCGGAGACCTTTAAAAACCACTAATCCCTATGTCCCACCACCAGAGGACTTGATATCATTGTTCTGGGAGGTGGCCTAGGCATACCCCAGGTGAGTCCAAGATTGGGAACCACTGACACAGGGAGGCATTTAAATGTTCACCCTATTTACTATGTTCAACTTCAACATGAATATATTTTGAGTTCATGAGAGTGATTCCTATTTAACATGAATTACTGATTAAGGAATATTTAAATTTCACCTTATTTGATATCAACCATCACACAAAATAACCTGTAAGAAAGACAATATGAACTAGTTGAACAAACTTCCCATTCTATCTTTAACAAATGAAAACATGATCTATTCAGTTAGTAATCTGATTCATCACAATTGAATAAATTATGCATTTTCATGATTAAGCCTTTTTTAAGCATATGACTTTTATATTTCACATCTAATAGTTATCTTAATTTTTTGATGGACAGCTTCTGTTCCAACTGACTAATTATTCCCTTCAGAATGAATTTTAATCTCGACTTAGCCCACTTATGACTCAATAGTTATTAGATAGGGTGATACTCACAATATTTAACAATCAGGAAGATAGAGGCACTGACCAATTGCAAGGACATGGGAATTGTCTGAGGAAACCCTAATGGGGAAGAATGAACCATATTTTTTTAAGATTTATTTATTTATTTATTTGACAGAGAGAGATAGCGAGAGAGGGAACACAAGCAGGGGGAGTGGGAGAGGGAGAAGCAGGCGTCCTGCTGAGCAGGGAGGCCAATGTGGGCTCTGGCTTCATGACCTGAGCCGAAGGCAGATGCAGATGACTGAGCCACCCAAGCGCCCCAAGAATGAACCCTTTAATTGCTGAATCAAAATGCAGTCCTGGGGGTCCTCAACCATGTCTAAAAGAGATAGTTTAGTTGGGGGGGGCAGCTCTGGACAATGTTATTTACCAAACAGAACAAAAATTTTAATTTAACAATATCATTTTGCCAATTGACATCAGCCAAATCCTGGCCCTAATAAAGAGTTAATTGAAGCTGCTAATTTAAAATGTTTACAATCAAAGAATCTTGGTGAAACCGATGTAAGAAGATATCAATCCAACCCCTCACTGCTGTGTGAAGCTATTTGATAGCCATCATTGTATTTTGCAATGGGAAAAGCATGGACTTTGAATCAGTCAGACTAGGGTACGGATTCCAACTTTGTAACTAACTGCTGTTTAATCTTGGGTAAAGTGCCTCTCTGAGCCACAGTTCCCATCATTGCTTAGGTTTTATGAAGAGTAAATGGAGACAGGGGTCTAGGATCTTATTACATACTTAATAAATGATAGCTATATTTATCATGATGGTGTGGATTTTTCAGCTTCTGTTCAGATACTTTTATTCCTCAGCTCACTGCTCTTCAGCTCTAATTGCTAGAAGTTACACTTTATTATAGTTGATTGTATTTTTGGTTAAAAACATTCACTGTCCTTCTCCATGGAAAGAACATTTATCTCCAACCAACTGACATCAAGCTTGGCCATGGGACTTGCTTTGGCCAATGAAGTATGAACAAAAGTGCCGTGTATCACTTTCAGAGACTAGCTTACTACAGGATTATCAGTGTTTCACTAGGGACTTCTCAACTGGTCTCCATACCAGAATGAAGAACACATAGAGAAAACTGACTCACAGTGGACATATACTATAAGATATGTAATTTCGTTGTTGTTGTTTTTTTTAAACCTCTGAAATTTAGAGTTTTAGGTTACTACAACGTAACATCCCACACTCTCCAAAATGCAAAAATTGGTACCTAGAAGTGGGGTGCTGCCATAATAAAACACCAACATTTTGTGATTTTGGTTGTAAGATCTGCAGTGGGTGGCAAGGAAATTGTGTTTAGAGACTAGAAAGATGTCAACTCACATTCTGTAAAGGCACTCTTTTTGGTCAATCTACTGATGTAACTTGGAAAGCAGGTACCAAAGGAGTTTGTGGCTTTAGGTAAAGGGGGGAGGGGAAGAATATTGGTATTCACTGTGTGCTCTGTTTGCTATTTGCTGCATTTACAAGAATCTACAAGACAGAAATTATCTGTAAAATGAATTTGCTGCATTGAATGTGAGAAAGAAAGGGGGTATGAAGAGACCATAAATTCTGGGACATCGTTTTGTTAGAAGAGTAAACCTTTTTTCATCTTTAACGGGTAAACCAAAACCAAGGGTATGGCTGTCATGACTAAAGAATTGGCTCCCCCAGGAACTACTAAACTTATAATTAAGTCTGGAGCCATGTCTTGAAAAGACTTGTTGGTGCCCCTATTGGTTTGTGGAAGGAAATCACATAGATTAAAAAGTATGTATTTGAAAGAATTTTACTGCTGAAGAAACACCAGGACAAATATTGATGTTACTGTTTGAGCTATAAACTACCCTCGGGCCCCAGATCTTTGAGAATAAGGCAGGCTGAGAAAGCTGCTTCATTCTCAGAGATGTGGCCAGGGAGGAAAGGGCAGGAGAGCATAATGGAAGGCTATGGAAAACAGTGGACTGGGGAGCTACCAAACCCAAACTAAGGTCTAATCAAAGACTATTTCCCACCCTTAGATAATAAGGGTGGAAATACTGCATCCCAAATTTCAGAATTACTCTTAACCGAAGACTACTATGTGCTTATTTTCCTGCTTTCAAAAAGGGAGTGTTGACTGTGGTAATCCTATCCTTTGCTGGATGGCAGAAGAGGAAGGGGAAAATGGGGCAGATGACATGTCTTGCTAGTTATAGGCCATTAGCTTAAATGGAATAGATACATAAGTTGTAGTGTATTTATTAAAAGAGGTCTTGTACAGCAATGGAAAAGAATTATTGCTAAACCCAACCACATAGGTAACTCTTATGGAAATAATATTGTTGTGGCTAACAAAACCCCGAAACTCAATGCTGTATGATTTAATTTACCTGAAATTTAAAAAATTAGGTAAAACTCACACACAGTGATAGAATTCAAAATGATGATTTCCTCTGGAGGGTTGTTGACTTGTGGAGGAAGTATGGGTGTTAGAAACATTCTATATATTGACATCTATATATCTAACAGCTGGGTGTTAGAAACATTCTATATATTGATTTGGATGTGATTACTAAATATAGATGTATGTACTGTTTATCAAGCTGTATACTTTGTCTCCACTTTACCATATGTAAGTCAGACCTCAAAGGTTTTTTTAAAGCCATGTATGTTTTTCTTGTCCTTCTCTTCCCTAAGTCTCATGTCATTTTGGTCTTTAACCTGTCTGAAACTCTTCTTATAGGTTCTTAAAAACTTTTGGTTTTACTTTAGCTTTTTTTTTTTTTTGGTGACATTTCCATGTTATTTTCTTGTCTTTTGAGTATAAGAATTTATCTTAGTGTTCCTAATGCAGTGTCTCTGGTTTCCTTAAACACGTTGGCTTGTTTTTCGTCCACTGGAACCAGTGTCAATTTCATCTTAGAGGTTCTCATCCTTCTTGAGCTTTAGAGTCTTTCTCTGTGGTTGTGAGCTATCCTTTTTATTGTTTTGAATTTTGAACTCTGCTTTCCCAAAACTTTGGTTTCAATGAATCCACAGCCAATGTTGTTTCTCTGTATCATCATAAATTCCAATGTGATACTGGAATTTTCCCCAAGAATCTTCCACCTTCCCATTAATGGTTAATCCTCTCTCACTGGCTTAACTGTAGTGCTGATAAGGAAATCAAAGGGTAGATCTGGTTCTGGGGCCTGTTCTAGTAGACTATCCTCACAGATCGGAGGCTTATGCCCTGGAGAAGCTCTTTGTGGGTGAAGAGAAGGAGCTGCCTTACTGGGCATCATACCCAATTTTGCCGCATGCTTGAATGAGCATCATGCAGAAATGAGAATCATCCTCCATCTCTACTGGACAGAAATCTGCATCAGCTGTAGTGGAGGTTACCAGAGCAGGAGGCTTTGTCTCAGCCCTAGTATCTGAGGTCAAAAGGAGTCATGATATTCCAACAGGGTAGCAGCAGTGGCCTCATAACGCAGGACTCTGTACTACCTTTGGTAGTAGAGAAAGCAAGTTGGTGGGACCACGTTCTGGGGTAACCAGATCCTGGCAGTGATTAAGGAGTCCCTCTTGCCCCATTCACCTGCTGAAGGGTTAGATTTGAGTTTCATTTCCAGGGATGAAATGAAAGCACATCGAATTGATCTTGTGAATACAAGTGAGAGTCCTGAGGGGATTCTGGACATACATGGAGAATTTTAAGCAAAGGCCATAAAAAAGGCGAAGCTGCAGTTTTCTGCTAAACTTTAAATTGAACCATCTCAGTTACTTAAATGATTTGGGGTATATAAGTCTCATTACAGATACTCTTACTTGTTACTTCTCCATTGAATTATGGATACCACTCTCTTCACCATGAAAGTAGTATGGTAGAGTGGTTATAAACCCATGCGTTGGAATGAGACAGACTTAGAATCAACCCTTGGTTCTATTACAAGCTGGGTAATCTTAGATGGATTATCTAATGCCTCAGATTCTCAGTGTTCTCAATCATAAAATAATATGACTACTGTAAATGAGAAAATTTATGTGAAGTGTTTAGAAGAATGCCTGGCATGTACTAAAAGTTCAGTGAGTGATCATTATTATTCTTATTATTCCATGCAATATCTATTGTCTTCATGATATTTGTTTTCAGCGTTCCCATGTACATTTCTATCTTCTCACCCTCAAATTTCAATTTACACTTATCAATAATATTGGTAGACCTCTTCCCAGTTTTCATGGAACACACATTGGATCTTGGCATAAAATAGTCTGAACATTTCATACATTATATGTAGAACATACTTAATTTAAAAAACTTGAAGCCAGAGAAAATTACTTGGATTTAAGTTATGTTAAAAGCTATTTGATAATAAAAACAATTACTGCTAATAAAAAATAAGACTGGTTCACCAAACCAATTTAAAGTGTTTAAAGTGGCAATAAAAATGAGGCAGATCATTTCCTAAAGAAAGTGGTATACTTTTTATACTTTCTCATAGATTTAAACAAATATTCTTAGAAAATTTTGGTGCAGTTTGATTTTTAGTAATGTTTTAAAATAGAATATTTGTAAGTGAAATGAAAAGGAGCCATTGTCTCTATGTAGTAGATATTGAACACATTGATAAGTGAATGAATAAAAGAGCTCACAAATACACAACTGTTTGTTTAGTAGGTGAAATGTACAAATATGAAATAAACAAAACCCATAAAAACAATGTATGTAACCAAGTACTAATAATTAAACTTGGCAATTGTTTAAAAATTATAAATGCCACTCTTTTAAAGGACAAACCGTATCTATAAAATGAAGTTGTCTTTCTGATTCCGTTAAAAGGGGAAAATAACAAACACACTCTAAGCCATGGTTTGAGTAACATTCAGGACCATGTGTCTCAAGAAATTGATTTGCTGAGTTTACTGAGATTGGATAAGATTTAAGTACCATCTCAAGAACTAAAATCTGAGTGAAAAATTAGAAAACAAAGATAATCATGAATGGCAGTGTTTCCAGTTAAGGTGTGATGGCTGGTGATATGAGTTTTGTAGCCTGTCTTATTTAACTGCTGTATTAATTATGGAGGGAAGAGCCAGCATGTTAATTAAATTTGAGGATGATTCTAAATTAGGAGATGCTACAGATACCATTGGAAACCGAGAAGTAATGGTTCAAGTAAAAGGAATTCACGAACAAAACTACCATCAAATAATACTGAAGGATAATAAATCGGTAAAGTAAAGATTCAGCTCTATCGCTTTTACTTTCTGATTTTCTGGGGGCAAAAACTATGTACAGATTTTAAAACAAGTATAAAAACAATTTTGACGCTATTTTTTTTTCATTTAAAGGAATATCACAAATTGTTTTATTTTTTAGAGCTCATCACTGTCAAGTGGGTAAACTATGTTTAGAGGACAAGTCAGAGTAGTGAATTTCACTGTGTTTGACTGAGGAGGATACTAATTTGGATCTTTCTGCTACATATTCTGTAACTCTGCACACAAGTCCAAGTCCTTGTTTGCTGTCTAGATAGTTAATCCAAATTCTCCTAAATGATGAAACCCTGGTTCTGAACTGCAGTCTTTGGGGACTGGGTTTCTACTTAATTTTATCTTCTTAAGCCATCCTGTCTTTCTGATCCTTTGCCCATCTTATTGCTCAATCTCTGACTTACCTGGTGCTCAAATTATCTTCCTCCTACCAACTGGTTGCTGGGTAATTTCTGGCCCTCACACCCTCCCCCTGGAGGCTCTGTGTAGTCTCAGCATCCTGGGGAAAAAAAAAAAAAAGGCTTCATTTGATAGCTTACAACTGCCCTTGGACACATCTATTTGGAAATTCTATTGTCATCTCACGCTCACTGAATTCTAAAGCGAATTCTCTAAAGAGAATTCATTATCTTTCTTTTTTTCCCTCTAAAAAGAATCCTCTCCTGACTTTTCTTTCAATGTCAGTGGTGACAGATTTCACCCAGGCCAATGGGAATGGAAACTAGAGTTGTCCTTGACTTTTTCATATTCATGATCCTCTGTATTCTATTGTTCACCTGGTCTCCTTGAGTCTTCTTTCCAAACTCATATTAATCTTTCTCACTTTCATTCTCCTTGTCCAGGCCCTGTGTCATTTATATTTCTATGATTATAATAGCTTTTTTGGAGGGGGTAAAATAAAAATACTAAAAATAGGTTTGATGCTCCTATAATAGTAAGCACACATAATTAAGGAAAACAGATTTGCACCATATCATCTGTGCAAAAAAGAATACTCAAATGTTCAATGACAGGAAGAAAACAGAGCAAATGTAACTAGGTCAGTTTAACACTACGAAGATATTACCTGGTTATCTGTAAGCTGTAACTGGAAGTGTAGGTCTGGGTCTTGCATGGTTTTAATCATGCATTGTTGCACATTCTTGGGAGAAAGGCAACCAGCATTAAAGTCATCACCGAAGAAGAACGGGGATGGTTCCCCATAGACATATTGTAAAGACGTGGCAGTAGTGATGGAAGCCTTAGCTAACACCACAGTGGTAATCATCTTGCAATAAATAAGTATAACAAATCAATACATTGTATACCTTAAACTTACACGGTGTTATATAAGTATCAATTATATCTCAGTAAAGCTGGGTGGGGAGAAGAGAGGTATAGGCATTGAGACCCTCCCAGGCAACGTGGTTGGAGATGAAAGCAGAAACAGGGGAAGTAGTATTTATTTTATTTTCGTCATTTAAAATATCAGCCAACATGTACTGAACATTTATAATATGTTGAACAGAGTTGCAAACTAATTGTATACATTTTGTCCTCACAACAACTCCATGACATAGATGTTATCATTCACTCCTTTTTCATAGCTGATGGAGTTGAGGATCCAAATAAGTCCCCAATATGGCCCCTTTTCCCTGTCTACATCAGCCATAACATGACCCAAACTCCCATCATCTCTCTTTGCAACATTCTCCTAATCTGTCTCCCATGCCTACTTTTGCCCTCACCAGTCCTTCTCGCCAAAGCATCTAGAAAGATCTAACAATTTATATCAGGTCACATTATTCCTCTCTTTAAAATCTTTTGGTGATTTCTACTGCGGTTATCATAAACCTTAAAGTCTCAAGTAGTTGGTAGAAGACGCTGTATAATCTGGGGTTGTCTCTTTCTCTTCCCACATTACACTGTCACATTTTCCTCCTTTACCACACTGACCTCAGGTTACTTTCTCTAATATCCAAATTCTCTCTCCCTCCTTAGCAATTTTGCCCAAACGATTCCCTTTGCCTCAAGCATTTTTGCCCCAACCAGTTGGCTCATTTCTACTCATCCTTCATCCCCATCTTAAACTTTAGTTCCTCTGATCATCCTTTTTTGTTTTCTTTTTATAAAATGTCTTCCTTACCTGATTTTTTAAGTCTGTTTTTTTGAGGTATAATTTGAATGCAGGAAAACTCATTCTTGATGAAGTATGACAAATGTGAACAGTCATAACCACCAACAATCAGAGAATATTTTATTTGATTTCAAAATGTTCCCTTGTGCCCCTTTGACATCAGTCCCCTTTCCCTAGATCAGTGGCAACCACTGATTTCTTTCCCTATAGTTGTGACTTTTCTGGAATGTTATATAAATGGAATCATTCAGAATGTAGCCACTTGAATCTGGCTTCTTTCACTGACATAATTATTTTAAGATTCATCTATGTTATCACATGTATGTATCATAATTTATTTATCCATTCATCAAGAGGTGTACATTTAGGTTCTTTCTAGCTTTCAGTGATTATGAATAAAACTACTATAAATAGTGGGCACAGGTTTTTGTGTGGATGTTCATTTTACTACTTTTGAATAGATACCCAGGAGTGAAATTATTTGGTGATATGGTAAATGTACATTTACCTTTATAAGAACTGCCAAACTGTTTCCCAAAGAGCTGTACCACTTTTTTTTTTTGCATTTACCCTAGAAATATATGAGATCCAGTTTCTCTTCATATTCACCAGCACCTGATATTGTCAGTTTTAAAATTTTAGTAATTTTAATAGGTGTTGATATGTATCTATTTTTATTTTGTATCTCCTTGATGACTAATGTTGAGCATATTTGTGTGCACATATTTGCTATTAATAACTATTCTTTGGTGACCTGTCTGTTCTAATATTTTGCCCACTTTTACTGCATTGTGAAAGTTTTTATATATTATGGATAAAAGTCCTTTGTCAGATTTATGTTTTGCAAATATTTCTCCCCAGGCTGTGACTCATCTTTTTATTTTCTTAAAAGTGTATTTTGAAGAGCAGAAGTTTTTAATTTTGGATAAATGCAATTTATCAATCTTTCAGGATTTTTTTTAACCTTTACTCTTGTATCCTTACGTCACCCAAGGTCGTAAGAATTTTCTGCTGTATTTTATTTTCTAAAGTTTTATAGTCCTGAGGTGCCTGGCTGGCTCAGTCAGTAGAGCATGCCACTCTTGATCTCAAGATCATGAGTTTAAGCCCCACATTGGGCTTGGAGCTTATCTTAAAAAACTAATAATAATAAAAGTAAAAATAAAGTACATTCCATTAAAATAAAGTAAAATCAAATAAAATTTTATAGTCTTCAGCAAATGATCCATTTCTGGTTGATTTTGTATTTTGAGCTATCAGTGTAGATTAATTTTTTTGTATATGAATGTTTTTGTTTGGGGTTTGAATAAATATATAACATCTAAATATGCCTGCTTGGCGAAGTCTTCACTGAACTGCAACCTACATATTGTTTTTCCACAGCCAGAAAACATCAAGTCTCAGCTATACTCTCTGATGCATCTCTATTCCAGCCTTCATTTTGTCTACCTAAAATGTGACTTTGTCACTTCCTTGCTTGAAAACATTCAGTGAAGTAAATATTCAATAAATGGTGTTGGCACAATTGGATCTTCATTTGACAAGAAAGTTTATTCAGACTTCTGCATCTTATCACATATACATGCACAATTCTAGACGGTTTAATAAATATAATATATATGAAACAGAAAAATTAAAATTATTCAAAAACTGTAGGAGAATATTTTAATATTCTTGAAATAGAAACTACTTTTTAAGCAAAATATAAAACTCAAAGACAATGAAATGAAAACATTAACAATTTCCATAATGTAAAAAGAACTAGTTTATAAATGACAAAATAAAAATAGAGAATGAAATATTAAAATGAAATATTGAGAAAGATTTGCAATATGTATCAGGAATACAGAGTTCCTATCCCTTTAACAAAATGGCCTCTTATAAATCAGTAAAAAATAAACGAACAAACAAATAAAGGGAGCAATACCTCTGAAGAAAAATGGGCAAAGGGCATACACTGTAATTCACAATAAAACAAACATCTAATAAAAATGAAAAGATACATAACATAATAACCAAAGAATTGTAAATTAAAACAGCAATTAAATGCTTTAAATTATCAGATGAACAAAGATTAAAATATTTTATAATGTTTGATTTAAGTAAATGTTTTAGGGAAGCAAAAATCTTACACATAATTAGGATGCACATCAATATGCCATTTCTGGAAGGCTATCTGACAAAATACATCAAAATCTTTAACTATGTCTAGACTGTTTATATTATAATATATTCATAGAAATTTAATATAGGAAAATCATTGAACAAGTGTGAAATGGTGTGTTTATTATAAACAAAAAGTTGAAAATAGCCAAATCATTTACCAAAAAAGTATTGATTAAATAAAAGAAGGTGCGTCCAATTCTTTTCTTTTTTTTATTATGTTAATCACCATACATTACATCATTAGTTTTTGATGTAGTGTTCCATTATTCATTGTTTGCGTATAGCACCCAGTGCTCCATGCAGTACGTGCCCTCTTTAATACCCATCACCAGGCTAACCTATCCCCCCACCCCTCTCCCCTCTAGAACCCTTAGTTTGTTTCTCAGAGTCCATAATCTCTCATGGTTTGTCTCCCTCGACGAGTCCCCCCTTCATTCTTCCCTTCC